>NC_065921.1:53897629-53940183 GCF_024586455.1 Bactrocera neohumeralis
TTTCTGGCTACCCAGAGGATACTTGGTATAAGACCGGAAGTCGTGAGCTGCTTGAGCCATATCTTCCAATCTTCCATCTTCCTTTCTCCGAAATGAATGGCAATCAGAGAACTTTCCTCACTTGCGTGAACTTGTACACATGACTCCATCAACCGGACAGAAAACTAAGTTGGGAAAATTGCTCTAAATGTACCGGGATACCGGAGATTAATGAGATTATGAGTTACGTGATGATGACATGATTGAACATATGTAGTATTGGATCGGCGAAATGAAGAACAAAGTGGAGTGTATAAAATTTGTTTAGGAAGACAGATGGAATTTTCGTTACAAAGAAAAGTGACCTATTCCAGTTTCCAACGAATATGGTATCCAATAAATTCCAAAGTGGCATAGAGGTGCTTAGACCTCTGCTTATAATATCGATATAAAAAGTTAATATAAATATTTGAAAAACGCTCGGATATAAAATCCGGTACCGGTCGACTAGAAGGTTATGCTTTTAAAATCACAAGTGAAATAAAACAAAAGGTTTGCCTGTTATAATACCCCACGATACCATGTTCAAAGATTATCAGTTCTCAACTAAAGGTCGAAATTTTATCGTCGTCTAGCACTTCGAAAGGGCCTTTGCAAACTGCATTGTTCAAAGATTATCAGTTCTCAACTAAAGGTCGAAATTTTATCGTCGTCTAGCACTTCGAAAGGGACTTTGCAAACTGCATTTTGTACATCGAGCTAATCAAATAAAATAATCAATACTAAAAGCTGAAGATAGATAATTATACGAAACATAATTTCATATTGACATTCGACATAAGGCAGCTGTCCTTCGCGCAGTGACCTGTGCCTTTCGCGGACTATGATTTTGACGACTAATCTGAAGTTGGTTGAACCCTGGGCTATAGATATTCTGAGGTATTCCGTTACGTAGAGGTAACACTCTGCAAAAATTGTGAATGTACTAACACTAAGTCTGTCTTTGTTGAAATCCTAGCAGTTCTCGGAGTACACTCCCTTCTCGTAGTTTTTAAGTTAGCGTGGCAGGTGGTGGTTGAAACGACTCTATTTTCGAGCTGGTCGACGCACCGCCTCATATAGACGTGCTGCAACCCTGGCTTGTCACGTTACTGACACAATTTCGGAACAATTAATTTCGACTACCTTTTTAGGAGATGGATAGTGGCTCTTAAAGGAAACCCAACAAACAGAAAAACCGAAGTCAATAACACAAAAGAGGACGTGTCTGGTTTCCTTCAGAAAAAGGAAAAGGACTACAAATTTAGCTTTTAATACCTTAATGACAATCAGTCTCAAAATTTAGAAAATATATAAAATGGAGGTATATGAATGATTTAAATGATAAATTTGTGAGTAGAGCAGATTTTGATGCAAAAGCTTATGGTATAAGCTGACCAAGTAGAGATATCGTTTTGGTGCTCTGGCGAATTTATTTAATTTATATTTAAAACTTTATTGTGAAAATTTTTGTATTAAGTGATCTTTTAAGATAAGTATCAGTGTTATATTGTGCTAGTGAAGCAATTGATTTTACTTTAATTCTGTTCTGGCTAATTTTAATTTATTGTGCCGAGTCATTTTCAATTTGTTTTTGTTGCTACATTTTAAATAGTGCAATTGTTAGTGTTAATTTATATTGCTTACTTAAATTTCTTTCTTGTTTTTATTCATTTCCATCTTTGTCCACAGCTGATCGCGAGTTTCTTACTTTTCGTGTGTTACAGTGCATCTCAAACTGCTCGCTACATTGGTTGTTATCTTTGATAACTAACTATTTTATTGCATTCATTTGTTATAAATATTTTTGTCATCGCGCTTTTTACTTTTATTATTTAACATTTTTTATATTTTTGTTTAATACTGTTTTTGTTCATTATGACTTGTAACTTTCCGAACTGCTCTGTGAAAAGCGAGTCGGAACGCTATGTTTCTTGTTGGCTTTGTGATGGGCTTGCCCATCTTAAATGTGCTGGACTGACAGGTAGGATTTTGGATTCCATTCTTGACAGTAAGGGCTTGCGCTGGTCTTGCTTGAAATGCAGACCAACTGAAATTGAATTGTTTAAAGTTTTTAAGCAGGCGCGCAATGGTTTCAAGGAGATTGGTCGAGAGCTTGAAACCCTTACTGAAAAATTTAGGCATTATGAAACGCTGTTTCAATCATTTCAATGCCTAAATACTCGGGATGAGAATCCAAAACCTAAACGAAAACGTCCGTCTGATGAAGATACCACTGTATCTTTCTTAAAAAGAATGCCCCCACCCGCTATTGACCTCATAAATCTTGCATCCCCTCGTCCTCAAGGAGAGAAGGTTCCGTCGTCTGCTCAGGACACAGAGAAAACTGTTACTGAATACGGTAAGCGGAAAACTTCTCAAGATCCGCCTCCAAATACCTCCAAGTCAGCTAATAAAAACTTAGTGGTAATACCGCGGAAAAAAGCAATTTTTATCTCGAGACTTGCTGCGGATACCACAGTCGAGGATATAAACAGTTACATCTCGTCGAAATTAAAAACGGTAGATACAGACATCCGTAAATTTAATTTCAAATACAACAGGGATATTTCCTCGTTTAAGATCGACGTATCCGCTGACAATTTTCAATTGATACTTGACAACTCATTCTGGCCATCTGGGGTCTTTGTGCGCGAATTCGAGCACAAACGTGAAAAGCCCCCTGTAGTTATCACTAAAATGCCAAGAAATCCCGTTGATACAAAAAACTAATTAACAATAATTCGCTGATTGTTTATTATCAAAATGTTAGAGGGCTTAATACAAAACTTACTGATTTGTATCTAAATAGCATTCATTGTAACTTTAAAATCATTGCTTTGACAGAAACTTGGCTAAAGCCCCACATTTTTGATAACGAAATATTCAACAGCGAATTCGAAATCTTTAGATATGACCGGCTGAACAGAAAAGGAGGTGGCGTCTTGTTTGCTGTTCATTCTTCAATTCCATCTGAAGAAGTCGATGTTCCGTATGCAGACTTCATTGAATTTAAGTGCATTCGTATTTGCGCTAATAGTGGCCATATCTACTTAACATTGTCTTATATACCGCCTCACTCTGACATATCTGTATATATGCAGCATGCTACATTAATAAGTAATGTTTTCTCAATGGTTAATGATACTGATTCCATGATTGTTTTGGGAGATTTCAACTTACCGTGCGTATCATGGAAATCTATTGATGATCACACCATCCCTATTAGTACTCGTTCATGTTTTAACGAGTTCTTAGATGAAATGTCGGAGTTGGGTCTTAACCAAATTAATTTAATTTCAAATGAATTTGGTAAGCTCTTAGATCTAGTTTACGTCGATAACGCTTCAATGTTCTCTGTTGTCCGATGTGATCCTTTAGTTCGGCCAGAGGACACGTATCATCCTGCTTTGGAAATTAACATCGAAATCATAGCCAACTTTGCTTATAATAATACACAAGACCTTTGTTTTCGGTTCAACTTTGCGAAAGCTAATTTTAAGAAGATTAATTACGAACTTTCTAAAATAACTTGGCCAGATTACAGTGGCAATATTGAATTTAGTGCTTCCCACTTTAATGAAACTATTGTAAACTTATTTGAAAAATATGTTCCGAAGTGTGTTGTTACTCAAAAAATTAGTTCTAATTTATGGTTTTCGAAAGAATTATGTAAATTAAAAAATAGAAAATCTCGTGCTTTTAAACTTTTTAAAAAAACTGGTTTAGTTGCTAACTATTCAAAATATTCTAAATTGCGTCGACAATTTGCTGAACTTAACAAAATATGTTATAGTAATTATATAAATAAAGTAAAAAATAATATTATACGTAATCCAAAATTGTTTTATGGTTTCGTCAACTCCAAACGCAGGATTTCTAATTTTCCGTCCGCTATGAAATATAAGTCTAGTATGTCCAGTGACAATCACACCATTTCTAATATGTTCGCTGAATTCTTTAGGTCCAATTACTCTTCAAAATCTCCACAAAATGTTCCGCATCAGCACAAGTTATGTCCGATTTCTGTCATTAATGCACCTACCATTTCCGAAGCAGACGTCTTAAATCAGTTAAATATGTTAGAACAATCATACAATTACGGCCCAGATATGATTCCCTCATGCTTTCTTAAGAAATGTGCCAAATATATATACCAACCCCTAACAAAACTATTTAACTCATCTCTTAAGCAAGGCTTATTTCCATCCATATGGAAAAAGTCATTTATAATTCCTTTGCATAAGAGTGGATTTAGGTCATCTATTGAAAACTATAGGGGAATAGCAAAGTTGTCTGCAATACCTAAACTTTTTGAAGCAATTATAACAGACGACATAACCTTCCGGATCTCTCCACTAATTTCTTGTTCTCAGCATGGTTTTCGTAAAGGGAAATCTACCACAACTAATTTGCTTGAATTTGTATCACATGTATCAACGGGCTTTAGGGAGAATAAGAATACTGATGTTATATATACAGATTTTAGTAAAGCTTTTGATAAAGTAAACCATTCAATTCTTTTGAATAAACTTGATCTTCTTGGTTTTCAACCAATATTTCTAAAATGGGTTGCTTCTTATCTTAGTAATAGAATTCAACAAGTCATATTTAAAGATACTTTTTCTGACATAATCAATGTTCCTTCAGGCGTTCCTCAAGGTAGCCATCTTGGTCCAATTCTGTTCTTGTTATTTATTAACGACATATCATCTGTTGTTAAGTTTTCAAAAGTTTTATTATATGCTGACGATGTAAAACTTTTTAAAACATATACTTCAAACAGCGAAAGATGTCAGTTGCAAACAGACTTAAACAACCTAGTTTCTTGGTGTGATAGAAATGACATGCCATTGAACCTTAAAAAATGTAAAACGATGTGCTTTTCACGTAGAGCTGTAGACCCTACCTCATACGCAATACAAAACTTTAGGTTGGAGCAAGTATGCAGTTTTGTTGATCTGGGAGTAACTATGGACCCCAAACTCAATTTTAATCTTCACGTATCTTCCACGGTTTTTAAAGCTAAAGGCGCTCTTAGTTTTGTTAAACGTTGGTCTAAAGAATTTAGAGATCCGCTTACCACAAAAATTCTTTTTACATCTCTGGTGAGGCCTATATTGGAGTATGCTTCTGTGGTTTGGAACCCTAGTTACCAAGTCCATTCGGATAAGTTAGAGTCCGTTCAAAAACATTTTTTACTTTTTGCCTTAAATCATTTGCATTGGGATTCCAGTTTAAATCTTCCCCCTTAC
The DNA here is from genome assembly GCF_024586455.1 of Bactrocera neohumeralis. NCBI lineage: Eukaryota > Metazoa > Arthropoda > Insecta > Diptera > Tephritidae > Bactrocera > Bactrocera neohumeralis. Next base: position 53,902,903 of record NC_065921.1, read on the forward strand.
ATTAACCGTTTAAAACTTATAAATCTCCCGACACTCGCTAGTCGTAGGGAGATGCTTGGTATAATATTTCTTGTAAAACTCATGAATGGGTCAGTCTGTAGCCCATCTCTCTTATCTGATATTAATTTTAACGTTCCCGCTCGCCCTACCAGGCAGTTTAGACCCTTACTTTTAAAATTTTCTAGAACAAATTTTGAGTTAAACGAACCATTCCGCCGTATATGTCATGATTTCAATTTTCATTCCAGCACATTTGATCTAACAGACTCACTCTTTACCATTAAAAAAAAATTATTTTATCTACTCTTAACAAGTAACATTTAATAATTATAAACTTTAATCTAATTCTTAATTTCGGCTGTTGAAATTTTTGTTTCTGTAGCTGAGCAGCTTAAGATCGCAACGCTTAAAACTCTCTTGCCTTTTATGACTCGGCTAGATTCACAGCTCCCTTAATAAAATCATTCATCGAAGCAAACTACATGTATGTGTGTGTGTGTTTATAAATTATTAGACGTGCTAGTACTGGAACGTGCCAGAAATTTTGAATTAAGTTGCTGGTAAAACTCTTTATAATTTCTTGCGTTATTACTCAGATGTACGCTTGGAATGAACTCCAATCGAAAAAATTTTAGCCACGACGCGAGATGTGAGGCAGAAGCGCGAAGAATAGACGAATGCAGCGAAAATAAAATTTGAAAGTAGTAATAAAACGATGCAGAATATTTTGTTTTTATTTTTTTTGTAATATAACGCAAAATCCAAAAGAAAGTGGCAACTAGCAAAGTTAAGAGTCACATGCTACAAGTTATACCAAAAGTCCATGCCGGTGAGTCATTAATGCAAATTTTGTGAAACTTAAATTGATGACAATTTTCGGAAAGGTTTAGTAGAGTATAGGAAAAAGGTATAGATATAAGGACAACAAGTCAAGAGTCGGCTCTTCGGTTTATGTAGTATTACGCATCTCATAAAAGTCCAGAGATGGGGTTTATCTCATCAAAGAAGCACCGAAAGTTTATATATTTGGTTTGGCGCTCAGAGCTCTGAAAGTTAAAATTTAAGAACTTAAACTTTCTAGAGTAAATAAGGAATCCAAGAACCACATTTTTATCCGTCAATTTGACCTTGTCGAATCCATTCAGCTGTCACTCGACTCTGATGGTTCTTTATCGTGCAATGTGAATTTCTTGGAAAAACATATCGGCTCTCAGCTGAGGACATAGAACTTCCGGGAGTAACTGTGAAGTAAAGAATCACAGAACTTGGGTTTTCGCAGTTTGGTTAACTCATTCGGTAAGTGACACCGCGGAATGTAAATAAGTGATCAGCTTTTGGCTGAGAACAATGAATTTCCGAGAGTATCTGTGAAATAAATACTTAAAAGTATTAAATTAAACATTGAATCATCTAACAGGACTTGCTAAATTTTATACTAGAATACTAGCATCAAATGGCTTAATGCTCTTCAACTACCTGTAACCATTTAGTCCACCATATATATTAGTATTTTAGACCTTTAAGTCCTCAAATTGCCTAGATTTATGTTGCTTTGGCATCACTAAGCTTTTGATTCGCTTCTTTTTTCTTACCTTCTACCTAATTAGCAATATTTTAAACAAGTCGCTCATCCCTCTTGCAACTCCGGTCCATTTGTATACCTTCTAAACTTCGCTTCAAAGTTATTACAATGCAAAAGACAGGCTAACCATTGCAGTCTTACCTCGCACACCAGCGACAATTGTGCCGCACTTAGGGAACAGCTGTGGACGTAAGTATGTGGCGCTTAGTTAAAACTTTATAAGCCTTGTTAGTGCAGATTTTGCTTTTAAAAAGTTTTACGTGCTCAAGCTAAAGCAGCTCGGCCGCCATTATGAGTGCAATCACACATACACAAAACTACGGCGCCGTTGAAGCTAACTTACATTTACTTAACATTACATTTTTCATTGCATTACATTTTTCATTGCTTTCTCCGGCACACACTTCGCCTGAGAATTAAATCTGTCAAAGCGCGTGCTTCCTTAGCTGAGCTCGAATCGGTCATAAGTGGGTCAATATTTGTAGAGTAGGCTCATAAAATCAGTTTATATTGAATTCATTGAAGAGTCGAAGAAAGCAACAGACCCAGAAGAAACAAAATGGTAAATACCATCAGATATAATAGAATAGAGGACCTGGCGTGTTGGGAAGAGATTGAGTAACCGAAGAGTTGGGAAGTCTTAGCAAACATTTATGAGCATTATAAATACAATGCTTGAATGCCGAAGTTACAAGCACGAGTAGAGTCAAGTTTTGTCTGACAAATCCACAGCGGCCGATTAAGTCGGTGGTACGAGAGCTGTGGCCTTAAGTTTGGATAGTCTAAAAAACGAGGAGTGACCAATCAGCTTCACTATTTTCAAAGAAGTTGTGAAAGCATTAACTATCCTTGTCGCAAAATAAAATAGTGAAAAAATTCGAAATGAATACGAACTTGTTTCAACAACAATAAATATTTTAAATTCAAAATTATGTGGTTTAATTTTTAACCTATTGGTTTCTTAAATATATTTACTAAGCAAAGCTAAACTAACTGCATTTTATTAGGAGTTGCACACTTTTATTTTGAAACAAGATAAGGAAACTGTTGAGTCGATGTGGACAACCCTTCCGAGAAAACCCGTCTCAAGAGGTGGAAATACTTCCAAGGCAAAACGAGTTTCTCTGTTCACTTCTTTTTTAGGAATAGGAAATTCGCTTATGACACACTTACTGTTGTTTTCTTTGTGAAATAAGCTTGGGAATTTAAACTTATGACCCCTTCAAAAGGCTCAGCAGACATAAATATCTCTACGGTAATGTTAAATATATTTTGGGCTTGGTTTCGAAGGAAGTATCTTTAGTTGAAAAAACAATCCTCTTCATTTTAACTATAACATTGTTTCAAACTGTTGTAACGGAATGTATATTTTCGGCCATCTATATTATTATTGTTGTGCAAGGACCACTGTCGCGGTTGACAAGCATCTTCCGCCTACAGATACGGCGAAGTATATAGGAGAAGGAAAAGGAGGCAAAATATGGGGTCTCTCACCGAAAGTAGTCCTCTGGCTTAACGACATTATAGTCAAGCTCAATATGTTATATATGCCAATATGCCTTGAAAAAGGCCACACTAGAGAGAGTTCAACGGGAGTCGTTCATTTTCGTATGTGGTGCACCAAGGTCCACTTCAACCATGACACTTGAAGCTATTCTGCATATAGTGTCCATAGACATCGTCGGAAGGTGTATGACATCGAAATTTGCTATCAAATTATCGCATGATTTGTACCTGATCTTTTGGATGATGAAGTTACCAAACCAAACTCTAGCGGCTTTTTCTCCACCCACATACCTGCAAAAGAGTTCGGGAAGAGTAACAGCCGTTGGAAGAAAGCGACAATGATGCGTCAAAGCTTGTGGGGAAAGGTTCGTGGAGGGATATATTGTCAGAAACTCTCTATCGTTTACCTGCTTACCTCGTTATCAATGGCATCGAGGTACTTTGTGATAGGAGTAATCAAGGATAAGTACTCTAGCCTCGCTATCAGTAGAATGAAAACGGTTCAGTGCTTCCTTCACCTCGTGAGTTCCACTAGGATAACTCAGCTTCGCGAGAGCTTGACTAGTACTGGGTTGCCATCGGTGAATGCGCTGCCGTAAGATTCTTTTGCCTCAGGATCGATTGTAAGAGATCCATTGAGCTCTTTAATGTCAGAAAGGCTAGTCTATGCCTGGTTATAGGGGTTCTAACAGGATATTGCCCAATCGGCGTCCATGCTGTAAGGTTGAGATTTTTACCCATCGCCACCTTCCGAAGCTTTCTGGAAGAAGACGAGTCTGAATCATCTCAGCACTTTATCCTTTATTGTAGGAATAGAAATAAAACTCCTGGACAAATTTTTATTTTCCACTAGTCACTGTGCTGACTTATAAGTTCGAATTACAAAAGCCCTATTATTATGTATTCACAACAGATTGCATATAGTATTCCAAGAAAATCTTCGCGACAGTCATCGAACATAACCTAACCTAACATATGCTGCTTATGGTGCCTAAGATTGCTCCTAAATTCCATCTTCATCTGAGATTTGAACTCCAAGAACTTTTCTGGTCCAGTTCTTCTTTTGCTGTGGCCACTCTTATGATCGGATGCACTAAATGTAATATTATTAAATGCATTTAAGACAGTGACTTATCCCGTTTCTTTACAAAAAGTCCTGCTTATTTCCGTCCTTCAAATGCTCTAAGCTAAATCACGAAGCACGGGCACGTCTCAAGCCAGGCATTGCGTGCGAGCTGAAGCAAATATTCATCATTATTACAAAACACAACATCCACAAATGACAGTCCGACAAATTACGGAAAAAAAAGACTGAGGTATTCGAAGCGCTGCGGGTATTTATTTACAACCTGCGGGGCGACAAGCGTATGAGCACCAGAGACGTGATGTAACATGCAGAACAAATTAATTTGATTCATTGAAGAAAAAGAAAGTGCTTCGGGTACGGCCAGGAAACAGAGAATAGACATAGGCGTTGTGAAGGAGCCGATGGTGTCGCAACCAATGAATGAAGGCGAATGCATGTGAGCCATAGCAAATAGGGGAATGTATAAAAATGCAGGCATACATTTATCGCAGATGGTGTTTACTAGCTAGAAGTGAATCTGAGTCAAACTGCACCGTGGATTAAGGTAAGGAAAATGTTGCTTCAAAAAATTAAATTAATTTTATAATTTTATAATATTTTTCAATATTTTTTATCTATTATGTTAGATTTATTGTATTAATTATTTTAATTAGTTACATTAATTTTTTTTTCGATTAATTTTATTAATAAGTTCAATCAAAATGAAAAACAGCCAACAAGTATATTCTTGACTCATATCGTCGGCAAAATTTTTATATATATGTAATAAACAACATCATCATCATCTACGAGTATTTATCTTTTTTCTCCAGTAGTTTACGAGAAAATAATTTTACAATTTTATCGTGCTCTAAATTTCAGCCTTCAATAACTTTAACAAAAAAAAAAAAAAATTTGACGAAATGTTTATACTACAGGGTACGCGTCTGGTCCCCTTCCAAATTAATTGCTAATTTTCAAAATCGGAGATTTTTCGTGGACCACTTGACGTGGCTTGACCCTGCTCAAAGTCGTAGGTAAGGGAGATCTGGAGGTTCAACTCAACCCCGTGAACAAAGTGAGCAGTGAAGGTTCTTCAAATAAACCTGCGCAAGGTTCAATTTAGAGAGGTTCGACTACGATGCGGCTTTAGTTCAAGAACTATGGATACCCTCTGATGACATGGTATCTGGATTAAAACCAATCATGCTATAATACATATTTACCGAGTGCGAAAAACAAGGTAAATATCGTTTCAGACAACCTGGCATAGTCGCTATAAAGGATGGAAAGGGTAAGATGTTAGCATTTAGATTTTATTACATACCTCATGATGGTAAAGCGCCACCAATAAAACTTAGGAAGTTGTTAGCCGCGGTGGATAAAGCGAAAGAACGTCTGGCGGTGTAGACGCCAATGTTCACAACACGGTATAGGGAAGCGGAGATAGAAGAAAAGAAGTAAGTTTTTACTAAATTTTATAATGATAAGTAATCCAACCAAAGCTAGAGCGGAAGAAACCGAATTTTTTGCCCCTACGAAACTTTCTTGATGTAACACTGCATACTAGAAAAACAATCACTTTCGAGGATTGAGAGGTGATTCGTGCATCCTCGTTTTCTGATCCTGTTAGATTTCAAATGGACTTCTCAGCCCTCAATAGAAGTGTAACCTACAGCACATACTGGATGCAGTAAGGAATTACTAGTAGACATGGCCCAAATGGATTTTCCGGAATATGTAGCCTAGGCCGGGTCGATTTGTGGGGAGGTAAAAAAATCGCCCATTGCTCTATGAAAATCATATTCCAGGGATCAAAATAAGAAACTTTGCCGAAGGAACCATACCTCTGAAACGAATTCTGATGTCCCCCATTGTAGCCGCTTCAGATCTCTAGCATATAGGATATAAAACTATAAGCAATCACTTAATATGGAAAATATTTTTCCAGTCATAACGCAGAATGCAACAACAGCGCTGATACCTATACTGATCAGAATATACGAAATATGCTTTTGGCTTAACTCTTTTGAACAAAGGCGAGGGCGAGAGGTCAGCTGAAAAAGGTAAGCAGTCAGCCAAAAGGCCGAAGATAAAGGCCGTAAAATCAAGAAACCGCATTGTAACTAATGTGCTGAATGAAGTGCAAAAACTAATAGAACCCAACGGAAATGGGTCCAAGCTGAAAATTAAAGAATGTGACGATGAGAGATCGGTTCAACTTTATACGACTGTACCATCGCAGCGGACCATATAATGCAGCTCAAGAGAGCCTTCAACCCAAATCTGCCAACAAAAAGCTACACATACGTAAAGTCCTTCGAGGCTTTAGGAACGTACTTTAAACTGAAGCATCAGTATGATTTAGACTTCCGAAAACGACCTTATTTTAGATTAAATTTTGAAGAGATGTTATTTTTTTTAAATTAATCCAAGGCTGCATGATCTTCCAAGTTTGAATTCAAAGCTCAAAGGTTTTTGTTCACTTCTTTCTTTTGGCTGCTCGAACCACTGTGCTCACTGAGCCCACTAGCATCCATCTGCCATTTGGCTTCAATTAACTTAATTGACATTAACTGCGCAAAGTATTAAATTGGTTGTGGAATGTTTTATGAATATTTTGTTGCATTTAATTTTTTTCTTATTTTAAATGTATAATGAAAATTGACTAATGATAGACTAAACAATCGGTTGTTGATTGTTGCCTGCGTTTTTACATTGAAAAACATGTTAATTTCTGCTTGAATCATGAAAGAGAGCTTAAAAACACTCATATAAAATAATATTACCTTCTAATGTTAAAAAATAAATCTACAAGGAGCGTTCCAAAGTAAACAGGACTTAAAAAAAAAACATAACAAATGGTTTTTTTCGGCAAAATCAATCTCCTTCTGCTTCAATATAGCTTTTTGCACGGTCCAAAAGCATGTCGAACGAGTGTTTTAGCTCGTTGGCCGGTATGGCTGCCGGTATGCCGGTGCAAGCCTTTTGAATGACCTCAACGTCTGCATAACGCTTTTCTTGCATGGGGAAATGCGTTTTTCCGAAAAGGAAGAAGTCGCACGGTGCCATATCAGGTGAATACGGGGAATGGTTAATAGTTAAATGTACTCGTGCACTCTGCTATGGGATAGCCAATCGTTGCCATAAACTTGTTTCATCTATTGAAAAGTTACGGTAAAAGTTTTACCAATTTTTAAACCGAATTTAATGTTGGCTCTTTGTACGAAGCTCATTTTCGCACCGATAACACAAACATACTGACACTTAAAACGCAATAACTTCACTTCCAATCAATGAAATTTCATGAACACTGGACAATTGATAAAGATAGCTAATCTAACGCACCACTCGACATGTAGATGGCGCCACCGGGGGGCGCTTGATTCAAAAAGTCCTGTTTATTTTGGAACGCACTTTGTACATTGCCTACGAACATGGAATGTGTCACCAGTAACTCTCTTAAGACTAACAGAGGAAAGCAGAAAAATGGATCTTTGATCTTACGTTATCGACTGAAATAGATTGCCTGGCCGTCTATGATTGGAGGGTATCAGAGGAGCTATTTACATATGTCGGATCACTCCTTAATACTCTTCAGCATTCCTTCAATATCTAAACCGTAGAAGAACAGCATGAGATAAATTTGCCAATGTAGCCCCAAAAAAGCCTAGAAAATAGCAAGTATAGAAAATATAAGAAAAAATTAATAATTTTCAGGAATTAGATAAAGAGGTGGTAAATTTAAAAAATATCTTACTCACCTCCTTTAATCCACTCAAAAAGAGGAAGACTTTTCCATACTGTATCAGTATAACCCCATAGGGATTAATATTCTACGGAGTTGGATGAGGTGTATGATCCTAATTAAGTTGAGGTTCTTATAGTATTGAGGCAAGTTATTTATCTCTGTAAATTCCCTGGTCAATAAGACTAAGATTGTGAATCTCCTTTTTAGGAAGGCCTTTTGATAGAATATTATTATCCAAAGACTAGGCAAAAAGTCTTGAGAGCACTAACAATCCATGTCGTTTAAATAAAATACACAGGACGATATCTCGGGATCTTTTGTTGTATCAAACTGGCTAAAAAAATTAACCACATAAACACAATTTCAAAATAAAATTAATGCTTTAATTTCGTTGCAAACTAGTTTTTTTAATTCCTAGTTAAAATCAAAATAGAATTCATACCGCAAAAGTTGTTGAACCCATCTATGTTTCGGAAAGTTTTTGCCGCCTCTCCATTTACATTGCCGCCTTGTGGTTATGCACACGGAATGACAATCAAAAGTCCCATACTTTGAGATGTTGTTGCCCCTTAACACGATATTGTCTTTGCTATGTCTGCAACTACTGTGAAATGCAATATCCTGTCATTATCCTATCCAAACTATTTTACCGCAAATATTTCTCTTTTTTCTCTTGGTGGCACAGAAGCTGGCTGGTTAAGGCTGCTGCCGCTGACAATATTGGAAGTATGGCTTCTCCTGCTGCCATAGGTGAGTACCGCAGACAGATAACGCAACGGACCGCGTGTGGGTGACTGCTGATTGGCGAAAGTTGAGTAAGAGCTGAAAGGTTGGTGGTGAACAGCAGCGCTTAGTTTCTTATTTGTTGCAATGAGCAAAGATATTATGGCTCCTTTGACCTCAAATGAAAATACTGAGAAACCTTCATTCGAGAGTTTAGAGGACAGTAAAGATGTGCTTATATGCAGTACCTTCTTCCCTGCTTGTTCCCATCTTGACAGAATTTTGGTACCTTTTCTTGGAAGCTCATCTGTTTTACAATTTCCGACGATTTCGCGCGACCAGGCAGCTAATACCGAAATTATATATGACTTCGAAGTAATGACTCTCAACAGCGACGTGGGAGCCAAGTCGCAAGTGCGACAACTATTTGCTTCATGACATAAGATATTTCGTCTTGCCATCATTCACTATCGTTTACTTCGCTAAGATTACGTTATTTAGAAGTTCGATCAAACGATTTGTGAGATGTTTGACAGAGGGATGAGATCTGAGTTCAAAGAATTTCTAAATTTCTAAATTTCTTAAAAATCGACTCAGTATAGTCGCTATTCCAAAATTACGGAATAAAATATTTAACAATATCTCGTAATGAGCTGTTGCCTCTCACGGTATCTCAAGTAATCAAGAACTGATATCTGAATAAACGATCTCTAGAAATATATAACAATTTCGAGTTTGGTACTCAAACTTGCTTTAGAATTCTACAAGATCTGGAAGCAAAAGAGTCAATTTTATTCATAAAGATTTTTTCAAGCGCCCTGGAAAACGTTTCATGTTCGACAGAGTTAGCCCGATTCGTAAATCCTTTTCGTAGACCTCTGAAGGAGCTCAGTTATGAAAAAAATATGTTTTTCTTGTCTCAATGAAAGGACTCGGTTATAGTCCTTGCATTTTTGCTAGAGTAATCGATCCCAAAAGCTTAAAATGAATATAGTGGAGTTATACGGTGAATGAGTTCAAAGGCCTTAATTTTTCCCCGTAACGGTCGTTTGAGTTTGCTGAATAGTCAGGAGTCATACGGAGATAAATCAGGCGAATACGGTGAGTGCGGAACTTCATATTGTTTGAAAATTACACGATAATCGAAGAAACCTGTAAACAGAGCTTTGATTTCTGACCTGCTTTGACGTGTTGTTTCGGCTTCGGCTCACCTTTGCCACGATATTCGGCCGATTGATCTCTGCTTTCAGGTGATAAGCATAAGCCCAAGACTCTTCAGCATTGCTTCACAGATGTTAAGGCAACGCTGTTTTTCGAAAAAATTTAGTGATTTTGGAACCGTTCGTGCTTTTACTTTTTTTAGGCCCAAATTATCTTTCAAAATGGTTGAATAATTTGGCTCACTGCAAAAATCGCCGAATGCACTTGATGTACTCCAGAATGACAGGCGTATACTAAACAATAACACAGACATTTGACACACATATCACTGACAGTCATACCAGCCTAAAAGAAAAACATTTCGACGAATGGGTTTTCGTGCAAAATTAAAAGTCTTACTATTTTTTACCACAGCAGTTATTGGACAGGTATTCATGCTTTGTGTTATCCATAAACTCCTAAAGTATATCACGGGAACATATATCGACGAAGTTTTTTGAATTTACCGCAAATTTAATAAGGCGGTTCATATCAATCCCAGACACTTCAATCTTCAGTCTGCTTCACCACCTGCTTTCCTAATAAGTCGTCATGGAACACAAGGACTTTGTAGCAAAAAGTTCAGGATTTCGGCAAGCTTTGTGCAAGTTTTGGATGGAACCTTAAGGAAATTAAAAACATATCTCAGAAGAAAAATACCACAAGGAATTTGTTTAAATGAGTTAAGCCTCCCCTACTCTATCCGGGAAAAACTCGCGCACCCTAGCACAACTCAACTCCCCTGAGAAGAACACCACACTTAACATCGGAAAACAACATTGACTAATACAACACACCTGGGGACAAATTGCAATTCACCAAAGCAGATGACAACTGACTAATTAACAAAAGGATTTGAGAGGATGGAGTCATGTGTAAAAGTTCACGCAAGTGAGGAAAGTTCTCTGAGTCGCCATTCACTTGGGAGTGGCCAGAAGCGATTCTTTTACGCATGGCTCAAGCAGCTCACTACTTCCGGTCTTTGACCAAGTATCCTCTGGGTAGCCTAAGAACATCCGTTCGAAGGCGAGCTAAAGTGAGAAGGCGAAACATCCCCTCCATAGAGTTGTGCGCTGGGTTTGGGACCCGCCACGTAAAAAGCTCACCATGGCAAACGAAATAAGGACTACGAATTAAGGGCATGCATCTGGAATGTCCGGTCCCTTAATTGGGAAGGTGCCGCTGCCCAGCTGGTTGATGTCCTCGTAAAAACAAAGGCTGACATCACCGTCGTCCAAGAAATGCGATGGACGGGACAAGGACAGAGACGAGTAGGTCCTTGTGACATTTACTACAGTGACCATATAAAGGAGCGCAAGTTTGGTGTGGGATGGGTGAATGAACGCATCAAAGCGAGGTTCTTCAACATATCGCTGATCTGCGCCCACGCCCCGACGGAAGAGAAGGACGATAAGGCCAAAGATGCCTTATATGAGTGCTTGGAGCGCGCTTATGAAGACTGCCCCCGCCACGATGTCAAAATCGTGCTTGGCGACTTTAACGCCAGGGTGGGCGAAGAAGGTATCTTTGGCACTACGGTCGGTAAATTCAGCCTCCACGACGAAACATCCAAAGGGGTTGAGGCTGATTGACTTCGCCGGGGCCCGAAATATGGTTATCTGTAGTACTAGATTCCAGCATAAGAAGATTCATCAAGCTACCTGGCTGTCTCCGTATCGAAAAACTAACAACCAGATCGATCATGTTGTGATAGACGGAAGACACGTCTCCAGTGTTTTAGATGTGCGTGCGCTCCGAGGTCCTAACATCGACTCGGACCACTATCTTGTTGCAGCCAAGATTCGCACCCGCCTCTGTGCAACAAAAAACGCACGCCAACAAACACAAGGAAGGTTCGACGTCAAGAAGCTGCAATCACAATAGACAGCCGAACGATTTTCTACTCGGCTTGCACTCCTGCTCTCTGAGAGCACTCGTCAACAACTCGGTATAGGGGAACTGTGGGGCGGCATTTCAAACTCCTTACGTAGAGCTGCAACCGAAACCATTGGTTTTCACGGTACTGGTACGACGAGGAGTGCCGTGTCGCAGCAGAGAGAAAACAGGCTGCCTACCTCGCAACGTTACAATCGACCACTACAAGTGCGGGATGGGATAGATACCGAGAGTTGAAGAGGGAAGCGAGACGCATTTGAAGACAGAAGAAGAAAGAGGCCGAAATGCGTGAGTACGAAGAGCTTGATATGCTGGCCGACAGGGGTAATGCTCGAAAATTCTACGAAAAAATGCGGCGGCTTACAGAAGGTTTCAAGACCGGAGCATACTCTTGTAGAACCCCCAAAGGTTATCTAGTGACCGATGTCCAGAGCATACTTAAATTATGGAGGGAACACTTCTCCAGGCTGCTGAATGGCAGTGAACGCACAACACCAGGAGAAGGAGAACCCGATTCCCCATCGATGACGATGGAGCAGACGTTCCATTGCCCGATCATGTAGAAGTTCGAATAGCAATTGCCCGCCTGAAGAACAACAAAGCGGCAGGGGCCGACGGATTGCCGGCCGAGCTATTCAAACACGGCGGCGAAGAACTGATAAGGAGCATGCATCAGCTTCTTTGTAAAATATGGTCGGACGAAAGCATGCCCAACGATTGGAATTTAAGTGTGCTATGCCCAATCCATAAGAAAGGTGACCCCACAATCTGCGCTAACTACCGTGGGATTAGTCTCCTCAACATCGCATATAAGGTTCTATCGAGCGTATTGTGTGAAAGATTAAAGCCCACCGTCAACAAACTGATTGGACCTTATCAGCGTGGCTTCAGAACTGGAAAATCAACAACCGACCAGATATTCACCATGCGCCAAATCTTGGAAAAGACCCGTGAAAGAAGAATCGACACACACCAGGTGGTTTCAAAGCTGCTTCGACAGCACGAAAAGGAGCTGCCTTTATGCCGCGATGTCTGAATTTGGTATCCCCGCAAAACTGATACGGCTGTGTAAGCTGACGTTGAGCAACACCAAAAGCTCCGTCAGAATCGGGAAGGACCTCTCCGAGCCGTTCGATACCAAACGAGGTTTCAGACAAGGCGATTCCCTATCGTGTGACTTTTCAACCTGCTTCTGGAGAACTTAATAGAGACGGTACCATCTTTTATAAGAGTGTACAGCTGCTGGTGTTTGTCGATGATATTGATATCACAAGGAATCAAAACAAATGGGTCTGGCAGTGAACGAGGGCAAAACGAAATATCTCTTGTCATCAAACAAACAGTCGTCGCACTCGCGACTTGGAACTCACGTCACTGTTGACAGTCATAACTTTGAAGTCGTAGATAATTTCGTCTATCTTGGAACCAGCGTAAACACCACCAACAACGTCAGCCTAGAAATCCAACGCAGGATAACTCTTGCCAACAGGTGCTACTTCGGACTGAGTAGGCAATTGAGAAGCAAAGTTCTCTCTCGACGAACAAAAGCCAAACTCTATAAGTCACTCATAATTCCCGTCCTTCTATATGGTGCAGAGGCTTGGACGATGTCAACAACTGATGAGTCGGCGTTGCAAGTTTTCGAGAGAAAAGTTCTGCAAAACATTTATGGTCCTTTGCGCGTTGGCCACGGCGAATATCGCATTCGATGGAACGATGAGCTGTACGAGATGTATGACGACATTGACATAGTTCAGCGAATTAAGAGACAACGGCTACGCTGGCTAGGTCATGTTGTCCGAATGGACGAAAACACTCCAGCTCTGAAAGTATTTGACGCTGTACCCGTCGGGGGAAGCAGAGGAAGAGGAAGACCTCCACTCCGTTGGAAGGACCGGGTGGAGAAGGACCTGGCTACGCTTGGAATATCCAATTGGCGCCACGTAGCGAAAAGAAGAAACGAGTGGCGCGCTGTTGTTAACTCGACTATAATCGCGTAAGCAGTGCCTACGCCAATTAAGAAGAAGATTTGATCATCGCTGCTTTTCGTCACATTCGCTCATACAATGCGCCGCGTCAACATCTTGCGCCTCTAACGCGATTATCCAATGCGATAGACCCGCGGCTTCTCGATCACCAGCATCAGCAATTCTTTTTCGGAAGTGAAGTCCCACCGCCGATTTATTTGTAATAACTAACTTTGTAAAACACAGATTTATGCTAGAAATAAACGTTAAATGATTGTAAATTTTAACCCGTGTGTATTTTTACTAAAGAATCGTTAAAGTGGTTAGAACTTTTCTGTGCACATTTGGGCAGCAATTTTATACAGAATTAAAATATGAATCCACATCTTAACTGTGGATAAACTCTATCAATCGCCAACACCGGCCAAATAAAAGTATGAAATATAGGTGCGTTAGCTACACAAAACCCATTTCTCATCACTCATACTAATAGACAACTTTTCTCACATCACATTTTGTTTTTGTAGGTTTGCAATCCACGTAACTTTACTTAATACTAGTATGCCGTTAGTGTCAGCACTTGTTTTAGTTGATTTATAAAACTATTATGTAAGGATTATTCGTATACAAGTTTCTTATAAATGAATCTAAAAGGAAATTTGCTTGCAAAATTAAATTTTATTAAACAGTTTCGCGACGACACAACTCACAGCGAAAACAACAACAAGAACAAACACAATCATTTGTGTCACAAGAGCGAGCAGCATCCAAATTTCAAGACATACTTTTATAGAGAAGCAGCACTCGTGCACAGACTTTTGCGCGCAAACAAAGCACACATGCATAAAAAATTAAAAATAAAAGGAAGAAGAAGAAGAGAGAGGCAGTTGCTGGCATAGAGTAACCTGCTGCTAAAGAATAACGTTAGTTTATTTACGAGTGCATAGAAAGAACTCCATTACACAAGCAGCAGCGCTTGAAGACAAAGGCAAAACACAGTAGTGGAAGTGCGAAGTTATGTAAATAGCAAGAAGTAAGTAAATAAATGTGTGAAACAAAAGCGGAGGGCACATAAACGCATACTCACACATACACCATACATAAATTATATTAAAATTTGCTATATATTAATCTGTATAATGTAGTTTTCAGTATACTCAGATAGAAGCAGATAATTTGCTTTGAAGCATAGAAACTTAAAGTATTTAAGGCAGTTGCAGCTCTCTACAATTCAACTGGATGATTACATAACACCCGCTCGTTCTTGTTTCGAATTCTTCGAGGCCTTTGGAGATTTTCGAAATCTGTGAGGTAACTATTTTTATAGTGCATGCAGGTTGCAGCTATCTCTGGCTAGAAGAGTTCTGCAAATAAAAAAGCCCATTTATAAGAGACAAATTGAGCACAAATAGGGTTTTGTAGAGCACTTCTACAAGAAATTTTATTAAGTACGTAAGTCCAGAAAAGTAACATGGAATTTTGAGAGAAAAGTAATTCCTTATAAAAGTAAAATTCTTAGAAAATTGGTATTTTGAATTAAAAAATTTTACGATTTTTGAAATATAAAATTTTGAATATTTTAACACAAAAATTTTATTTCACTTTCTAAATTTTTTGTTGATCGTTTGCAATGAATTTTATCTGATAATACCCACCTGAAAGCTGTCTTTCCATAAGCATTTAAACAAGTTTAAAAAATTGCAAAGCTTTCTAAATGCTCTTAGATCATGCCAAAAGCTCTTTGAAAATGAGGCTGGCAGAAAAATGTGAGAACGATGAGCTCGAGATGCTGACTAACATGAGTGCAGCCCGAAAATTGTATTAGAAGGCTAGTCTACCTTAGACCAGATTTCCACAATTTGTTAGATCCAGTTGATAAACCCATCACCTTTTTGTCGATTTCAAAGCCGCTTTCGACAGCATTGACAAAAGCTGCCTATTTGACTCCATTTATAAATTTGATAATTCTGCAAAACTCATACGGTTATGGAGAAAACAGGAACATGTAATACGTGCCGCTATCTGAACCACATTGAGACTGTCAACTATGTAAGTATAGTTAACCTTGTTACTGGGATGAGCAATTGGTATTAAGATCGTTGGCGTTAACAACGGAGCCGTCAGCGCAGCCTTTTTCAACTTAGGGAAAGAAGCGGAAAAGATTGGTCTTGTGATGAATGAGGGCAAGACAATTCCCGTCCAATTATACAGTCCAGAAGCATCAGCGATGTAGCATCGCGATGAAAAATCACTTAGAGCATTCTTGAGAACTCTTCTTCGCAAGATCTTTGGAGCCGTCCGCGTGAGCGATGAATATCGAAGAAGATGGGAATACGAACTGTATCTCTACGCGGCATGGATATAGACCATGTTGTCTAGATGGAAGATATAGTCCCTTCGATTCGAGACACACGCAGCAAGAAATCTTAGAACATAAACCTTCTATACAATAGATCATAAGACCCTTGCAAATCGTCAACGCGCTTTGAGCCTATCACAAATTTGTTAATGCGACTAATTCACATTTCAGATTAATTTTATTTAAAAAACGCGTTACTACTTATTTTCAAAGTGATTTCAAATTCACATATTTTCAGAGCGCAATGAAATTTTCTGCATTTTTCCGCTTAAACACATGGGCAAAAAATTATAATCAGCGTAGCAGAGCGTAGCCAATTTAATTATTTCCTCCGAAAATCGTAGCATAATTTGCGGCGCGTGTAGCTGCTTTTACGCATTCAACGCACCAGACGCTACAAACCAACAACACCACCCATACATTTTGTCCCAGCGCGCCATATTGAATGCAGCATAATATGCTTCACACTATTATAGACACATGCGCACATATCCACGCGCAAGCGCAACGAATTACATTACATTTAATATTTAATTACAGCGCATTGCAACAGACACACATTGTTGCAGTGGCGGTGCGCTGCGCAACTCAAGCGTGTCACAAACATATTAAGTATGAGCAGACGCATTACATGTGGCACGGTGGGTTTGGCATGCCGCTGTTGTTGCCAAATACGCGTATCAGTTATGTTGTGCACGGAGCCATTTTGCGCCCGCTCATGCTACGGCAGACACGTCAGCTGGATTTGTTTTGCAAGCATCAGCAGGTTTAAGCTGAGCGCAGGCGTGTGGAAAATGTGGTGGAAAAATTGGAAAACTTTGGCAAAAATTTCACTGAAATGAGAAAACTTGTAGTCAAAATGCGCATTTTTCTTCTTCTTAATTGGCGTAGACACCGCTTACGCGATTATAGCCGAGTTAACAACAGCGCGCCAGTCGTTTCTTCTTTTCGCTACGTGGCGCCAATTGGATATTCCAAGCGAAGCCAAGTCGTTCTCCACTTGGTTCTTCCAACGGAGTGGAGGTCTTTCTCTTTCTCTGCTTTCCCCGGCGGGTACTGCGTCGAATACTTTCAGAGCTGGAGTGTTTTCGTCCATCCGGACAACATGACCTAACCAGCGTAGCCGCTGTCTTTTACATAATTCGCTGAACTAAGTCAATGTCGTCGTATATCTCGTACAGCTAATCGTTCTATTGAATGCGATATTCGCCGTGGCCAAGGCGCAAAGCACCATCAATGTCGAAAACTCGTAACGTCGACACATCGGTTGCTATCATCGTCCAAGCCTCTGCACCATATAGCAGGACGGGAATTAGGAGCAACTTATACAGTTTGGCTTTTGAGAGGACATTACTTTTCAATTGCCTACACAGTACGAAGTAGCACCTGTTGGCAAGAGCAATCCTTCGTTGGATTTCTAGGCTGACATTGTTGGTGGGGTTAATACTGGTTCCTAAATAGACAAAATTATCTACAACTTCAAAGTTATGACTGTCAACAGTGACGTCTCATACGCCAGCAGCTGTACACTCTTATAAAAGATTGTACCTGCTCGATTAAGTGCTGCAGCTCGAATAATTTACATAACAAGACATTGTAATTAGACGTTGCGCGTTCACTGGCATTCAGCAGGCTAGAGAAGTGTTCCCTCCATAATTTAAGTATGCTCTGGGCATCGGTGACTAAATCACCTTTGGATGTTCTACAAGAGTATGCTCCGGTCTAGAAACCTTCTGTTGGCTGCCGCATTTTTTCGTAGAATTTTCGAGCATTACCCCTGTCGGCCAGCTTATCAAGCTCTTCATACTCACGATTTTCGACCTCTTTCGTTTTCTGTCTGCAAATGCGCCTCGCTTCCCTCTTCAGCTCTCGGTATCTATCCCATACCGCACGTGTTGTGGTCGATCGTAACGTTGCGAGGTAGGCAGTCGGTTTTCTCTCCGCTGCGACACGACACTCCTCGTAGTACCAGTTGTTCTTTTGCACTTTCCTAATAGTTTCGGTTGCAGCTGTACGTAAGGAGTTTGAAATGCCGTCCCACAGTTCCCTTATACCGAGTTGTTGACGAGTACTCTCAGAGAGCAGGTGTGCAAGCCGAGTAGCAAATCGTTCGGCTGTCTGTTGTGATTGCAGCTTCTCGACGTCAAACCTTCCGTGTGTTTGCTGACGTGCGTTTTCTGCTGCACAGAGGTGGGTGCGAATCTTATCTGCAACAAGATAGTGGTCCGAGTCGATGTTAGGACCTCGGAGCGTACGCATGGCTAGAACACTGGAGACGTGTCTTCCGTGTATCACAACATAATCGATGTGGTTGGTGGCTTTTCTTCCGGAGACAGCCAGGTAGCTTGATGTATCTCCTTGTGCTGGAATCTAGTACCACAGATAACCACATTTCGGGCCCCAGCCTCAACCCATTTGTGGATGTTTCGTCGTGGAGACTAAATTTACCGACCGTAGTGCCAAATATACCTTCTTTGCCAACCCTGGCGTTAAAGTCGCCAATCACGATTTTGACATCGTGGCGCGTCCCAAACCCAGCGCACAACCCTATGTAGCGGATGTGTCGCCTTCTCATTTCAGCTCACCTTCAAACGGATGTTCTTAGGCTACCCAGAGGATACTTGGTCAAAGACCCGAAGTTTTTGAGTAAAAGAATCGTCTCTGGCCACTCCCAACTGAATGGCGATCAGAGAACTTTCCTCACTTGCGTGAACTTCTACTCATGACTCCATCCTCCTGTGCATTAGGTGAAATAAAATAAAAAACCATATTAAAAAATATAAAAAGTAAAAAACAATGGAGTAAATGAGCCCGTTAAAATTTACGCTCATGCGATTAAAATTTATTCGAAAGCAATTTTATTTAATTTTGTTATTAATTTTAGAATATGAACCTCGAAGCAAAACTCCACCGAAGCTATAATATCAAATATAAAATATTAGTTACCAGCATTCTGATAGTTCAGTACTGATTCAATCTCAATTTCCTGAGAGATTGCGTTATTATCTTAGGTAATAACGCATGCTAAATTTCCCTAAGATATCTCGTCAAATCAAGAAGTTATTCATGCAAACATTCCTGTCGTTCAATTTATATGACAGCTTTATGCTATAGTTGTCTGATATCAGCGATTGCGATGGCGCTTTTTACGTAGAGATTTTTAATAAGTGCACAAAATAAAGTTTATGCAAAAACCGAACGCGCTCGACCTTACCACACCATATTGCATCACTCTATGGTCTCTTGAAAAGTTCCAAGAAGATCCGTCGTTATTGAGTCGAATTTTTTTCAGAAATTAGGCCCATTTCTGGATCAATGGATGTAAAGAAGCAAAATTTGCGGCGTTTGAGACAAAGAGCAACCTAAACATATTCAAGAGTTTCCATTTAATCCAGAAATAACAAAGGTTTGGTGTGGTTTGTGGGCAAGTAAAATCATCGGCCCATATTTCTTCAAAAATTTCGGTTTCAACAAAAGGGCGCCACTTCCCACACATCGCATCAATCAATGGGTTTATTGAGAGAACTCTTTCCTGTAGCGATGCATGATGTCTAATGTCCAAACGAGTCATCGAATATTGGACTCAAATGATGGATCATGTAGCCGTGGCCAACATGTGAGAGTTATAATATCCTAAAAATAAATGCAAATGAATGTTCTTTCGAGAGATAATAAACACTCCCCACTAAATTTGAAGTGTCTGTTTCGACTACACGATCCTTGACTTCAGATCACAACGACATCAAAGGCAATGAGTTAGTGAACGAGATTGGCTGGAATAATCTACAATAGGAACATGATTGGAATGTCACGAGCAAAGCACTCTTCTGCACTTGTTCCGCATTATCAAGGCACACTTCAAGAATTTGGGGGCTCCACGGTATGAGACTCCACGATGTGAAGAGGGATCGTAAGTAAGGCCGCAACACCTAAAAGGACTAGAGATGTTCTGATCTCTTTTCATTGGTATTCACTAAATGCTTTCGGATAATAACCGAAATAAACTTGAGAAATGAAATCATATATAATAACACACCACTATTAACCACTGCTACAGAATCAAATTCATCTCTAATTCTGGCTTGCAAGTGGTCCCTTCAAAGCGCAGTATTTTTTTGCTTCCGGTTGGGAAACTTACCCAGATAAAAACCTACAGATCTGAAGAATCGACTAAGGCGAGCACACATGAAATAACCAAAAATATTCGGCAGTTTTAAACAAAATAATAATAGTACGTTTATTAAACTCTTCCAGAGAAAGCAAAGATTCTTAATTTAAAAAAGGGTTCACAATGTCCAATATTTGAATATAAACTTAAAATTCATCGGATAAGAACAACGTAAACTCAGTCCGAAGTAATATCTTGAAACATGAGAAAATCATAATCAATGTGTTTCTACTGCACAACAAAGACTTGATAGTCTGTTGTGCATGCCATAAATCATTTATTTAACTCGAAACCGTTCTTATCTCGAAAATTATAAGCTAAGAAGTTTCAGGCTTAGTATGCACTATATTGATCCATTACAGGCGACTCAGATCATACCTTTCTCATTTCAGAGGTTATTACTCACTGCAGTTATAACTTTAACAAAAGTCTAAAGTATTTTTTGATAGAAACACGCTCTCATTTGATCCTTTGACTACAGATCACCTGAAAGTAATTTTAACTTTAATTTAAAAATCCCTGTCGAAATTAAAGATAATTTCATTGCACCAGAATTAATTTAAAACTTCCGCGGAGTTGCCTATAAAGGAGCTGCCTATAACTCACGTACTAGTTAATTTATTACGAAAAAGGCAATTCATCAAAGCGACAAATGAAGGTGCAATGAATATACTGAAATAGCATGTTGCCACATGCCACAGCATGCTGCATGCAACAATCGCCTCATGAATTCATAAATGCATGACGCATGGTGAGATTAGCGAGGTACTGGTTAGAGGAGGAGATATGGGAGTGATCAAGGTGCAGAGACGAGCCGAAGCAGTCAAGGTCTGAAGCAAGAGTGGAGGCTACGTCATCATGATGCTGCTTAATCAAAATCTAATTGCCAAAGGTAAACACTCGCCGCTCGCAGGCAAAAGGAAAAGCAAAAAGTTCAGAGACGCGTCAAAAGCTAGAGAGAAATGTTGCTGGTATGGTGCGGAAGAGGAATCGAAGAACATTGTTAGCGTCTGTGAACAGCTTACTGCAGCCGCAATGCACATAGAGCGCGTAAAGAGAGAGTCGGTAGGAATGGAAGTGTGATATTAAGTCTTTGACGAAAGCGGAAATAAATTAAGAGAATGTAAAACTCAGCATTGTCATGGAAACTCATTGGCACATAGTGCGGCAAGAATCAAATTAAAGGGGTAGTGCAAAAATTCAATGCAATGATAAGCTACAGCTATATTTATAAATCACTTCAAAGCTCGTTTACTGGATTCTATCTTTTTCAAGTTTCAAAAATCAGCTTTAAGCTTAACAATGTTACTCCCATTTATACTCTTTCTGCCACCAAACCGATATTTAATGACTGCAATGAAATTGGAAGTCTGACTTCAGCATTAATGAACAGCGCCTTAACTATAGCAACAGTTGACGTTGCAAACCATAATTACTGGGCAACTAAATTCAGCGACTAAAAGCTGTTTTATTAGCCGGCAGGCTACAGGTCAATGCCTTCTACGCCAAGCGCTCTTTACAACTTTTCCTTATTATCCGAACACTTCGCATCAGTTCGTGAAGCCGCTTTAGCCAATTTAAGTTCCACGGACTGCTGACTGTCAGTGCCATAAAAATGTCAGTGCCGTAAAGCGAAACTTATTTCTCAGCAACACTTCCACGAATACTAACATATTCAATTCCGCTGGCTTTCGCCTCTTCACCCACGACTTAAACTCTACTTTCTTTCCTACTTTCACATTGGCACGCAATGCATAGACGACATGCCTGGAGCAATATATGTACGTATGTACACCCAATTACAACAACAAAATGTGTAAGAATAAAATCTGCGTGATAACATGATGAATTGTAAGCGGAAATGGAGCAGCTTTGCAGACTGAAAATGCGGCGGTAAGCAAGAAATTGAACGAAACGTGTCGAAACATGCGTAACGTGGCATTTCTGAGCACCCGCATGACCTCTTGTCAGCACCATTACCTTCCTCTATCCATACCCACTTGCGCTGAAAACCAGTAATTTACGCTTCCTTTTCTGCTTGGCTGGGGTAGAGCTCACTTCATCGAATCGTCTGTTTAACAGTCGCCTACCCGTTTTCTAGCTTTTCATAATCAAATATCCTTGAACGTTTCTCCAACAATGTTTTCATTAAAGGTTTTTGTTTTTGTATTTGTATTTCGTTGCAATGCAGCGCCACATTACCTCCGGTGCTTCTGTTCATAGAAACGGGTCGAGCTCTGTCATGTATTTGTAGTTCTACACATATATATATGTGTGTGCAAGATGAGTAAACTGCTGAAATGACATGGCAGCAGTCTGTTGACAGCCTCAATTGAGGAAGTATATGCGCGAGCACGTGCTTTTAATTCGGCACTGGCAGCAGTGCTCATTCAGACCTCGCTGCCTCAACTCCTCTCCTACGCTATCTACAACTCATCTCGCTACCTAAGCACTCTTGCTACCCACTTCTCTTTCTCTCTGCTCACTACCCACTTTAAACCAAATACTTTAACAAGTCATTTTCTCACCTCACTCTCATCAACCTTTCACTTACTTGAACAGCTCAAGCACCATAGTAGTGTACAGACACATATAAAAGCCCTTGAAGATACCCTACAACAACACAAACATCAAACCAGCGGGGACTCACCGTAGGGACAGTCTCATAGTGTTATTTACTATCAACACCTACTATAGCGGGCACCCTTTTATCAATGCACACATGCACGAACATACATACATATATACAAACATATGTATATATGAGGATTCAAATGATCATTAATGGACCAAGAGCGCTGTGAAGTCGCGTGAAATATTCCTCAAGTGCGCTTGTGCCAAAGTGTCAATCATTCGTATCTGACAAATGCAGAATGCCGGTGCGAGATACATAAAGGGAGAAGTGCAATAATTAAAAAAAAATTAATATTAAGAAAATTATTAACTCCACCGAAGCTAGGAAGACCTTCACAAATGCAAAAGTTTACTAAGAAGAACTTCGATCGGACAGTTTTTATAGCAGCTATAAGCAATAGTGGTTCGATATGAACAATTCATTCGGATTCTTTATTAAAATTATTCAATGCTTTAAAGAACTCAATTTTCACGGTCACTGGTGCGTATACGCAACATATATTTACATCTTAAAATTGGGGACACTACCGCGTATAAGCAAAACGAGTAACAAATGGCAAAGTATTTGGATGAATTCGCCCAGAATTTCCATTCAGAAACTATTTACCAGCAGAAGTGAGCTATTTTAAGTTAGTAGTCTAGTAACTTATGCCTATTTCCATGACTTCTTTGGAGGGTGGTTTTTTTATAGGAAAATAAAAATGATTTATCTTGAATATTTGAGTGTTTTAATTTACATATTGAAAATATAAAAAAAAAATTTATTTGAAAAAATTTAATACTTTATTACTATTATTTTTGTCACTCGAAGTTGGAACCTCAAAAAAATGCACGTCGGTGGCTCAGGTGATTTTGGCTTTTGATGTTATCTGAAATCAAATATTCTTGATTATTCCTAATTTTTAGACATGTCATTCTGGTCGGAACTACTGAAGTTAAATTTCAAGGGTAAATAACAAAATGGCAGACTTTGAAAAAAAAGTCCTTTTATTTTAGTAAAGAAAGGGTTGTAAAATAAAAAGTTAGGCTTAAAAAAAATCTCGTTAGTACCGACGAGAACTATAAGTGCATAGAATAGAATGTTAAAATTTGAAAGCGGTAGTGCCGACCAGAAAAACAATGTTTTGAGAAAAACGCTTTCGAAGTTTAACAACTCCGAGAGGGAGGACTCCGAGGCGCTCTAGGAAACTCGTTATAACTCCCGAAATATTTCGAATTTCTGTCTGAAATTTTCAAAGTATATTTTGAAGACATTGTACTTTCAAATTAATCAAAAAAAAAATCGATTTTTGAACCCAAGTTACCAGACTACTACCTTAAGAAGTCTATGAGATCCTTTTGAGGTATAAAACCGATACCAAACTAAATTTAATACATTAATAACAGACCCTTCGGACAAATAAACTTATAATAAACAGTTGACAGCCTAAAACTTATTTAATTTTCATCTGATTCATAAAAATACAATATTTTATAAGCCAGGTCACAGCTAGTTCCATAGAGACTAGTTCACAAATTAAAGAGCAAAGTAATTACATAGTTATATATGCTTAAAGGTCTAAACACTAATTTAAATCACAAATAACGTTTAATAAGCTAGCTCCCAACTAGTTCCATAAAGATTAGCTCACAATGTAATCAACAAAATAACAATTTATTCATGGTCTAACAACTAGTTTATTTTCAACAGTTCACACCTAGTTATGTAAAGTCTGGTTTACAAAATATACCATACAAAAACAAAATCGTTTATGATTAAAAGTCTAAAAACTGGTTTATTTCCATCATATTTGCAAACCAGTTAAGAACTAGTTCCATAAAGCAAATTAAAGCAAAAGTAGAAAATAGTTATTCTATTCATAGTCTAAAAACTACTTTATTTTCAACTCAATTAATTCTATCTAATTTACACAATCAATTTTAATTATAAATTTTGTTTGATATAAGCTACAACCCACTATCTCTCTCTCTCACTTTCAGTCCACACTCATATGTATACTCAAATCGCAAGCCTCATATGGGCACTTATTTGTACACAGGTATCAGCTTGACGGTTGAGACATCATTACTGCAATTATTGTAATCGAGTGCACGCAAAAACAACAACAACCACTTACATTTACTCGTATGTACTCACGCACACATATACATTTATTATGAGCGTGATTTCCAGGCACATCAAAGATATCCTTGGCAGCAACATAATGCGTAACAACAACGAGCATATATATTGTTTGAAAACTAATTTTATCGAATGCCAAGTATTGCGCGATAAATGTTTGTAAGTCGTTTCCACTAACAGTGTATTTGCAACGAGAGGTTAAAGTTCAAATTGTCGCTACCTTAAAGTTAATGGCAACCAAAATCGACTTAAATGCGCTTCTTCCTTTCCACTCTCATTTGGCGAATACAACATTTTACAACAATTTGCGATAATTAAACAATTGTTTTATGGTAAGTATGTGCAATTAATTTCAATCAATATGAGTTAACAGTTGAATCATCGCCTCGAATAACGTTGTAAGCGCCAAATTTGGAATTTTTCAACAGAGAAGAAAAACGTTTTAAACACGTGGATTCTTTTAAATAGTTTTGCTTAAATATTTATTTATATTACATCTTTTGTTAATATTTTACAAAAGTTTTAAACAAAAAAAATGTACAGTATTAACAAGGTTCGCTGTTTAAATTTTTTTCAATGGAATAACGTTGTAAACGCCTTGCTTGTAGCGACGATAACACGTTTTTCCACTACACGCAGCATCATAGCCGATGGCACCTACAACATTTTTCCACACTGATAGTGATAATTAAAAATTAAATATCGAGTTCAATTATACTGGTTAAAGGAAAATATAAAGTTTCAATAATTACAAAATTTACTTTCTTATTAAAATAACGCAATACTTGCGTTATCGATTTTATTAAAGAACCAACATCTTCTGTGGTAAATAGTAATAATAAATTAAACAATAATGCTTCTATTTCAGTTTTTATTTCAATAAGAAGAAGAAACAAAGTCTAATTTAGTTTTCTTGTAAGAAGTTGAAAATAAAAATAATAATTCATAATTTCAGTATCTAACTTAACTATTATAAACTCAGCATCTTGATTGGGCAAATAGACTATTGCGGGTAACAAGTCTTTTTCTTTTCAGCAGAAATCGCTATTGGTTTCTTTCGAAGAACTGGTAATTCATATGGACGTAATATAAGTATCTCGCGCATATTTCTGCTGACATTTTGACTTTTTCCTTAAGCTGTGACAATGCCATGGTTCGCCAGTACTGTGTTTCATTCTGAGACGTAAAACTTGCATGTCATCTGCAGTAATTTGTAGCCATCTACCTTCGGTTATTTTGCACGTATTTTTGTTTAAATTTTTTATGAGAACATCAAAGTTTTTAAAAACAATTTGAAGCATTTGATGCACCCTGAAAGGGTTAGAAGGCTTAGCTGATTTAATCATTTCGTGCACATCGTCGGTGGTATAACTCCGCACGGTTTTCTTTTTCCTTTCAATTAGAGAGAAATCTCTATCACACGGTAAAAGCTGTGTCCAGAAACTAAAAATTTCTGATTAGCTTCAGAAAAGTATTTCATTTTTATTAGATGGTAAATTAAGGCGATCATGGTCCAATTATTATTTTGACCCACACATCTGTCGGACCAAATAATTAATTTTCTCACATCTCCAGCTTTTAAAATAGCGTAGGTGGAAGTGATGTGTCTTAAAATACATGAAGCGATTTCAGCTGCACCCCTTTTTGCAACTGTTTCATGCCAAGTACATATACATGTCAACAGTATTTTGCCCCAAATTATGTATAGCGAAGTTGAATTCGAATACTGCCGCTGATAAAAGACGTCCGTATGTGTGAGATTTGAGAGGATAAATCACTTGCTGTAAGTCAACGCAAAGCGCAACAATATGGGAACTGCCTAAAGCTGACTTTTTTGTCATCACTCAGCTTAGAATATGCTTTTCAGCCTTTTTTGATGTGCCTCTGCCAGTTTCTCTAAGCATCTTATTTTATTCTGGTCTTCAGCGGCAATCGTTTCTATATAATACTTATCGCAGAGCTTACAAGTGTCGGACCTTGGTAATCCAAATCGCAAACTGAATTCTGCGTTAAATATATCTCTGTATGTATTATAACTTATAGTGCTATCTGGATATTTTTCCTTGAATAATTTAAACATTTTTGTAATAGTTAAATCTGGATGGAGGCAATTTTTTTGAACTAGAACGACTGTAGTGACTTTCTTGACAAGGCAAGCTTTCTATGTGTTCCATGACACTTTTCTTTTCAGCATTAACGATTTTATTCGGCCGATTATCATGCCGTCCGCGCTGATCACTCAAACTATCTCCCGCCTTCAGTTTTTCAACTAAAATTTGTAGTCTTCGTTGTGTCACTTGAAAGGTATGACAAATCATTTGTTTGCACACTCTCACTTTTCTCTCATTGTGCTGTGGTAGAAAATAGTTCACAGTTAGATTTCGACGTGATGGGCCCTCTGAAACTCTTCTTCTTTGCGGTTCTTTCAATTCGATTAAAGAGCGTAAAAAATTTGTTTGCTTGTCATAGTCCATTTGATAAAATTGAGAGAAATGCTTCTGAATAGTCTCCAATTTGAAGCTTGAGCACTGTAGATAATAAGCGCAGTTGAAACTCTGATGAATACAAAAACAAAACTGATATTGACACAGCTTACATATTTGTGTTTTTCCATATTACCGTTTCTGGAGCATTTTTTTTTATGTACAACTTTTCCATTTCTTCCTGAATATGCTTCTCCACTATTTCTCAGCCTCTTATTACTTATATCTTTCCAATTTTCATAATTTATTTTACGTTTTTTCCTTTATTGCACTTTTTGAATGGTGCTCAACACCTCTAAATTTGCCATGATCACCAAATACGTTTTCCCACTCACTACTGACTTTGGGACGCAGCTCAATAGCTAAAAACTGATGGATATTGTAAAAATTTTGCGCTCTCATGATACGGGAGAGCATTATTAACGGTAATTTGCAAAAAAACAGGATTGCCAAAAAATGTCACTTACAACGTTATTCAAGGCGATGATTCAGTTAACGAGTGAGTGAGAACTGTATGTTGAAAACTTGCAATTTCCACATATGTTTGTGGAGACACTTTCAACAGTTTTTTTTTGTTTATGGAAGACCAGTAAAGAATCAAAATATTTAACAAAATATCAATAGTTTTAAAAAAAGCTTTCCGTAAAATGTGATGTCAAAGTTTGTTTTAGTTTTTTTTTAAATGTTTAAGAAAATTTTTGAAAAATTTGTTGAAGATTTCACGGAAGATTTTTCAAAATCTTTTTAAAAGAAACCTGTAAAGATCTTGTTTTAACAATAACAAAAGCTTTTAAAAAAGACATTTTTTTAATCGATATTGACACAAAACCCACTCTCACTGCTGCGACTGCTGTTGTTACAAGTGACTCTACAATCGCTGCTCCGTCTAACACCGCTGTTCCCGCTGATAATGTGTGTGAGAATTATCTCGCTCCCGCTACACTGAAGGCACTCTCTGCAGCTTCATCTACTGCTAACTCTATCTTTACTTCTCAGATCTCTTATGGTAGGGGACGCAACATCTTATCTTCAAGTTACAATATTTCTAAATGAGTCCTAAAATTTGTTACTGAAATCCAAGATCTTGGGGTAATTCTTGGCAACAGATTTTCTTTCAGTAATTACATCAACTATATAACTTCAAAATCTTTTTCTGTACTTGGCTTTGTCCGTCGAAATTCTACAAATTTTCCCACCCCTACATGTTAAAATTACTGTACACATGTTTTGTGCGGTCCATTTTGGAGTATGCAGTGTTTATTTGGAGACCATATTGCATATCGTCAATTAACAGGATTGAGCGTGTTTAAAAGATCTTTCTTAAATATGCTCTCCGCTCCTTAAAGTTTGTTGACCCAACACCATCGTATACATCGCGTTTATTACTTTTACATCTTAAATCACTGGAAAATCGAAGGTCCGTTCTCTTATTTTCATTTGTCTACAATATAATTAACGGGGAAATTGACTGTCCCTACTTATTAGGGAAACTTAACTTCAATACTCCCCAGCGTTGCCTCAGATCCATTTCGCCATTTTATTACTTATTTTGCTGAATATGTTGCCCTCAAGAGGGCTATGCGGGAGTTTAACTCGATTTCCCAGAAAGTTCTACTTGTTTTTTCTCGCTCTAGGGTATCCTTCATTAATACCCTCAATTCTGTTTTTTAGGTTAAGTTATCTACTCATGTTAATGTAATTTAATTATTTTAGAATTCTAATATGCATCCTAGTTTTTCATTAGTCTGTAAGAATCATTGTTCATAAACTTTACTAAATAAATACATAAATAAATAAATACTCTCGGAAATGCTTTCAAAGAGCTAGGCGTAGGCGACAGCTTTCAAAAAGCGTTCACGACGCATTGTCAAAAAACTTCTTCGGTAACTTTCCAAAAAATGTTCAAATATTTTTAAAAAAGTTTCTGAAAGCTTTCTAAAAAGTGTCTAAAAAGCTTAGCAAACGTTTTCAAAAATATTCTCAAAGATCTGATACAAAAATCTTAAAACCAAAATTTCAAATATTTTTCACAACAGCTTTATACCCTTAACAAACATGTATGTAGTAACAATAAAAGTATCATGGTATTCTGTTTACTACGTTGGTGACACACATGGCAATGTAATAAACTGAAATACTACCTTTGTTTCATAAGCACTAAATATTTCAAAAAAATTGGAAACAATAAATATGTGTGTGTTATGTGAAAAAATTTGTGCAATTGATTAAAATACTCTAAAGTTAGTGTATTTTCATCGCAAAAAAGCGATTTGGTTAAAGTCTCTCTAAAATCCTTACACGAAATGAGGCATTTCCTGCTTTTTTCGGAAGAAAAATTGTGAACAATTTTTTGTTCTCCATTTCATTAAATACTTTTTTAAGTCATTTTGACAGAATATTTCGAAGAGCTTTTGTGTAAAAACTTTTAGCAAAGTTTGTTACCTTTTTTTAGCTGTGTTTATACAAATACCACAATGAAACATCATATTATTATTACCAGCAAAATACTACATTGCTCATATGGTATTTTGCTAGTATTTGATGATACACATATGGTATTTTTACCATATATGGTATTGCTACTACATGTCTGTCACGGGTATTAAAAACATTTCCACAAAAGTACTCAAAAGTCTTTTCTAAAAACTTGCGGAATTGATTTACCAAAAATTGACCACAAAACCTTTTAAAAAAATGTTCACATGTTCGTCACATAAGCTCCCAAATCGCAAACGACAACTTTCACAAGAATATCTTTGGTAAATTTCCAAACAGTTTTCAAAAAAGTGTTCAAATATCAAAAAATTCACAAAATGTTCCAATAATTTCATAGCTTATAAAAATGTTGATAGATTTCCTTTAAGCATATTGTTTTAAGCTTAACAATGATACTCCCATTTATTTTCTTATTGCCACCAAACCGATAGTTAATGACTGCAATGAAATTGGAAGTCTGACTTCAGCATTAATGAACAGCGCCTTAACTATAGCAACAGTTGACGTTGCAAACCATAATTACTGGGCAACTAAATTCTGTTTTATTAGCCGGCAGGCTACAGGTCAATGCCTTCTACGCCAAGCGCTCTTTACAACTTTTCCTTATTATCCCAACACTTCGCATCAGTTCGTGAAGCCGCTTTAGCCAATTAAAGTTCCACGGACTACCGACTGTCGGTGCCATAAGAATGTCAGTGCCGTAAAGCGAAATTTATTTCTTAGCAACACTTCCTCGAATAACATACGCACACACGGTATATTATATAGGTGTATAGATAAACGTGCGCTGCCACTTTAAGTGCAGATATTAATTACCCAAAACCTAAACGCCTCTGTTTAGTCCGCTGTTCCACTATATAATATAGCTGAGGGTTAAGCGACGAAAAGTATGCTACACCATGCATCAGCAGAGTAGTTTGAGTGAGTCAACGCGTGCTTATTGAAATAATATTATGTTAAAATTAAATTGCGGCAAAGGCAAGAACAAAAATTAAATTGGAAATATGTATATGTGTATATTTGTAGGTTTATTTGTGCATGACCCATATTTATTTATGTATATGTATGTGTACAAATACAAATTTCATAATTCCTGTCCTACTGTATGGTGCAGAGGCTTGGACGATGACAGCAACCGATGAGTCGACGTTACAAGTTTTCGAGAGAAAGAAATGTGCGTTGTGACCCTCCAACCGAAGTGAACTTTTGCAAATTTTCAGCTTACTCGTCCAGCTTTGGCGCTAATTAAATTTCTCCTGTTTTTACTACACATTTTAGCTACTTCTATGTCTATATGATAGGCGAACAGTATGTAATTTTTGAGTGAACACATCCTACAAATACATAACATTTCGCTCGAATAGTAATTCTCTCGCCGTTAATCGTTGTCATTAATTTTCTTCTTCCCTACATACGCCTCCCGGCTCCGACCTTCTTACATCTACTTTGCCGCCTTTCAGTCCTCACTTCTATTTTATGTGACTTGCAAGTATTCCCACATTTTTATTTAGATTCTCCCCGTTCCTTAGTAATCTACCCTTCTGCTATGGCTAGGCCGCTTGCTGCTTCACAATAAAAATTATCGCTGTGTTATAGTGACAGCCATGAAATTAAATATGTTGTAGTGTCACTTTTACATTAATAAATTTACTCAGCTGCACTTTAACCAGTTGAAAAAAGAACACTAACAAAAAGGCATCACGGCTTTGTTGTGTCAGAGATAATATACAGGCGGCGCGCAGCTCATCTTGGCGGTCGTAAACAATTATTACCAGAGAACGTATATTTATAGAGAAGGTTCACGGCGCGGAGAGCGTAAAAATATTTTTGGCTAACAAAATGCGATGAGCGTGTTTCACCACAGCTTGCTCAGAAGGAGAAATCTTAACAGTGGCGCGTGAGTTGAGTTCAATGAAAATTATGCTCAGAAATATACATTGATTCACAGACGTATGTTGGCCTTTTGCTTATATTTTTATACGTTTGCATGCCATCATATTAATTGATATGATTATCATTTTGAGTATTTTTATGAATACATGCAAAACTGATAATATTCTAATTAAATTATGCTATTTCCAAAACAATAATTGTGGTTAATGTACGAAAAAGAGCTATTTTTTAAATATTTATTTTGTTTGATAATATATGTGAATATGTCTGTATGTATGCTATATACATATGTATGTATGTACATATACATATATTTGACATTCTATCATAATATCCTAAAAACAATAATATTGTATGTAAATTACATTTCTTCACTTAAATTTTCATACGTATTATATTATTAGATATATATTATTAGATATTAGCGCATAGTTGCATATATTTATATACATATGTATGTACATATGTAAGTAGAATTCAAATTCAAATCGTGATATTATCATTTATCAGTAAAAAGTGTGCGCGCACTGCTCTATATGTACATTCATATGCATAAGTATTGTCGAACAAATAATGTATACACAAACCAACATATAAAATAGCATCATACATACTTATACATATGCGTACACATGTAAATATGTGCGTATAAAATTCCCACACAAATAATGCATACACAACATACATACTTATATGCGTTCACATATATGTATGTAGATATGTCACCCGCAAAAATTACGAATATTGTTCTACAAAAACAACAATGGGTTTAAATAGCATCAGCGGCGTCACAAGTCAATATGGCAGCCAAACAGTCGATGCTCAAATTTGTAGAAAAACACCGAACGACAATATTTTCATTCATGAACGCAAGCGCACTTTCAACAGGCAAACTTGCTTCATTCATAAAAACAAACACCATTACATCTCCCCGAGCATGCCTTTGCCTACAAGCGTCTTTTCGCGACGATGGCAAAAGCTAAAAATCATAAATTGAACAATTTCTGATATTTGTATGAGAAGGAAAAAGTGACAACCCCGCCAATATAAGTATTAAAATATATTAGAATAAAATTGACAACATAGTTTATTTGTCGATTCTCAAGTCAAGAAATATGTCAAAGAAAATATTCAATGTTCCTCTGATTTATGTGTACAGTGATTCCCGGTTAAATAGTACTCCGCTTGAATGAAAATCATCCTTCTTAACTGCCTATATCTTGCTGCATCTCACGGTTTGTTTTTTAAAATACATAGAAACTATTGTTTTAAGTACCACTCGATTAAGTATCCGCACTCGCTTATGTGCCATATTAAATTTTTTTTAACAAACCACAAAAATCTGTATCTTTGATTGTGGCACATAATCGGGATTGACTGTATTTGTCAAGGAATGTACAAAATATTGTTATGCGGCTTGCAAAAATCTGCGTCGATATGTATACAAGCTCACACACAAACATACACATCTACGCTGGTTTGTTTGCGAAGCTGGTACAGCGGCAAGGGAAGCAGTGACAATTGGCGATCGTTCGTTTGTGTTTTCGGCACAGCGCGCGTCAGACTGATTTTCTACCATCAACACAACACAGTTGTGACGCGTCAGTCTTTCGACACATTGGCTTTTGACATGAAAGCAAAAAATATGAGCTTCGCCATTGGTTGTCCGCGTCAACGGAAATTTCGCATGAAGCATTGAATGCACATATTTACATACATTTGTTGCATGTAGACATATTTACAAACATTATGCGTATGGTTCTTTTATATTTGTTTACATGCACACATAATTATATATGGGCAAATGTGCGACCGCTTAGTCTTTTAACATGATATCGAAAAGTTTAATGACCAAAGCAAATATTTATTTAAGTATATATGTATAGCTGCGAGCAGTGAAATAGTAGCGCGTGTTAGAGCTTTACATATCTGTGAGTTATGTAAAATGGCAAACAATTTTAGCATCCATTGAAATGCAAAAGTGGATCATATTTTCCAGGCTATGTTTATTACTAAAAATATTTAGATTTGAATATGTATAAGATATGTTTATTTACAAAGATGTGTTTATGTATGAAAATTGTTGGGAGCAGTAAAATAGTAGTAAAGTACTAAAAATTTTTTTTAAAAAATACTTAAGGATTTTTGTAAGTTTCGTCTATAGGATCTTAGTACTTGGGCAAATGGCATTTTCAGAACAGCAATACATCGCTTCTTCAGAAATCTGAGACTGTGGCAACTTTTCAGTGGTAGGGTCTGCCATGATTGCTGCACTACGGTCCACAACTCGTTGTTGTTTTTGAGTTTATCCTTCCTCACCGCTTTCTTGATGGCTGCCCAACGATTTTCAATAGGATTGAGGCCAGGGAATTGAGCTGGTCTGTCCATGACCTCAATTTCATTGACCCGAAACCACCCTATATATGATTTTTTGTTTAATAACGGTACTTTTCGAGGACATATAAATTATGTTCTAGTAGAAGTCTTCTCACTGTATGAACACCGTAGGCCAGGTTCAGTTCATTCCGAATCTCCATAGCTGACATTCTAGGTCGACTCTTAGCACATCTTACAACTATTCTTGTAAAATTCTCAGAAATGATCCGTCCTGCCCCCCTTTTTTCGTTTTTTTTTTCATAAATAATTGCCTTGCGAATCGTTGTGGCATAACACCCTACAAGTCTTTCCACTCCCTTGCATTCTCATTTTTCTTCACTACAGTGCTTCCCGCGGCCCAATAAAAGGTGCAAAGTCATATTTTTTTTTGCTTTTTGCATTGAATAATAAATAAAAGATCAGGAACCTTACTTTTTGTTTGATAAAATTAAATTTTTTTTTAGTAAAATTATCTGTTTGCAATCATCACCGTTCACTACTATTCTTCTTCTCGCCCATAAAAAAAGATAACCCAATTTAATTGGGTCTAAAAAAGTAACGGTAAGTGTTTCACATTATTGTTGTGTGTAACAGGACCGTTATACTTCAGAGAATATAACTAAAATAATGATCGACGGCAATTTCATAAAAGAAAAAAAATTTAAGGCAAAACTCTCTTGGCCAATGGGCACTACTATTTCAATGCTCGCAACTGTACATACATATGTAAATACATATATGTTTGTCGTACCAAACCTATATAAAATGCATAATTAAGTAGTAATACAAATCTTATTCAATTATATATTTGCAAAGATTTTATGGAATTCATCATAAAATAGCTCAATTTTAAAATAAATATATATATGTACATACTATGTATGTGCTTTCATACAAATATATGTATGTATAAATTATATGCAGCGTCGTTTGCGCATAGTAAAATAAGTGAATCTGTAGCGTTGATTCCTTAACATCGAATTATCATTATTTTTCTAATTTAACACTGAAAATGCTCAATTCTGCTATTTTCGTGTCCCCTCATGTTAAATGTGGTGAAACACGCTAATAATTTTTCTGTGGTGTGGTGAAATACGCTCATCCAAAACAGGTCTAATCGTGAACCTTCTCTATTATTTTACGTTCTCTGTTATTACTCTAGTAGTGTTAAGCACTTTTTGCTATTTGCCTTTAATTATTTGCAAAAAAATAAATGAGGCGCCTCAATGTAGGCTAGAATAATTGGTATGCCTGAATGTCTGCTATACTATACGGAAAATAGCAGATAGAAAGTTTAGTACATATATATATTTGAAAAAATTTTAAACAACTTCTGCGTTTTAGTTATCATGCATTACATAATTTTTTTTAATTTTTTTTTTTTGCGTAATCTGGAATATACACTCATCAAGATTTCCTGCTTTAAATATTGGATGGCAATACACTCCATATATGACATTTATAATTTACAGATCTATCAACATATCTTATGCATAACAAATTTTGTATCAATCCATACCACCAAATTTTCGCCGTCCCCACTGCGTATACATAATACATGTTATAGAGAAAACGAACTGACACAGCGAATGAGTGACCTGAGTCTAAGTATTCTGAGTACTTTCTAGATTAGTTGTTTAGCGTAAACGTCGTAAAACTGCCGAAAACTTCACCACTGCGTATACGTAACATATCTTATAGACAGGCGGACTGTCACTGCGTATGAGTAACCTGAGTAACAGTGTTCTCAGCAGTACCTTGACTGGTTGTTTACTGCAAATGTCGTACAACTGCCGGAAAATCGTATTGGTCCAAATTTGATTAAGGTGCCTTCTTAAGGCTTCAAAAATTCGGGATCGCATCTTTCACAAATATTGAATTTTTCAGCTGAATTTAGACCTAATTTAAACTCAAGAATGTTTTTCCAGCTAAAGTTAAACTTTTCAATGTATTGTACCTTTGGCTATCACTATATCCTTTAAGGTAAACTTAAATGCCCTTTCATCCGAAGTTTATTTTTTATAGAAGAGTATCAATTTTATTGCTTTAAAAGCATCAGAATATTTAACAAATGAAATAAAAATATTTCTTGGGAATTTTTTTTATTAACTGTTCAGCCAAAGCACACTTCGGTCTGCAAGAAATGGCAAAAATATTTATAAATTTTACACACTTTTGAATTCAATTTCTTGCACAATAAAGCAAAGAGTCTAATAGTTCATGTGAAGAGTAATAGAGTAGCATGTATGCCAGGGATAAAATATACATAAGAAATGCAAATACGAAGTGAATTTACTTCTAAATAATAAATAAATGAAACCAATTCAAAAATGTGACTTATAAAATACGAATGCATTAGCTGTTAAGTGATAATGGTAAATACATTTTCAGTAAAAATAGGACTTTGACCAACGGCAGTACATCTCAGTAGACAACGTGGTTAGCTGTAATTTTCATGGTGATTGTGAGAGGATTCATTGCTCAAAAAATGTAATACAGTTATACATGTCATTGGATGGTGATATACATATATAAACCGTTGTAAGCTACCAGAGAGAAATGAGCCTACAATATGTTTTACCTACCTCGCCACCAAATAAATATAAGCTACGCGTGATCTTAGCCTACATAGTTTTTCTAAAAAAGATTGATCCGTTCATGAATTTCAAAATATTCTCGTATTGCAAAAATATTTATTGATTTATAGAATACATACCAAAGGAAACGCACTCTAATCTTACGAACTAAGAGGGACACTTCATAATTCCCACAATAGTGATATGGATGAATAAACCCTAGGTCCTACGCCCATCTCCTATTGTGAAGTATGAGGATACTCTGAAACCAACACCACCCTAAGCCAAGGTGGAGGTACCCGTGACGAGGCTGAATGGTCAGCGGGGGTAATAGAATCGTTGATCAATGAACGGTCCCTCGATGCCCGGGCGAGGTCGGAGGTATAAGTTTCTCCGCATACCGGCTCTGCGGACGAGGTGACCAACCCTTTCCAGTTACTCGTGGGACCAAATATGAACG
Organism: Bactrocera neohumeralis; assembly: GCF_024586455.1. Lineage (NCBI taxonomy): Eukaryota > Metazoa > Arthropoda > Insecta > Diptera > Tephritidae > Bactrocera > Bactrocera neohumeralis. Next base: position 53,940,161 of record NC_065921.1, read on the forward strand.
GAACAACAATTTAACAACAACAA
>NC_065921.1:53940283-53957748 GCF_024586455.1 Bactrocera neohumeralis
CGAAGAATATAATTACGAATTAAGATATAAACCTGGTAAAGCCAACATAATAGCAGATACACTTTCAAGACCATTCGAAATAAATTCTTTATCAGTAGCCACACATTCAGATGACAGTTCATCTCACAATCTAATTCCAGCCGTAGAAGTACCCATAAATGTTTTCAAAAACCAACTTTCGATCTCTTTAGGAGACGAAGATAGTTACCTATTTAAAATACCATTTCCTACATACCATAGACATGCAATAATTAAACAAACATTTTCCTCAGAAAACCTAATTTCACTTTTTAAACGTTACTTAAACCCTTCGGTGATAAATGGCATATTTACTTCCGAAGAAATAATGGGAATAATTCAACAAATATAACCCAATCCATTTTTCCAATTATAAAATTCGATATACTCAGATGAAAGTTGATGACATTACGAACGAGGACGTTTGTTTTTGACGGCGGAGGAGTTAACACGAAACATATTCAAAATTATAGCTGACGCTAATATTTGAGTTAACATAAATAAAATAGCTGACGCTAACAATTACAGCTGTCAACAGGAAGTAACATCCGACACGAGCCGCTAAAGCTACAATTCCGAAGAATTGTAAGTTAAGGGACAGGTAGAATAAGGTTACCTTTTAGCTTAAGTAAACAATGTAAAATCAGTTGCAATTAGCAGTTCAATAAAGAAGGTCGTACGGACCCAATAAAAAATAAAAAAAAACCATTTTTTTCGGAGCTATAACAAAAAGCCCGATAACTTGTATGTTGTGTATGCATTATTTGTGTGGGAATTGTATACGCACATATTTACATGTGTACGCATATGTATAAGTATGTATGATGCTATTTTATATGTTGGTTTGTGTATACATTATTTGTTCGACAATGTCGTACACATACTTATGCATATGTATGTACATATAGAGCAGTGCGCGCACACTTTTTACTGATAAATGATAATATCACGATTTGAATTTGAATTCTACTCACATATGTACATATATAAGTATATGCAACTATGCGCTAATATCTACATAGATGCGTATGAAAATTTAAGTGAAGAAATGTAATTTACATACAATATTATTGTTTTTAGGATATTATGATAGAATGTCATATATATGTATATGTACATACATACATATGTATATAGCATATATACAAACATATTCACATATGAAATTATATTATAGTATCAAACAAAATAAATATTTAAAAAATAGCTCTTTTTCGTACATTAACCACAATTATTGTTTTCGAAATAGCATAATTTAATTAGAATATTATCAGTTTTGCATGTATTCATAAAAATACGCAAAATGATAATCATATCAATTAATATGATGGCATGCAAACGTATAAAAATATAAGCAAAAGGCCAACATACGTCTGTAATAGCAATGTATGTATATTTCTGAGCATAATTTTCATTGAACTCAACTCACGCGCCACTGTTAAGATTTCTCCTTCTGAGCAAGCTGTGGTGAAACACGCTCATCGCATTTTGTTAGCCAAAAATATTTTTACGCTCTCCGCGCCGTGAAGCGCTGAACACATAGAGAGCGACATACTGCAAACTACATCTGTCAAATAATAAAATACACACGTTCTTATGGGCAGTGTTATTTTGACAGTTGCACGACTACACGACTGCAGGCCGACAGTTGTCGTTCTCGCTAACTTCAATATCCTCCTATTTTTGCCAACGACAGTAGGACGACAGTAGAGTTGACAGTAGAATGGAAGATAGAAAGAGGAGGTAGAGTGGTGACGCCACTAATATGTTAAATGTAAAACTATTCACAGCTCTAACAAACTTGACGTTATTATACAAATAAAAGCATAAAATAGCTATATTATAGCTCTATTATATCATTTGTAATAACAATTGATAATTTGAAGCAAAAATATTTACCTATTGACTTATTTTTTGCATAAAAAATTTCACTTTGAACAAAATATTAAAATTTCATTGAAGTGAAAGGAATTAGTATGGCCACAACGAAATTGTGTACATACAAAATGGACAACTGCGTTGTTTTGTGTACATGCCGGCCATTGTGTTGTTGTTGCTTCTCAAAATGTACATGTAGACGACGTTAACGACGTTTTCAGTTCACTGTCGTGCTGCTGCAGTCTGTCGCAGTCATTGTGTTCACCACTTCAACCTTCTCTATAAATATACGTTCTCTGGTTTTACTATCACTTTTTTTCAGTTAGGTCCAGCAGCAAAATCCGTATCTTCTCCAAGCCTGCCGTAAGGAACTTCGTTCCAATTCAAGCAGATTTGAAGTCATCCTTTGGAATAAATGTTGATGTAGTGAAGCAGGGACTGGGGACGACAAATGATGGCAATACCTCACGAAGATTTTTTGAGAATCCTGTTAAAACTGCCGATATTGTTGGCGTTGACGAAAACCTGATACATAGATTTAAAATAATATTAAATACAATCAATAGACAAGCAGCAATAGATCCTCAAAAATTTGAAATTTATTGCATGAAAACTGCGAGGTTATATGTCATCCTTTATGAATTTTACTATATGCCAATGACGATACATAAAGTTTTAATGCATGGAAGTAAAATTGTTTCATCCTCTATTTTACCATTGGGCATGCTATCAGAGGAGGCTAAAGAAGCTCGCAATAAAGATTACAAAAAATATAGGCTCAATCATTCTAGAAAATGCAACAGAATTTCTACAAATCAAGATGTAATGCACTTGCTTTTAGCTTCATCGGATCCTTTTATTAATGGTTTCAGAACAAATCCCAAAAATAAAACTTTAGAATTGGACGGTGATGTTAAAAAATTACTTGTTGAATAAATAATTAATAATATATGTATGATCATTTTTGAATATTTATTGGTTATGTTATATGGGAGGTGGGCGTAGTTGTGGGCAGTTGTTTCATTTTTAAAGAAATAATAATTTTTATTGATTCAAATCCGTTTGACAATTTTTAACAGTCTAGCTGTGATAACTGCGAAAATATTGCAACTTTTGTGATTATATTATATGGGAGATGGGCGTAATTGTGGGCGGATTTGCTTAATTTTTTCTGGACAAGCTTATATTTACAAAATATTACACTGCAGAAAATTTTGTTACTGTAGGATGATTTTTGATTTCTGTGTTATATAGGAGGTGGGCGTGGTTGTGGGCGGATTTTAAACAATTTTTTTTTCATCTAATTCGGCGATATGAGAGATGTGTGCCAAATTACAAAGCCCTACCTCGATTCCTTCTATTTTTTGCCGCGGCTTGTATGAAGCGGCACCACTGTGGGCCGTTGCCTCAAGAACTTGCTTTTACAACTCTGGCTTGCCACCATTTTTATACTCTCGCAACAATGTTGCTAACGAGAGTATTATAGTTTTGTTCACATAACGGTTGTTTGTAAGTCCTAAAACTAAAAGAGTCAGATATAGGGTTATATATACCAAAGTGATCAGGGCGACGAGTAGAGTCGAAATCCGGATGTCTGTCTGTCCGTCCGTCTGTCCGTCCGTCCGTGCAAGCTGTAACTTGAGTAAAAATTGAGATATCATGATGAAACTTGGTACACGTATTCCTTGGCTCCATAAGAAGGTTAAGTTCGAAGATGGGCAAAATCGGCCCACTGCCACGCCCACAAAATGGCGGAAACCGAAAACCTATAAAGTGTCATAACTAAGCCATAAATAAAGATATTAAAGTGAAATTTGCACAAAGGATCGCATTAGGGAGGGGCATATTTGGACGTAATTGTTTTGGAAAAGTGGGCGTGGCCCCGCCCCCTACTAAGTTTTTTGTACATATCTCGGAAACTACTATAGCTATGTCAACCAAAGTCTACAGAGTCGTTTCCTTCAGGCATTTCCATGTACAGTTCAAAAATGGAAGAAATCGGATAATAACCACGCCCACCTCCCATACAAAGGTTATGTTCAAAATCACTAAAAGTGCGATAACCGACTAACAAAAAACGTCAGAAACACTAAATTTTACGGAAGAAGTGGCAGAAGGAAGCTGCACCCAGGCTTTTTTTAAAAATTGAAAATGGGCGTGGCGCCGCCCACTTATGGACCAAGAACCATATCTCAGGAGCTACTAGACCGATTTCAATGAAATTCGGTATATAATATTTTCTTAACACCCTGATGACATGTACGAAATATGGGTGAAATCGGTTCGCAACCACGCCTTCTTCCAATATAAAGCTATTTTGAATTCCATCTGATGCCTTCTCTGTATAATACGAGTATAAACATTAGGAACCAATGATGATAGCGGAATAAAACTTTACAAAAATACGGTATTTGAAAAATATGTAAATGACGTATTATGAAATCTCGATTATCACTTTACCATGCGAGAGTATAAAATGTTCGGTGACACCCGAACTTAGCCCTTCCTTACTTGTTTACTTTGAAATCATTTCTAGATACAGAGATGGCCACCGAAGCAGCAAGAGAAATGTGAAAATTAAAAAAAAAGTATTTCATGGGCACATAGCGCTTTTCTTTGGTTCTTTATTAATTAGATCTACATTCTTTAGGTGGAAACTTAAAGATTTCAGAGTAAAGCTTAAAAACCGTACGGAGAGCTTTTAGTAGCAAAAAATTAAATTTGTAACTTTAAATTTTTAAAGTAAAGTAGAGTTAAATTTCTTTAGTTTCCACATCATTTACGGCATGAATATGTTTTAATCAACAGTTACACCAAAATGAATTGGACAGCTAGTTCTATGAGATCTTTGGAATTCCAATCTCGCTGTTCTAGCTTAATATCTTATTGTTTCGCAGTTTTACGACAAAATTAAAGGTGGAGACGGTGAAACTCAGTCGCTATTACTCATGGAGCTCCTGTGAGGTCGAAACTTTTCTGATTGGTATCGGAGAAATTACTGAAAAGGCTTCATAATATATTTGTTTGCTGGAGTTAGTTTCTATGGATTTCGCGGGGTATACTTACTTCGCCTTTAGTTATGTATCCTTTTTTTTTATTTAAATTAAAGATTGGCAATTTTTTCGGAATCACTAACTCAGCGCTTTTTGTATTATTTTTTGTTTTGCGGGCACAATTCAACTTTATAGTAATAAATATAAAAATAAATATTCAAATTTTTACACAGTTCTGATTAACTTTTATAAATTTGTTCACTGTTATTTCACACCAGTAAACGCGACCAGAACGGTTTTCCAAATTTAGTACCACAACTTGACGAAAATTCCAATAGTTGGCGAAACGTACAGATGTATCGGATGCGGGCATAGAAAACAAATTGTAATACACCCCGATCTAACCAATCCTTTTTGATCGTCTGAGTGGTGAAAAAACGATTATGATGTGTGTGTAGTGTGGTTTGTTTGTTGCGTGGGGTTGCGTGCATGATAATGTAGGTTGTGTGCTGACTGTTGTGTTGTGTGATGAGTGTTTTTTTTTTTTTTTTTTTTTTTTGTTTTTTATAGTAGGGGGAAGCATCGAAAGCCGGAGTGCGGGACTTTAATCCGCTAAACCTAACCTACTCCCAACTCAAGACTCTCCCACGGGACCACCGATTAAGTATTACTTCGTGGGAGGGACAGGACATTTAAGTCTCATCTATCGTGCGGACTGACGGACGCCTAATTTGTTCAAAAAGTCTCAGTTGTGTCATTATGGATGCTAACGCTTCGCTGACAGCTTTCCATTTATCAGTCGACTGACACATGAGTGTCGTTAAATTATTGACTGTAAAACTACCACCGAGTATGGTTTTTAGCTTTTCCCTTGTATTCGAAAATCGAGGGCAATAAAATAGTACATGTTCCGAGTCTTCTATATACTCTGTACACGTCGGACAGTTCGGACTAATGTCATTGTGGAATCTGAAAAGGTAGCTTCTAAAGCATCCATGTCCACTAAGTATTTGGGTCAGATGGTAATCTAGATCCCCATGTCGTCTCTCACTCCACGAGTGGATGTCCGGTATAAGTCGATGAGTCCAGCGCCCTTTGGTTGAAGAATTCCACCGCTCCTGCCACATTTTAGTGCTCTTGTTTCTCTCCTCTGTCCTTGCCAATTCTGTTTTAGGCATTGAAAGCTGATATAAACGCTCGAGTTCATCTCCCTGGATGTCAATGGGCGGCATGCTGGCTAATACTTCAGCAGCGTCGGTTGATATAGTCCGGAAAGCACTTATTACCCGAATTGCAGAAAGCCTATGCACTGTAATTATTTGTTTATCATACGATTTTATATCCATTGCCTGTATCCATACTGGTGCGGCATAAAGTATTACGGAACTCATTGTCTTCGCTATTAAGAATCGCCGGCTGGAACGCACACAGCCTCTATTGGTCATCATTCTTGATAGGGCATTATAAATTTTGTTTGCCTTCGTGGAAGAATACTCCAGGTGTTCTTTAAATTTTAATTTGGAATCCAATATTACTCCCAGATACTTCAATTGCGGCTGCGAAGTAATCTCGCATTCCCCTATGGTGAGCTCTATTCGTTCTTCTATCTTCCTAGTGCTTATGAGTAAAACTTCTGTTTTTCCTCCGCCAGTTTCAGACTCACAGAAGAGAACCATTGGCGTAGGCCATTTAAGCACTCGTTACATTTATTTTTCAGGTCGGCTAAATGTTTGGCCACTGCTACGACCATGAGATCATCCGCATAAGCTACTAGTTTAACGTCTGCTGGTTGCTGTCTTCTTAGCACCCCGTCATACATAAGGTTCCATAATAGTGGGCCTAACACTGACCCTTGGGGTACTCCACTCGAGATAGAGTAGCTCTTGGTGCCTTCGTCCGTATCAAAAATCAGCCTTCTGTTTTTAAAATAGCTCATTATTATGTTTATGAACTATTCAGGGGCCCGTATTTCATCCAGGGCTTTGATTATGTCTGCCCATTTTGCCGAGTTGAACGCATTCTTAACATCCAGGGTAATCAGCGCGCAGTACTTTTTTGTGCCACCTTTCCATCTTTTGCCACTTACTGCACATTTCGCAGTATCGACGACTTCTCGTAGTGCGTCAATAGTGGATCTCTTTCTTATAAAGCCGTATTGTCTCTCTGATAATCCGCCGGCTTTTTGGATTGCTAACTCCAAGCGGTTTCGTATTATATTTTCGTACACTTTACCCATTGTATCGAGCATACACAGAGGTCGGTACGATGAAGGTTCTTCAGGTGGTTTCTTTGGTTTTGGGAGCAGAACCAAACGCTGTACTTTTCAAGAGTCGGGAAATACCTCTTGCTTTATACAAGCGTTGTACATTTAAGCGAATACTAGAGGTTTTGAGCTTATGGCTTCCTTCAGAGCTCTGTTGTGTATGCCATCCAATCCGGGCGCTTTGGTGTTTTTGATTTTCTTTACTATTGCCAGTAGTTCGCCTTCCGTGACTAACGGGGGTGACTCTGCAGCTTCGTTTCGTCGCTTGGCATATGAAATTCGGTCATGTTTCGGGAATAATGTTCCGACGACTTTTCCCATAAAAGAGGCGTCTTTAGGTTGCTGCTGCTTGTTTTTAAATCTGGACATACAGATTTTGTAAGCAGTACCCCAAGGGTCAATGTTTGCTTCCTCGCATAGCTTTTCAAAACATGATTTTGTGCTTCGGGTAATTGCCGACTTAAGAAGCTTCTTGTGGTTTTTAAATTCTTCCCAAAGACGATTTTCGTTCGTTTCGCCACGGTTACGCTGTAGACGCCGTCTAGCTGAGTGGCAAAGCTTTCTCAGCGTGGAAATTTCCTCATTCCACCAATATACAGGCCGCCGCTTGTTGTGATGTGATGTTCTGCGCATTGTTGCATCGCATGCTGCGATCAGTTCTTTTCGCACTGCTGACACCAATTGGGTGGCGCTGTCACCTGATGCCTTTGATGCGATCCAGACCAGCTCAAACAGGTCTGGGTCGAACTCTTGTTGCTTCCAGCTTCGCTTTCGGGAGGTGTCTCTGCTAAGAAGTTCCTGCTCTCGGGAATACGAGATTTGTGCTATAATTGCCATATGATCGCTGTTTGTGTATATGTCAGACACCGCCCATTTAATGTGCCTACTCAGCGAATCGTTTGCAAACATAATGTCAATTATTGATCCTTTATTGCCTTTTTGGTAAGTGTTTCGAGTTCCGGTGTTCATTATTGTTAAGTGCGTTTGACTCAGATATTCATGAATTAGCCGCCCACGATGGTTTGAGCATCTGCTGCCCCATGCACTTGACCAAGCATTAAAATCACCCGCTATTATGAGTGGTGTTTTTCCTCTGGTTTCTAAAGACAGCCTTAAGAGGAAATCTTCGAATTCTGTGATAGCTGCGCTGGGACGGGCATAGCAACTTACAAAATAAATCCCCTGAATATTCGCCCATGTAAAGCAATTGTAGGCTTCTCTGGAGCAGGTCTTAAAAGGTTGCCCTTTACAGGACCATATTGCTGCCTTGCCAGATTTGTCCTCAATCCATGTGCTTTCCGGATGCTGGGAGTATTGTTCACTTAGCATGGCGACATCGATGTTCTCCTCTATGATTGTCTGATCTAGCAGGTCTTGTGCTGCTGCGCAATGGTTTAGATTCAGGTGTAGTATCCTCATTTACTTAGAGATTTCGTCATCTCGAGGAACTTTGGGCAAGTCGTACTCAATACAGAGTGCTCCCCTTTGCAGAGCATGCAGCTCGGAGCGTTTGTACACGATTTTGCCAAGTGTCCTGCGGTTCCACAGCGTGTGCATAGGGAAGATCTGTCTGTCAAACTGCAGCATTTACGAGCCATGTGACCCAGAGGGAAACACTTATAACACCTGGGAATAGGCGAGTATTCTCGAAGGCGACAGATCGACCACCCAATCTTTATTTTTCCCAGTTTGAGTGCGGCCTTAGCATCTTGAGCGCGCATATATACAAGTGCTATTTGTGTGCCACTACGCGTTTTCCGCAGACTTCCACACTCCCTTTTCAGTGCTGAGCAGATTTCTTCGGGCGTTGTTATTTCGTCCAGGTCTTTGCATACAATCGTAACGTTGTGGGTTTTAGGCTGTATCATAGCCATTTCTCCAACCACTCCTTCCAGGGCACTTTGGAAAGATTCGGCTTTCGTGTCTGCTCCATTTTTCAGTTCTAGAAGCAGGTCCCCTTTAAGTGTTTTTCGAACATAGGTTACGTTCGAACCCAGCTCTTCTAGTCCGCTGTCACTTTTTATTTTCCGCAGAATATCTGCATACGACGCCCCTTCTTTCTTCGTAATAATGATGGCATCCGGTTTTGTTTTAATTTTCTTCTCCATCGGTTTCCTCTTTTTAACCACGTCTACCCATCTCTCATTTGAGTTTTGAAGAGTCGTGGTATCCTTTTGGGTGGTTTTTGCGACTCCACTATATGATAGTTGCTCCTTTTCATTTACGTTTTTTGGCTTTTTTGTGGGTGGTAAAAAGCCTGTTGCCTCTCGCAATCGGTTTGGGGTGTTATCATCTCTACCAATAGGAACTTGAGATGATTTTCGTGCTAACATGGATGTGATGAGTGTGAGTTGTGTGATGAATGTTGCGTTGTGTGCTGAATGTGGTGCGGTGAATGCAGTTTCTGTAAGGTTGTGTTGATGGGCGATGGGGATGCGAACGTGCCCCTCGAGACATAGAGCGAGTCGCACTTGATTAAACATCGTTGACTGAACCGAGCGTCGAGGAAATCGGTGAAAAAGTGTATGGTGCGGTCCCCTACGACCCGTCGGCGAATTAATTGCCTGGGCGATCTGTTGACGCTGCAGTTTCTGTGTACACCGCTTCAGGTGGGGTCTCACTGCAGCGCTGAAACGACGCCTTTTGCTTTCCTCAATGGTCGACGATGGATGATTGGTGGGCTGCGAACGTGCCCCTCGAGACAGCGTAGAGCGATGGGTGGTCGGCGTTGAATTTGCATTACCATGCGGAACTGATGGTTATTGCGGGTTACCATGCCGTCCATTTCTAGTGGATAGGCGTGCGTTAACTGAACCGAGCGTCGAGGAAATCGGTGAAATGTGTGTATTATATATATGATGTATGCGGTGGTGTGTGTACTATATATGACACGATGTATCGGATTTATGTATGTATATTCCAACGTGAGCGTGCTTGATCTTTTTTGCCATAAAAGCAAAACTCATCGGTTCATTTGGCCGTGGTTCTCTTTTAGCGATTTCTGTTGACGCTGAGCGGGCGTCATCGCCTTGAAACTTTTTTTACACCGCGAATTTTCAGGAAATGGGGTCGATGGCATAGTTGCTGCATCGCGGCGGCACATACTCCTCAAAAAATGCTCCTCGACCGCTTTCCTCAATGGTCGACCGGATGATTGGCTGGGTTTGGGCTTGTGAATCATTGTATTTTTCAAAGATCCTTGGTGCAACGTTGGGTGCAGCGGATGCTGCTATTTGCAAACTTTGTTGCCAAAAATGGAAGAACTCACTTGGTTGACTGTGGTTTCAACAAGATTTCTTCTACGTCCATTTCTAGTGGAATAGGAATATGTATATTAACTTGGTTTTGCTAGTAGTATGAAATATGCTACTCAATATATATGTATGTGTGTACTATATATATATAGATTTATGTATTTATGTACATATATATTTAAATATATATATATGTCATGAACCAATCTGTATTTATGTTTTTTATATTACTTATATATGGATTTTATTGTTTATTATTAACCGCGTTCATTATGCTTTTGATTTATACATGCGGATTGTATAACGGTATATTTTTAATTAATTATTGTTTGATTTTATGTATGCGTTTGCGTTCGCTTATTTTCGGTGATCGGTTCTTCGGTATTTGGAAGAAAACACAATTTCACTAGTGGTCGAGTTAGTAGGCCAGTTTGTGTTCGCACATCTACTACTCTTATATGGCCATCTCGTCCCCGATGTACCTTTTCAATGCGACCTAGTCGCCATTCGGTTGGGGGAAGGCATTCGTCCTGTATGATGACGCATTCGCCTGTACTGGGTTCCTTCTGGATCGTTTTCCATCGATATCTCTTATGGAGATCTTTAAGATAGTCCTCCTTCCATCTGTGGCTGAATTCATGATGGAGAATCTTGATTCTTTCCAATCGATTTATTAAAGTGAGTGAGTCTCCTTCTGTCTCAGGTATGGCGAGAAGAGGAGCTCCTCTGAGGAAATGTCCAGGTGTAAAAGCTGTGAAATCGGAGGGATCTTGCGAGAGTGGTGATATAGGTCTTGAATTTAATACGGCTTCGATACGAGTGAGTAGTGTAGTAAACTCCTCATAATTAAATTTATGATTACCAGCCGTTTTCTTTAAATGGGACTTAAAGCTTTTGACTGCTGATTCCCAAAGTCCGCCCATGTGTGGAGAACATGGAGGTATAAACTGCCAATCGATCCCTTGAGGTGCATATTTTCTAACAATTTCGGGGGATACTTCTTTCATGAAGCTTATGAATTCTTTCTCGGTGGCTCTTTGAGCTCCGATAAAGTTTTTCCCATTGTCGCTCATAATCTTTGAGGGAAATCCGCGTCGTCCGACAAAGCGTGCAAATGCTGCGAGGAAAGCCGCAGTTGACAGATCTGAACAAAGCTCGAGGTGTACTGCCTTTGTCGTAAAACATACAAAAACAGCCACATACCCTTTTCTAAATGTTGATGATCTTAACATTGAGGCCTTTATCTGGAAAGGTCCAGCAAAATCAATCACAGTAATAGTAAAAGGTAGAGCATAATTGCAGCGTTCAGGTGGTAAAGCTGCCATGATCTGCGTACGCATTTTATGTTTGTACAAGGTACATTGTTTACACATAAAAATCGTCTTTTTAAGTTGTGGCTTTAGTCGCGGTATATAAAATTCTTGTCGGACCATTTGCTGCATCAAGCGATGCTCACCATGTAGTGTAAGCTGGTGAAGGTATATTAGGAATAAATGAGTAAAACGGGATTTCTCAGGTATAATAATGGGATGTCGTTCGTTATAACTAAGGCTGGAGTTCGCTAATCTTCCATTTGCCCTTATTAATCCCTTAGCGTCCAAGAATGGATTTAAGACGAGAAGAGAGCTTCCCTTTTCGTGTGGTCCTCTTTCGACCAACTTTGCTTTCTCTCGACTGAAATAGCGAGTTTGGGTGTAGATAATGAGACTAACTTTGGCATGTTAGTTGTACGCAAGGATCATTTGGTATCCCTTTCATTTTTTGTTTAAGTCTGTGGGTGAATTTGTGTATGTAAGCGACTACTCTTAATGCTCTAGGAAATGAAGAAAATCGATGGAGAATATCATCCTCTTCGGGAGTGATATGGAAATTTTCAATTTTCCGACTTTCCGGCGGTATTACATTACGAGCGGGAGACTTTGGCAAGAATTCTTGTGATTCTGTTAGCCATGTTGGACCATTCCACCAGAGTGAAGTGCTGGTGAGGTGCAGTGGCTTGCAACCTCTTGTCCCAAGATCCGCTGGGTTATCTGCACTTGCAACATGTTGCCATTTTGCAGGGCCAACTAAGTCTAGAATTTGGGATATTCGGTTAGATACATAGGTCTTCCAGCAATAGGGTGGTTTTTCTAACCATGCTAAAACTATCTCTGAGTCTGACCAAAGATACATTTTATGATCGCTTAATTTGAGATGGGTTTGGATAATTGAAATTAATTTTGCTAACAGAAGAGCACCATTCAGTTCAAGCCGTGGCAGACTGAGTGTCTTCAAAGCTGCAACTTTGGCTTTGGCTACCAAGAGGTGTGAAGATATTTTGTTATCGTGCTGAGTGCGTACGTAAACTGTTGCGCAATAAGCCTTTTCAGAGGCATCACAAAACCGTGTAACTCTGCGTTAATGTTAGGGGTGAAATTTACCCATCGAGGGATTCGAATTTCAGATATAGTATGTAAATTGTTAGCAAATTGAACCCATTTCGCTAAACGTAAAGGTTTTACCTGTTCATCCCATTCAGTGCCATCTTGCCACAATTCTTGAATGAGGATTTTTGCTTGAATCATTATTGGCGAAAGCCATCCTGCGGGGTCGAAAAGTTTTGCCACCGAGGAAAGTATTTGGCGTTTGGTTATGGCGGACATTGCAGATATTGACTCAATTGTATATGAGAATTGATCTGTTATCGCATTCCATTGAATTCCTAGAGTTTTAGTTGTACTAGCCTTTTCAAATTTAAGGAAGTCTGTATCTAATAAGTCTTCTTTTTTAATGCCTTTTATTATTTCAGGGTGATTTGAAGTAATTTTCTTTAGAGGGAAACCTGCAGAATTTAATGCTTTGATCACTTGCGATAGTGATTCGCATGCTAATGCGATACTGTGGCTACCTGATAGTATGTCGTCATCGTACGTTTGTGTTTGCAACACAGAAGATGCTAAAGGCAAATTTGTTGCATTTGTTTGTGCCACTTCATGTAATGTTCTAATGGCCAAATAGGGTGCACAATTGATGCCAAAGGTGACTGTTTTAAGTTTATAGTCGCTGATTGGACTATTACTTGATTTGCGGAAGACTATACGTTGGAAATCTTGGTCATCTTCATGTACTAGAATTTGCCTGTACATTTTTTCTACATCCCCATTGAAAACGTATTTAAACATGCGCCAATTTAGTATTAGCAGCATGAGGTCAGGTTGTAAGGTTGGGCCAGTATATAGTACGTCGTTGAGTGATTTGCCTGAGCTCGGGCACTTTGAGGCATTGAAAACCACTCGTACTTTCGTTGTGAGTTTTTCAGGTCGTATTACCCCGTGATGGGGCATGTAAAAAATAAATATCTACCTTTAGATACTTTTTCATATGGTACAGCTTCTTTCATATGATTGAGATCTAGATATTCGTCCATCACATTATCATATGCTGATTTGAGCTCACTTTTCTTTATCAGACTTTTTTCCAAGCTTAGAAATTGCTGGACTGCTGATATTCTAGAGTGACCCAGAGCTATGGTTTCAGGAAAAGTTGGTTTGAATGGTAGTCGCACAACATAACGACCATGTTCGTTTCTTGTTGTTGTGGACTTGTAATAGGCTTCGCATGCCTGATCTTCTTCTGAAAGTTGAGTAGTCTGAGGTAATTCTTCTACTTCCCAGAATTTTTTGAGTTCATCATTTAAATATTCGTTTGAAATATTTTCAACTTCAGTTGTAAAAGAATTAATTTTTTCTGTTACTTGGCCACTTAATATCAACCCAAAGATTGTATTTTGGGCTAACAATTTATTGGATATTTTTTCTATACCTTCAAGAATTATTTGAGGTATTAAGTCACTACCTAATAACAAATCAATTTGTGATGGGGTATGGCAGTTGGGATCTGCTAATTTGAGATATGAGCATTTTTCCCATTGCTTTTTATTTACTTCACAGCTTGGAAGCAAATTTGTGAGTTGCGGTAGAACGATGGCTTGTGCATCTATTCTTATATCCGCGTTTGGGGAGACTATAGTGATTGGGCAAATTTTGTTTGAATTTTGTATAATTCTTCCGCCCATTCCTGAAATTTGGAAATTTGAATTTTTTACAGGCAATTTTTTAGCCGATTTTGAGCTTTAGATGATATAAAGGATCTTTGAGAACCTTGATCTATTAATGCTCTTAATTTGAATAATTCTCCTCTATGTTCAATAGCGATGACCGCAGTGGGTAAAAGAATTTTGCTTTCATTCTCTGAATGAAGAGCTTGAATTTTTGCTGCTTTAGAGCAACATGGTTGTTCTTCCCTTTTTTCGGGATTTGAGATTTCGGGATTATCACTTTTGGTTGTAGTGACTAACCCGGTGGTTTTATGAAATTGATTTTGCTTCATATTTTGAAAATTTGTAATATGAAGCAATGAGTGATGTCTTCGTTGACAGTACACACAACTAAATTTGCTTTCACAGTCTTTTGTCGTATGAGCATTCGACAGACAGTTGATGCAAAGTTTATGTTGTCTGACAAGATTGTTTCTGTCAGAAACGGATAATTTTTTAAATTTCTCGCAAGATCTTATATTGTGACCTCCTTTACATATTTCACATAATGGTTGCCATTTATTGGTTTGGTTTGACACAAATGTTTGGCTTCTATTAGCGTGCCTATTATATTGTGTATTATTGCTGGCTTGGGGTTTAAAAAAGTTTTTATTCGACTCATTTTGATTATTTTTTTGTTTGACTGTTTTTTTATCAACTCGCTCAGCTATTTCGTACTGAGTTGTTAAGAAGTCTTTCATTTGATGCCATTTTGGCGATTTCTTTCTTGCCACTAGTGATTGCTCCCATCGTAGCAAAGCAGCATCAGGCAGTGTTGCTGCACAAATGTTTACTAGGATAGGGTCCCACGATTCTGTGGAAATCTTTTGTGTTTCTAACACAGATAAACAATTAGTCACTGTCGAGTATAGTTTTTGAAACTCTTGGCTGGTTTCTTGTTGAATTTTTGGTAAATTCATTAAAATTGTTATTTGGTTGTCTACCAATACTCTTTCATTTTCGTATCTTTCGACCAGTGCTTCCCAAGCCAGATTAAAGTTTTCGTCATTTAGAGCGAAACGCTTGACGATACTGCCAGCTTCCCCTTTTGTTTTATATCTGAGATGGTACAGCTTTTGAGCTCGTGAAAGTTTGGGATGGTTAATGTATACGGCAGTGAACATGTCCCGGAAGGACGGCCACTGCTCATAACCTCCGTGAAAAACTTCAGTATCACAAGCTGGCACTTTCAAGAATATACCTGTATCTATTTCTTCTTTTTGAGTCGTACCTACTCTCGGAGGAGGAGTAGTGGCTCTACATGGCCTTAATAAATTTATTTGGTCCAATATCATTGCCTTCGTAATTTCATATTGTTCGAGGCAGTTTTCATATTTAGCTGACGCCGAAGCTTTTATGTTTTCTGGGAGTTCAGCATCGTCAGCATCGTCAGTATCTAGTACTGTATCGTATGCTGCCAGAAGGCGTGCCCATATGCTATCTATGCTTTGAATTTTTAAATTTAGAACCGATTCTGTGTTATCATTAATTGCGGAAGCAGTGAATCTTGCGCAGTATCTAACAAAACTGTCACTTTCAGTTATGAACCTTGACACTAAATTATCTTTGGTTCTTTTTTGTTTGGCACCCTGCTTTGAGCGTGTAGCTTCTGCAGGTGTGCTTTGTGATTTGTCATCATCAGCCATTTTCGGAATTTCTAATAATTGAGGTGTTCTTGGTTTAACCTCTTTTGATTTTTCCGATTGCATTTATAAATTTAAATTGTAAGCTTTGAGCTTTGAAATACAAATAAAAAAATTGGTAATGTGGGCAAATTTGTAAATGAAAAGAAAAATATATTTGAAACTTTTGTTATTAAAAGTATTATTAAATGATATAATATAAATTTCCGAACACGTATTCAAATTGTCAAAATCAAAAAATGTTTGTATATAATTATAATTCTTCTTTTTATTATTATAATTTTTTTTTTTTTACCGTGTATTATTTAAACGTATCTGCGATATACTCGCGATTAATTTGTATATTATTCCTTAGTACGTCTATCTTTTGAGATAAGAACGCAAAAGGAAGGAAAATAAAAATGACGCAAAAATATACGTATGTATGTAAATTTATATGCATATAGTTATGTAATGTTTCTGTTCTATGCATATATCGGGTGATTTTTAAGAGCTTGATAACTTTTTTAAAAAAAAACGCATAAAATTTGCAAAATCTCATCGGTTCTTTATTTGAAACGTTAGATTGGTTCATGACATTTACTTTTTGAAGATAATTTCATTTAAATGTTGACCGCGGCTGCGTCTTGGGTGGTCCATTCGGAAAGTCCAATTTTGGGCAACTTTTTCGAGCATTTCGGCCGGAATAGCCCGAATTTCTTCGGAAATGTTGTCTTCCAAAGCTGGAATAGTTGCTGGCTTATTTCTGTAGACTTTAGACTTGACGTAGCCCCACAAAAAATAGTCTAAAGGCGTTAAATCGCATGATCTTGGTGGCCAACTTGCACGGGTCCATTTCTTGAGATGAATTGTTCTCCGTAGTTTTCCCTCAAAATGGCCATAGAATCGCGAGCTGTGTGGCATGTAGCGCCATCTTGTTGAAACCACATGTCAACCAAGATGCTAACAAACTTTTGTTGCCAAAAATGGAAGAACTGAACTTGGTTGACATGTGGTTTCAACAAGATGGCGCTACATGCCACACAGCTCGCGATTCTATGGCCATTTTGAGGAAAAACTTCGGAGAACAATTCATCTCAAGAAATGGACCCGTAAGTTGGCCACCAAGATCATGCGATTTAACGCCTTTAGACTATTTTTTGTGGGGCTACGTCAAGTCTAAAGTCTACAGAAATAAGCCAGCAACTATTCCAGCGTTGGAAGACAACATTTCCGAAGAAATTCGGGCTATTCCGGCTGAAATGCTCGAAAAAGTTGCCCAAAATTGGACTTTCCGAATGGACCACCTAAGACGCAGCCGCGGTCAACATTTAAATGAAATTATCTTCAAAAGTAAATGTC
>NC_065921.1:53957848-53970206 GCF_024586455.1 Bactrocera neohumeralis
AAAATTTAAAAACAAGGAAAAAATTTTTTTTGGTTTTCCATTTTTAGGGCTACAAAAAGCAAGAGAATTGAGACAGAGAAACACGAGGACGGTAAAAACACAAAATACATCGATTTAAGGTATACAAGGTTATAATCCCTGTCTCGCCCTAAAATGACTCAAGTTTGTTAATTAGAGTTAATGTTTTCTAAGTCTATGCTTTTGATTTCAGCTGCAACTTTTTGCAACTTTCTTTGTTATTCATGTTATTCTACCAGACATGCGATTTTTTGTGTGTTATTTTTTATAATTTTTTGTATTTACGTGTACGTATATTCGTGCATATTTTATTGTTTTTATGTTTTCTTTTTCATCATACATGTTATATTTGAGCTTTGTTTTTTTCATTTTATCATTTTCTCACTTTTATCAAATGTTTGTTTTATAGCGTACTTTTATTTAGGCGCATCATATCGAATAAACTTTCACGCCTACATATTTTGAATTTGGTGTTTTAGAAATGTGTGAAGAAATATCACTTATCACCAAAGCAAATTTAATAAAGCTTCATTATTTACTTATGTATTAGAAGCTTCGTTAATAAAAAACTTGATATTAACTTTTAAAAAGTTTCAAAGGAAACACAGTTATTCTAAGCCAATAAAGGTCTCATAATCTGATGCTGAAGTTGAGATAAAAGAATTATTGGACCACATTGCGTCAGAAATGTAATTAATGAACGGAATGACTCCTCTAATTACCTATAATCAATAGGAATATATGGCTTTGATGGCAATTCTGGTCAGAGCGAATGTAAGCAGAAATTTGAAAATAATAATCTGGAAGATAATAATTTATTTATTACGTATCATATCCTTGTATAACTGGATAATAAACGCAAAGTGATGAAGAGCAAAACAAAATTTTAAAAACTGCAGACCGACCTTCGTCCGCCCGCTATTGCCGTCCAGTTCGAATTCAATTTCAAAAGAAATTAGTTTAATAAACCCTCAATGCACTAGCTTTGCACTAGATCCTGCAAAGGAATTAACTTCAAAATATTTCTTCCTTCGTCAGTCCGTAAAATTTTAATTCACGCTCCTGATGTTATTCACTATGCACCAGTTTCAATTGTAGAGCGCTCATAAGAATGTGCTAAGTCAAGCAATAAGGACGCTAAGATGTATCGACTCCATCATACATGAAAGAACTAGCGGATCGCTACAAATCAGGACTTGCTAAACCGATTGCTTTTGAGCTTAGATCCTTTCATCACCAGTCAAAGAAACTATCATGCAAAAGTAAATCAATTTTATTAAAATCAGTTTTTGATTTAGTTGAATAATATTCAAAAAAATCCTTTTTACGTTTATCAAATTTTTTAATTTAATATAATTAATTTTAATTTCATTTTCCATCGGGAGTGGCAGAGTGGGAAACAGAGGGAGATTTTAAAAAATTTTGTAGTTTCACTTTATATAAGC
This sequence comes from Bactrocera neohumeralis, assembly GCF_024586455.1. Lineage (NCBI taxonomy): Eukaryota > Metazoa > Arthropoda > Insecta > Diptera > Tephritidae > Bactrocera > Bactrocera neohumeralis. The sequence continues at coordinate 53,959,312 of NC_065921.1, forward strand.
AGTGGAAGTATTTTTGTCGCCGCTGATTCCATACAAGACCGACCGTGCAATGGTGATTGGAGTCAACCTCATACCATTCAAAAGCTTTACAGGGTGGGCCACAAGAAATTCAAGGAGGTGCAAAGTTTAATAACTTTTAGTTTATTAATTTTTTATTGAAATTAAATGGAGAGGTTTGTGATAGAAAAAATTTACGTCCTGCCTTTTGAAAACAGACCTGGTATGTGGTTTCAGCAGGACGGAGCAACTGCCAATACTGCCCGAGACACAATGGCACCTTAAGACAAATTTTTGAGGGCGAATAATTTCGTAAATTCGGAAATTATTTGGCCAGCGCGATCGTCAGATTTGACAGCACCCGACTATTTTGTTTGGGGTTATTTGAAGGAGCGAGTGTATATGAGCAAGCCAGAGACAATCCTTGAACTCAAGGCAAACATTGGTGCAGAAATTCGAGCGCTACAGCCGCAAGTTTTGAAAGATGTTATGGAATATGCTCTAAAAAGAGACATCATTTTTCATACTTAGTGTAAAAAAATTTGGCTTTTGTATATTATATAATCTGAAAGAAAATAAAAAAAAATTAATAAATCGAGAAAGTTATTAAACTTTACAACTCTTTTTACCCTTGGTTTTCTTTTGGCCCCCTGTATAGCTCATTTTCTTTGTCGTTAAGCGCCTTAGCGAGGCATTTATTTTTTCAGTATTTCACGAAAATGTCTTTATAGCAGTGGAACAAAGTATATGTGTAGTATTTGCGAAGAACGGGAGGACCGCGGTTAACTCGATTTCTGTCAAAACTACGAGCCCTATAGAAAAAAGTTATATAGCAAAGTTATAAGTAGGTAATGAAAGGTTTAAAACTTTTGAGTTGACATTCTTTTCTTCATAATCTCAAAAATGTGCGAAAAATTCAAATAACTAAGATTTTGGGTTTTTTTTTCTCTGCCCGACTTCAGGATCACTGTCAAACTATTTCTTCTTGCATTCTTGATATTTTATCCTTCATTTCCTTATAAAGTATAGAACTCTTTCACTTTTTATTATTTTAAAAGGTTTCTGCATTGGTCTATATAGAAATTAGCATCAAAATCAAATGACTTCTTCATTTTTTCATTTGTTAATACTTTACAGTACTGCAATATATATCTGGTATGTATATATTTGATATCCTATAATCATGAAAATCAGCGCACACGCAGATATACACTTACATGTGATTCACTGAGCTTATGTGTGCTGGAAATGTGATCAATTAAAAGCTCGTGAATGTAGTTAATTGCTTTTTGGTAACCGCTAATTGAAGTTTTGAGGCAATTTTTGCCATAAAACCAGATTTGCAAAACAAGCTATTAGTTTAGCAATTTAAACTGTGCCTAAATTATATTTATTTTCAAATTTATATAACATGGGATTTTTTATACATATATTGCATCAATCGAGTAAATCTGAAACTTTCAAAAAAATCATATTCTAGTAATTATTTTTTGTTCCACAAATAGATTTTCTGACTATAAAATCATTTCTATAAATGTTCTGCGCAGTTAACGTTATACCATACATCAAATAGCGTTTGAAAAACTACGCTACTCTCGTAGCATTTCATTTACTCTTGCTGCACCGCTCACTTTGTCGGAGCCAGCATAGCCAGCATAACAATGTAAAAGTATGTGCTCTTACTCTCCGAGTTTTGTTAGGTAAAGAACTATAGCTGGAGCGGGGGAGCAAAATCAAATTCTGCGCTATGTCTGGCGTAGCGGTAGCAAAAATTGGGAGCGGTAGCATAGCAGAGCTAATGAAAATTTTCATGTGCTACAGCTCCCGCATGTGTTTGCTGTTTTTTTCTTTTTTGCTATTTTCTGTCATAATATTTGAATTAATTGAATAATTCAAAGAAAAAAATGTTATGCAAATTATTTTGGCACTTGTTGCGTCATATGACTTTATAAATCTAAAATCAAATATTTTAAGAAATATATTAATAAAGTGAATTAGATAATAATTAAATAAATAATAAAATTTTTTTTTATTATGTAAAATATTTACCATTTTTATATTACCAAAAACATCATCTATTCCAAATGTGTTACAATACTCAATTACTATGAATTTTCGAAATTAGTTTTAACTACATATATTTTCCCCCTTTTTATATACATAGGGTGTTTTTTTTAATTTTATTTATTTCGTCCTTGTCACGAAATTTCATTGGGAAATTCCCTAAAAAAATTCTGAAATTTTAGCTCTACATATTAACATTAAGAATGGACCGAGGCATGTAAAAATTTTCCATAGAAAATACAGTACAATCTTGGTTTTTATCTTTAAATTTTATAAGATCAAAGGTATTTTATGGGATCGCTTTTGACTTTTAGACGTTGTAGCTCTTGTCAGTTATCAAAAATGCGAATTTCATGGAAAAATCAGGTTTAGATACCTCGCCTTTATCTTTTGGAATACACGTGGTTAATATTCATCTACTGATTACCAGTACCAGTTTTAATCCATTGCACTGAGTATTTGCAGTTCTATTCTTACCATTCCCAATATTTAGTAATTTTATCATTTTTTTAGAAGAATCAGTTTGAAATTGTAACTCCCGCCAATACATACTTTAATTTTTCAAAGCATCGAAAAGATTGCTGTATATCTAAAATTATAATTTACCTTTTAATCCATTGCACTGTGTATTTGCAGTTCTAATCTATTCCCTATATCTTTTTTTTTAGATATCGCGCATATACATTTCAATGTATATTGCAAAGAATCGAAAAGAATATCATTATAATCCTTTTTTTACCAATTATTCCGCTTTATCTTTAGCAAAGTATCCGCAGTGCCTTGACGATGAAAATTCCAATGCCATTTTTTGTTGTGATATTAAATATATCAGACGGGCTCGTCTTAAAAAAAAACTACCTGGTTAAGAAGCAAAATCAGTACTTATTTCTTTCTATTTTTGAATTACTAAAATTTTCAAATGATTCTTACATAAATTTTGAACAAATGCTTATGATTTGAAATATAATTTTTGTATTTATGAGTTGTATTGAATTTTAGCATAAAGAGATAAAATGTATCCTATGTCCTTACCCTGCTTCTAAACTACCTCCCCACCAATTTTAAGCCAAATCGGTTCAGCCGTTCTTGAGTTATAAACGACTTTCTTTTATATACCAACTTGTACCATACTTGTAAATGACAGAAAATAGCAAAAAGAAAAAAACAACAAACACATTCGGGAGCTGTAACACATGAAATTTTTCATTTGCTCTACTGTGCTACCGCTCCCAATTTTTTTCTACCGCTACGCCAGAGCATAGCGCAGAATTTAATTTTTTGCTCCCGCTCCTCAGCTATAGTTTTTACCTGACAAAACTCGAGCAGAGTAGAGCACATACTTTACATTGTTATGCTAAGGCTATGCTCTGGCTCCCGACAAAGTGAGAGCGGTAGCGATAGCATAGCAATAATTTCAGAAATTTTGCTGCTACGGAGTAGTAAATGAGAACCCTGCCAGCAGCAGTCGCAGCAGTGAGAGTGAGGTATGCAGCAGAGAGAGCATTCTGTGTTGCTCAAGAACTTGCCGTTATCGGACAATAAATTTCAAAGATAACTTTGTTCGTTAAGCTTTAACGAATAAATGAATTTCGATCATCACAAGTTGTTGTATTAAAACGCCTTCGATTGTTCACTTCTCAGTAAAACTTCCAAAACCAGAATATTATCTCACCGCATTTACATTTTATCTTATTAGGGTCCAAAAAAATCAGTTACTTCCTTGTTTGATTGAGCATTGCGCACTGATGGCGACGCAGGCGGCGAACGAATGGAATTTCTCCAAGCAACAGCGCACACTTTACAATAAAAAGCATTTTTGGATTTCAGCAAAAAATCCACATTAGCCTGTTATAAATTCACACACGACAAGTGGAAGAATTGATTGCACTTATGGCAGCTGATCTTGGGCTGAGCACGATCAACTCTATGGCCGCAAACACACGGCATTAATATATGTAAATTAAATAATAGAACGGAGAAAAAATACGTCCGTTCACAGTGACGACCGATTGCGAGTATGATTTATTTTATTATGGAAAGAAAGTCGAGTAGTATTCTGCTTACTTTGGTATTGAAATTGGCAATCAAGATAAAGCGTGAACGAGAACTGATATGAAAATTGTGACTGATATTTTCGTATAAGCTCACGAAATTTACCTAAAATCAGGTCTAGAATCTTAGGCACAAAAATGAGTGTAGGCCAGTGTAATTAAACATTATCAAAATAATAAATAATATCAAACAAATAATTAAAGATTTTTTGGTACTTATAATATGAAAAACTGTTTTATTTAAAATAAAAAAAAATAATAATTAATATTAAGATTCCAATTTTTTTTTTATACAAATTTAGATTGATCATACATTATTCTGTTTGAGAAATGGAAATTCAAAATAACGAGAGACACCTACTATAAAACGGATGGAAATATTTTTATAGTTTCAATGAAAAAATTTTATTTTTGTTTAATAGATAACTTTGTGATCTTTGAGAGTGTTAGATTTGTCTTGTAAATATGTATGAAAGTATAAATCAGATAAAAATATTTTCAGAGATTATATTATATATTATAAAAATATATATATAAATCAACTGAAATTTCAATAAATCATACACCAAATTAATGCCACCAGTATCAACCTTAACCTCAAAAAACTTCAACCAATTTTACAAAATTAATCCAAACTCAATCACTTACGTCCTAAAAATTTCTAGCAAGTAAAATTTTTGCTCAATAAAGCAATAAGCAGGCATCTTACCACTCAAAACTTTAAATAAATCTGATCAATAATAATGGGTTGTCAAAAAAGTCTTGCGGTATTTTTATCGATTTTTTTTTTATTGAAATTGAAATGAATTTTTGATGACTCATGCCCACCTCTTGACCGATGCTACGGCTGCTGCTATGCCGGTCTCTTTCAACCAATTCAGCGATTTTATCGCAATTTTCGACAACAGGCCTTCCGGAGCGTAGCGCATCTTCGACCACCTCTACACCAGAACGAAAACGTTGAAATCATCGTTGTGCTGTGGAAATGGAAACTGTATCGGGTCCATAAACTGCAAAAATTTTACTGGCGGCTTGAGATGTATTTTTGCCTTTATCGTAGTAGTACTGTAAAATATGCCGTATTTTCTTTATTTTGCTCCAAGTTTTTGACGCTATAACTCACGAACGACTTAAAAGAAACAACAATCAATCAAACACGTGTTATCGCGTGAAATGAGCTTTCCAAAAAGGTATAGCATGACGAATAAAACGAAAATACCGCAAGACTTTTTTGACAACCTATTATTTTAAATGAAAACAATCCATAAACGATGGTGAGAGCGTTGGAATCTGTTAAATTTTGAAGAAATTCGTATGTGTAAATTTAAGAGAGATTTCTGGTAGTGACATTAGGACAGAGAGGACTTGCCTGTGTGTTCAATTAAATTTTGCGGGGTCGTTGTTAGAGCGGATGTATATCAATATATGATATGTAGATCTGTTAAATACATTTTTCCAACAAAGAAGCTGTACTGACTCATTTTGTACATTAACGACTTGTGATACTTTACTTGTACATGCGTTCGACTTACACATAAGGGGCATATCCGCTTTCCAAGGATTTGATTACTTTGCTTTAATGAATTCAGCAATTTTCCCGACCGTCGAACGTTCATTTCCGCCCAATTAAAAACTTAAATAAAACGAATCGTGAATCAGGAACGACAAATGGGGGCGCACACAACAATTTTTTGTGCACATTGCACGAACTGTTACCATTACCGTTCCATGGTGTGGTAAACCCTCTCGTTAGCACATGTGTCTTTATGTGTGTTGCAGCTACTCGTAAAAAGTGACCGAATTTCACTTACAGTAATTGTTGCAATATTGTCCTTGCCGACATTCTTATTTTCGCACCTAATTTTTTCCACTTTATTCAAGTATATTTATGTTTCAAGCCCATTGTCACAGCACAACATGCAAACCACATAAATTAAGTTGCTCAAGTTTAAATTGACACTACTCATTCAATGTTGTAAAGTACTTTTTTTTTTTGCTTACGCAAATTTACAAACAGCAACACACCTGTCCCCTCACTTTCTTTATTCGGCTATTCACAACAAAAATTATTGAAAATTATTGGCTGAAAACGTTATGTGTGTTTCACACAAAGTGATCAATTACAGATTGAAATTTGTTACGATGCCACGAAGAGGTCGCGCTAATATCGATCGGCATTCTTTTTTCCATCAACGCATGGCAGCCCGAGGCACATGACCGAGTACTCACAGGATGCAATGACACACGGGCGGAATTATGGATCGCGGTCAATCAGCAAGCGATCGTCGCGATGACACAGCACGACCTTTCAAACAACAGCTACGATGTTTGATGGACTTTTTCCTGAAGCAACGTATATGTGGTGCTATTAGATGCACTCTGTTGAGTTGAAAAATAGAGGTTTGCCGCACGCACACATCCTTCTTTGGATGGTGGATAGTGGTTACACCAGATCAAATTGACGAAATCATTTCTGCGGAAATTCCTGATACAGAAAAAATCCAGTATTATACGAAGTGGTAAAACCAACATGGTTCATGGACCTTGCGGACATCACAATTCCACTTCTGTTTGCATGTCTGAAAATAAATGAACGAAACACTATCCATGTGCTTTTCATTCGGACATTATGGATATCCATTGTATCGACATCGGTCAACAGACGACAATGGCAGAACTTTCAGCATTAACCACTACTGTTTAACATTCAAAACTCATATCAATGTTGGGTATTGCAATTTGGTGAAATCGATCAAATACGTTTGCAAGTCCGTCACCAAAGAAAGCAACATGGCGGTTACTGGCCTTGAACGAGATGAGAACAGCAAATATCAAATGGGTCGATACATTTACTGCAAAAACGCGCTTTGTAGAATAATTACTTTTGCAATTCGTGAACGTTTTCCAACTGTTTTCCGTCTCGCAGTTTATTTGGAGAATGGCCAAAGCACGTATTTCAACCCAGTGAATACAGTACAGCCAGTGAAAACACCGCCAGCAACAAAATTGACCTTGACGAGTTTTTTCTTCTTGCGTCACGAACTTGCGTCAGTGATCCGTTTGCGAGAACATTGCTCTATTCGGAAATATTATTGATATTATACACGGAATGCATCGTCGAAGAAATAGATACGCAGAAAGCAAGGCCAATCAGTAGATGGACATCAACTAATGCATTAGGACGAATTTACACGATCCACCCGAAAAACGACGATTATTTCAACCTTCGGTTGCTATTGATTAATGTACGCGGTTCAAATTAATTTGAGTCATTGCATAGTGTGAAAGGTAGTTCGCACACTTTTCGCCATGATCATTTCGACAAATCCGCGTCAAATTGCGGATACGCACAAAACGACATTGCCGAAGATATTTACACATCGTATTCGCTGCACTGAATGTCCACCAAATCATTTATGTCACAGTTGATCTGTCGTTATTATAGGAGTTAAGGCCTTTATTTTATGCCGAACTGTAAATGAACCTGGACTACGGTGACGCAGCTATCGAACACAACGACAGAATGCTTAATTCTACGAATTCCTTTGAGTCTCCAACGATTTGCCATTTCCGGGTTCGGAAAAATTAAACCCCCCAAACTGAAAATTTTATTTGTGATGAAATAAACGGGAAAAAATTGGAAAATGCAAAGGGGTTTTAATAAAATTTGGGAAATTATGTTTTAAAACCCAGATATTGGGATGTTTCCTGATTTGGGAAAATTTTTTTCGGAAAATCGCAACAAAAACCCAAAAAATGTTTTTTACCCTTAGTTATAGGGAAAAAAATAAAAATAAATTTTTTCTTTTCATTTCAAAAAATTTTCCCCAAAAAAGGGTTTAACTTACACTTAATATAAAGTTTTTTGAATTTTTTATTTTTAAATTTCCAAGTTTTTTGGATGGGATTTTCCCCGGAAATGAGAGAGTTTTTACGGCCCCTTACATAAAAATTTGAAAGGGGGAAAACCCTGATTAGCCCCATTCCCAAAAAATTAAAATTTTCAAGACCCGGCTGATTTTACCCAATATTTAGTTTTTAAATAATTTTAAAAAAAATGGGATAAAAGATATAAGGATTTGTTTTTCTATTAAATTTTTTGTCGGGAAAATATGGGAGCAAAAACTGCCAATTTGATCCTCTATGACAATTTGTTTAAAGTTTTCCCTGATTGCAAGAGAGGGGGTTATTTGGTTGCACCCCCCCCCGGGCCCCTTCCAAAAGGTTTTTTTTTGATTGGAACAAATTATTCAAATAGGGTGCAGAACGCGGTGACGACGAACCACGTCCATCAATATCAACTGATGATCAAAACGTCAATAAAATAAAGAATTTGGTGCTTGTGAATCGAAGATTAAGACCTAGAGATCGTACTGGCGTCGTTGAAATATCGGACAGATCAGTGGAAAGCATTTTTCATTTGAGTCTAAGAAAAGTTTCACGGTAGATTCCAAAACCACTAAATTTTTCGAAAAACAGCGTCGCGCTAACGTCTGTAAAACAATGCTATTTGACTACCAGGATGTCGTGAAACGTATTGTTACTGGCGATGAATCTTGGATTTTGGCCGGAAATAGGGATTGACAATACTTGTCCTTTGCTCCACGATAATGCACCGTCGCATACTGCATTCTTCGTGAAATTTTCACCAAGTTTTCAACCAATATAGTTCCGCAACCTCGAAAGCAAACTCAAATTTCCTTTCTGAAAACCGTTTCGAATCAATTGAAGGCATTAAACGATAAATAACTTTAACAACTATTTAGAGTATTGGAAAATCGTTAGCACGGGCGTATCGAGACCAAAGGGTTCCCTTTAAGGGAGACGACATAGATTTTGAAGAATACATTAACAATTTTAAAATTTTTAATAAAATCTCACTATTTTTTACTCAAAGTAGTGTGTCCTTCCTTTGTTTTATTCCACAAGCAAAGCAATATCGGCTAGTAAGTAGAGGGCGGACCGCTTTCTGGCAGCTAAAATCAAGGAGTGCTGCGGTAATTATCATGCCGAGAAGGTATCTGGAACAACAGGACGCGACTGGTACAAAACCAACGGTCAATAGACAAAGCACACGATGGGCAAGAAGACCGCAAATAGTAGATTCGTCAACTTTTATCGAAAACTCCAAACTTGGCGACTCAATAGAGTTTAGCGTGTGCGACTGCTGCAGGGGGCATGCCGCCATATCCCGATAAGAATGGAAGAGTTTTCTTTAATGTTATCAGAAGAAACCCTAGGCTACTCCCAAGCAGATAGGTAAGGAGGAGATGGCCAAACGATAGTGGAGATCGTCCCGGTCCTATCGGCTATAACGAGTTCTTTGTCGATAAACCAATCCATCTGTAGTATGGCATGATGGTTTCTGATAGGTAGATGGAAGGGTTACATTCATTCAGGTTAATCTTCAAAATGCCAATGTGGTATGGAGCAATACGGAGCCGATATTGTTCTGATCCAGAAACCGTGGCTGAGTTGTAACGCTATGTGGAATCTAACTAACAGGGTCTAGTTGGTGCAAAATGACTTTATCTAATTTCATCACGACTGATGTGATGACGGTAAAATTGGAATGCAGCACCGGAGAAATCAAGCACATCTCAGTATATAATATATTCCGCCAGACTATGAGGTGAACAACCTACCTGGACTAGGTTGTGAGCTCTACTTCTGCATTAGCTTTTGATTTATTACATGTATAGTGTATACATAAGATATCTGTGTATATTCACAAATATTTTTACTTAGCATACCTCCCAGTCAAATACGCAATTCCCTTCTCTGCGCCTCAACCATTGCTCCACTACACGAGTATTAGTTAACTAAAATAAATGATAAATATTTATGCGGGCGTATTTTTATTCAAATATTCAACTACATAAAAGCATAATCATATATATATTCATATATGTACATATGTACATATATAACTACGTGCCTCTCATCCGATCCGTGGTTATTGGAATGTGGTGTTTTAAAGCTTGTGTTTTTTGTAATTTGTTGTTATTTATTGTTCTTTTATTGTCGCTTTGCTAGCTATGTAGTATATTCGGTGCTGAACACAATGAGCGCGACAGACTCCAAACGACATCTGTCAAATATTAAAATACATACATTGTTATGTACACAGTTATTCTGACAGCTGCACGACTGCAGGCCAACAGTTGTCGCTCTCGCTAACTTCAATATATTCTTATATTTGCCAACGACAGTAGAGTTGACAGTAGAGAGATGAGGCAGGGTAGGTGTTGCCACTAATATGTAAAATGTAAAATTATTCAAAGCTCTAACAAACCTGACGTTATTTTACAAAAAAGCATAAAATAGTTCTATTATATCATTTTGTTATAACATTTGATAATTTAAAACAAATAAATTTACCTACTTACTTATTTTTTGCATTAAAAATTTCGCTTTGAACAAAATATAAAAATTTCAAGTGCAAGGTATGAGTATGGCCACAACGAAACTGTGTACATGCAAAATCGACTGCTGTGTTGTCTTGTTTTTTTTTTTCATATAGTAGGAGGAAGCATCGAAAGCCGGAGTGCGGAACTTTAATCCGCTAAACCTAACCTACTCAAAACTCAAGACCCTCCCACGGAACCACCAGGTAAGGTATTATCTTCATGGGAGTGACAAGACATTTTTAAGTCTCCTCTATAACACGACGACTAACGCCTACTCTGCTGTAACTGTCTTAATGTAGTCATGATAGAAGTTGTTAAGCCATGAACAGCTATCCATTTGGTCGAGGACTGAACATAAATGCAGCAAATTTTC
>NC_065921.1:53970306-54113381 GCF_024586455.1 Bactrocera neohumeralis
GGTCTTGTATGCGAGACCCCAGGCATTGTTTTCTGCATCGTCACAGAGTTTGAGAAAACATTCCTGTTTACTTTTTTTTATAGTCTGTTTCAAAAGCTTCCTCTTGGCCTTGAAACTTGCTTGTAGAGTGTTGTAATCACAGGTGCCACGAGACCTTTGGTATAAGCGTCTTACTTTTTGGCATTCTTTCCGCAGTTTAGCTATTGAGTCGTTCCACCAGTAAACGGGGGGATGATTATTACGCCGTGGAAGCTTTGACATTGATATGTCGCATGCAGTCTTAATGCGGCTCATAATCAATGCAGTCGCCTGGTTAACCGACCGCAAGTTGTCAGGAAGAGTAGCGGGTCCAAAGGCTTCTTCGAAAGGTCTGGGTCAAATGTTTTGGGTCGCCATGAACTTCTTGTTAGGGTCTGTAGGTGGAGCCGTGTTTGGGGAGCATTTACCTCAAATATAATGGCATAGTGATCGCTGAAAGTGTACTGATCGCTAATTTGCCATTGCGATCTGCGAACTAGGCTTGAGTTTACGAAAGTAAGATCGATCACTGATTGTCGGCCGCCTTTGTTGAACGTACATTGGTTACTTGTATTGAGTAGCTCAAGATCAAGGGAAGCAAAAGCTTCTAGTAAGGCTTTGCCCCTACTATTAGTTCTTTTGCATCCCCATTCAATAGCCCAGGCATTAAAATCGCCAGCTATTATCAGTTTAGTTCTACCTCGGGCATCGGTCACAATGTTGTCGATGATATTCTTAAATTCTTCATCATTGATGCTGGGGGGTAGATAGCAACTATATATATGTATGTCGCTAACTTTAGCTCGAACAAAGCCGTTGAAAGAGCATGTAGACTCCAGTTGAGGGAAACTAGGGTTACATTTCCATACAGCAGCCTTATTTTTTGTGTCACTTAACCAGTTTACACTCCGCCCGGTTTTGTATGGTTCGCTGAGTAATGCCAAGTCGATCTGCTTTTCAGCGATCGTTTGTTTTAGCAGATCCTGTGCCGCTTGACAATGATTAAGGTTGAGTTGTAATAATCTCATACGACCTGTTGTGCTGCCTTCTTATATACCGGGCATCTGACGCTTCCAGTGAAATGCTCAGTTTCTTTGGATCCTGCCTTCAGGCAGAGTAAACATTTCGGCTTATTGGTGCAGTCCTTGGCCTGATGTTCACCTTCGCCACATCTTCTGCAGATCCTAGACCTATCCTCGTTTGCGCACACTTTCGCTGTTGCACACTTGCGCATTGAATGTACATATTTACGTACATTTGTTGCATGTAGACAAATTTACAAACATTATGCGTATGGTTCTTTTATATTTGTTTACATGCAAATTAAAAACTCTGTTTAGTTCTGTAAGCAGCTACGGGCAACTGCCCGTGAGCAACTCCCGTGGGCAACTGCCTGTGGTCAACTGCCCCGTTTTCTTTATTATGTTTTCTTATATACAGTATTTTGCTTAAGTCTAGATACAAATATTTATCTTACATTCTAGGAAGTATATCTACAATCCACTTGAGATATGACATATGTTACAAGTGGAAAGATTCATCTTACAATCTATGAATTATATTTTGGGACCACCTAAGTTGGACAGTATTAGCAAAGTACACATAATTAGGGAGTTCACAAGTCGTACTTTTTGTGGTATTTGGTCTATTGCCTATTAAATTATGATAGTTGTAAAACGAATCTTGTGAGCGCCCTGTACTATTTAATGCACTATTGCATGCGCTATTTCTGCAATTAATCAGCTGATTCAAACAAAACAGAAAAAATTTATAAAAATTAAAATGCCTAGAAGAAGTGAAAAGAGCAAATTAATAGCTGCAATTTGCGAAAAATACTTACAAGACATACTCATGTTGGAATTAAGTAAGTTGTTCATTATTTCCTCCAAAAAGTTTTTGCAAATGTAATTCTTTTAGGTGATGACGATGAGCAGGAAGAAGTGGATGAACAATTTAGAGTGAATATGCTTATATTATTGAACAATCGCCGAAGTGCTCACTTTGGAGTTCCTAAGTCGAACCATTGGGAGCGGAATGTATTAAAGCATTTTGACGAAAACAGATTTTGCCAAATGATGCGCTTAAACCAAACAGAATTTGCTTACCTTCTAAACTTAATAAAAGATGATAATGTGTTTCGAAATGATTATAACGCAGCACAACTTTCGATCGATACACAACTTAAGATCGTCCTTTTTCGATTAGGATCATCAGGTGAAGGACTTTCGGTTCGTAAAGTGGCATCCTTGTTTGGTATAGGAGATGGCGGTACCATTCAGATCGTAACCAGGCGAGTTTTTAATGCTATTATTAACTTGAAACAAAGGTTTTTATACTGGCCCGATGAAAGGGAGCGATTAAAGCTTATTGCAGCAACAGAAAAGGAAATGCCTGGGTGTGTTGGATACATTGATGGGTCTGAAATTAAGTTGGCCGAAGCACCTGTGAGGAATCACGAAATATTTTTTTCCCGTAAGCGCCAATATTCTGTAAAAATTCAAGTTATTTGTGATCATCGGCTACGCATAAGACAACTTACACTTGGTTACCCGGGAAGTGTTCATGATGCGAAAATGTTCTCGGGATGTTTGCTCTCAAAACATCCCAATAGATTTTTGTTAACCTCGCAATGGATAGCTGGAGATAGTGCATATCCATTAAAGCCATTTTTAGTAACCCCGTTTCGGCAAAATAGTACAGAATATAGCAGAGAAGAAAGAGAAAATTTCGATAAATACTTTTCCAAATACCACGTACGTATTGAAAATTGTTTTGGGGCCTTGAAAGAAAAATTTTCAAGTCTAAAAGAACTCAAGTTCAGATTGCACACTATCCAAAACAAGAGAGCGTGTAATGAGTGGATAATGGTCTGTTGTATTTTGCACAACATTTTTATAAATTTCAACAACGAATATCATGAAAGCAGCGTGGAACCCAGTGTGAATTTATTACCATCAACAAACCTTAGACATAGTCTACTGAACTTTATTCAAAACCATCCTATTGTTTAACGTTTTTACCTATATAAATATTCATTGAAATAAAAAAATTAACTTTACCTACTAGTATTACCCTCTACTTTACCTGTACAGAATTCGGTATGACGCTATGCTTTCAAATGTTACAAAAAATAAACGATTAATTTCACTAAATCAGACAAATTTTATTTCATTTAAATTGTTTGGTTAGATATATATATATATAAATATATATAGATATACACATACGTACTTTTGTCGGATTTTTTGTTTTCTTTTGTTTTTTAGCTTTTATAGAAAAGTAAACAAATATTTATTTTATAAATTACAGCATTTATATATTTTATAAAATCGTATATATGTAAGTGTTCGTCATATCTAAAACACCAAAATTCAATGTAATACTGTTTGGAACTTACGTTTACTAATTTATTTTCAATATTTTTTTATAAAAGTATAGCTCATTCTATAATATAAATTACACAATTAAATATTTGTGAATTTCGTAAAAAGTTTGAAACTTTTATTTGTATGGTTTATATTATAGAATCAGCTATACTTTTATAAAAAATTATTACATTAGATTTTGTTGTTTTAGATATGACAAACACCTTATGTAATTAAAATGTTTACATATTTAAACTCCGGACTATCGCAGCGTTATTACAGAGCTTATTTATGAAAAAATTTATCATGAAAAGCATTGCGAATATTGTAAGAAAAATCACTATACATATACTCATTTGTGCTCGCCACTATATTACCTTAAATCATTTAAGTTACGTAAAAATAATTGTTTATATTTAAGCTTAAGCTCTTCCATAGCTAATCGCTCTTTCGTTTCGAGCTCAAGAACTTTCAGCTTTTCTTCGCTTTTAAAATTCCTTTCTTTCGAATCAAAATTCTTTTCTTTTAACACCAATTCTCTTTCCCTTATAACTAACTCCCTGTCTCTTGCTGCCAATGACTAATGACTTCGGCTTGGAGTTTCATTATTTCCGAAACCCCCGTTCTGCTGTATATGCCCTTACGGCTCGTACTTGGCGTACAACTAATTTCGGCAGAACTTTCGTTACCATTTAAATGTAACACACAATCTGGGCCTTGGGAGCTCTCCGGTTCTTCAATCGGTACTGCTATCTGAGTTTCTACAGCACCTTCAAAATCCAAATACTCAGCGGTCATCGTATCTTCGATTGCGGCACATTCACTAACTCTGCTCCCAAAAATGTCTTCGAGCTCGTAAAAAAAAGTGCACATTTTTAGTAGAGTACCTTAAATAAAATATAGGTTATTCAAATAAATTGGCAACTGAAACATCTAAAATACCCACTTTTAATAGTTTCGCCACCCATGCTACCTGCTCCCGTCGAGCCTTCCCATGTCTTCGCTTTGTTGTAGCTCACTCTCATGTTCCGCACTTTAGAACGCACCATGCAGAACTGCTTATAGTAAGCTTGAGCGGACGGCTTCTGTTAAATATATGTTTCCAAATTATTAAATTTAATATTTCAAGAAATAAAAACAAACCTCAAGTTGCCGATTTTCCAACAGAAACTCAATTAGAGACTTCTCTTCTGCTGCCGCCCATCTACGGGTTGGGTTGCAACGGATACGCTTGGCTTTGACCTAAAATTAAAAAACGTTATTTAGTGATACATGTTTACATATATTTCTTCTAATTCAAGAATACTTACGTCATTATCTCGGGGTGATTCCATTTTTGTTTTTAATTATTTTAACTAATAGCCTGCAGACAAATTAACAAAATCAGAATGTAAATAGAAACAGCTGATCGAATAGCATCCACAAATTGCAAGGCAAACATACCTTTCAGAGTTGTATTGTGATATTAAAATTTTACTTGCGAAACAAAAACAAAACTTTTACAACTGTTGTATTACAATAGCGCAATAGACCAAATTCGACAAATAGTACGACTTGTGAACTCCCTAAATGTTTCAATACGGACCATATGGGTCGTAAGTGTCATGTTACATATTTATGTATGACAGATAAAGAATATGTTCATGTAATGTGAACTGGTGGTATTAACTCCCCCACCTCTAAATTGAAGCGTCCCGATTCAAATGGATATATAGTAGTACGTGAGGCTATAGACTATTTTATCAATTTGAACAGTACTATTTTGAAATCTTAATGTATTTAAATTTGACTCTTAAATATACTTTCGATACATTTTATATTATTTTTGACTTCTAATTATTTTTTGATGGAAGTATTTTTATATATGACATCTTTTATTGTATTATTGCCTGAATACATTTCAGCAATTTTTTCTTTTACATTTAGGGTTTTCTCAAGTCGCATAATGTTATAAGTTATAACGATTCGAAAACATAACATTGAGAATTGTAAATGTGTAAACTCATTTTTGTATGAAATCTAACAACATTTTTTTTAAGCAAGTGTGAAAATTTATTTTTGAAGTATATTCTTTTATTTTATTGTCGGTATTATCTTCGACTGGCGTCTTAGGATTTTCTAGTCCCAAGTATTTTAAATTTAGTATTTTTATATTCCATTTGGCTTTTCGCCATTCTTTTTTATTTTATTATACCGATAAAATCTTCGGCTGGCATTGTTGAACTTTTTGTTCCACAATTTTAAAGTATTTTTTTATTTTTAGTATTGCCGATACTTTCTTCGGCTGGTGCCTTAAGACTTTTTTGTTCAAAGTAATATAAATTTTGAATTTTTATATTTTGATTTACATATATATATTTATATTTATTCTATATATTTTTCCATTATTTTTTTGTTTTATTTTGCCGGTATGAACTTCGGCTGGCGTTGTAGAACATTTTCGTTCTACAATATTTTGTATAATTCTTCTTTTTACTCTGCTGGTATGAATCTTCAGCTGGCGTTTTAGGACCTTTTTGTCCCAAAATATTTTTTTTTTGTTAATAAAATATTGCCGGAAAAATCTTCGGCAGGCACTTCAGGAGTCTCTGCTCCCAAAGAATTATAGTTTTTTTCCTTTAAATTTATTTTTCGGTTTTGTTTTTTTTTTTTTTTTATATATATTTGTGAGTTTCATGAAGCAAATTAATACTCACAATAAACAATTTTTATACTTAATTTAATTAATAAATACATATGTATAAGCCTTACTTACAACTAATTTTATGTTGCTGTTTCTACTGCTGCTGTTGCTATTGCTGCTGTTGCTGCTGTTACTACTGTTGCGGCTATTGTTGACTTTGCTGCTGCTGTTGCTTTTTAAGTCGAATTTTGGCGGTTGGTTGTGCAATGGTCGACGTTGGCGGCCGTGTGCGAGGTATAAATGAAATCAGTTTTTTGGTGAAATTTCTGATTTACAGAATTTTATTTATTTATTTGTTTTTATGTGGATAGTTTATAGATCCACGCACTTTCTTCTATTTGTTTGAAATTTTCAAAAATTTTCACTTTCAGTTTTTGGTTTTTCAATTCACATTTTAAAATCACTTTATTTGTGAAACTGTTGTAGTTTTTTGTTTCTCAATTTTACTTAAATTTTCAATTGTTGTAACGCGTACTTTAGCTTGTTTTTCGCTCGTAATCCGTATAGACGTGGCGCGTTCGATAGGCAGTTGGCAAACACTCGAATTTTTTTCAATTGTGGCGCTGAGATTTTTTCTTATGTCTCTTAGCGATTTTTATTTTGCCGTTAATTGCTTTGCGCGCTTCTAATTACCACCGTACGCTTTGAGTCGACTTCGCGATACTTGTTTGCGTTTTTTGAACTTTTTTTTACTTTTCTCCTCAATTGAGGATACTTGATTGTTTTTCAAACGGTAACACGGGGATTTTTTGTCCCCTTAAATGGTTACCGCCGAAATTTATTGTTACATTTTGGTCCGCCAGAGATTATTTCACCTCCTGGCAGGATCGCCAATTAAAAACTCTGTTTAGTTCTGTAAGCAGCTACGGGCAACTGCCCGTGAGCAACTCCCGTGGGCAACTCCCTATGGTCAACTGCCTGTGGTCAACTGCCCCGTTTTCTTTATTATGTTTTCTTATATACAGTATTTTGCTTAAGTCTAGATACAAATATTTATCTTACATTCTAGGAAGTATATCTACAATCCACTTGAGATATGACATATGTTACAAGTGGAAAGATTCATCTTACAATCTATGAATTATATTTTGGGACCACCTAAGTTGGACAGTATTAGCAAAGTACACATAATGTTTCAATACGGACCATATGGGTCGTAAGTGTCATGTTACATATTTATGACAGATAAAGAATATGTTCATGTAATGTGAACTGGTGGTATTAACTTTCACACATAATTATATATGGGCAAATGTGCGACCGCTTGGTCTTTTAACATGATATCGAAAAGTTTAATGACCAAAGCAAATATTTATTTAAGTATATATGTACATTAGGGGTGTCCTTATTTTCAAACATCGGTTTTCTATATATTCCCGGCCAGAAATCGGTTCCTTTATGTATTTAGATAAAACGGTAAAAGTTTGGGGTCAATGCGATAACATTTAGTGGACCCGGAAGCCAGCTGAAAAATTCAAAATCGTAACTGCTCATAACGGGACATTTCTGCTGTGAAATATTTCCAAAAGCATGTAAGAGGTTATTGTTCATATTGTATATATATTAATATATTAATAAGTAAATATAATTGTAAGCGTTCACAAGCAAGAAATAACAATTATTTTGAAGAATAATTATTTGGTTTAATAAATACTTTAAAATTGTTTGAATTGAATCGGTGGGCGGTTGTGTTTAAAGTGTAAAAAGTGAAGTATAGAAAAAAAACGTATATGTATATTTTAGCAACACGAATGTCAGTTGCCAATTTAAGAAAAGTTAGTTTGATTGGATACACAATGCATCAAATTACAGGTGCAAAACTTCCATCTAATCGGCAGGTTTGTTTTACAATATGAGATTTGTAGATCTTTCAGCAAAGGAAAGCGCAAAACTTGTTATCAAAGCAGCACAAATATTTTGGGAACAAGCACGAATACCGATAAGAAAAGAAGATAAATGTGTTGAGAAGTTATTGAAACTGTACCAAAGTTGGAAACAAATCCTGAAAACAGTTCCAGAAAAGAGATCCAATTCACAGGAAGAAGTCGTTGTTGTTGGAAGTTTGGATGATTTATTTGACATGGCCACCGCTAAAACGCTTGAAAAAATGAAGTTAGTAGAAGATAAGAAATTTCTTGAAATGCAACGTCAAAAAGGACGGCCAGGTTGCATGTTGGGTGTTGATAAGGTTTTGTACGATCGTAAAGTGCGTGCACAAGAAAGACAGGAGAAAGCAGCATTACGATAAAGGCGGTATGAAGAACAAAATTCTGAATGTTCTAATATAATCGAGGAAAGCAATGAAAATGATATAGTACTTGTGGAAGCTGGAAATGAAAATGTAGTAATTCCGTTGGAAAAAAGATTTTTGCAAACTGAGTGTAAAAAGCGACGAGGCACTAAAAGTATCATAACAGCACGATTGTTAGCAGCATAAGACAATGCCAAAGTGTCAGATGGTATGGCCGTACATATTTTAGTAGCCGCTGCTGAAGCATTGGGTCATTGTGTGGAAGAACTTGTTATTAATCGATCAACAATTCATCGTATGCAAAATCGGTCTGCAGAATTCAAAGATATTTCTACTGAATTTAAAGAAAAGGTGAGTTCCCTATAGTTGACAATGCACTTTTATTAATGTTAATTTATTCAAACACTTAACAAGGCCAATGCAAATGGAGCACTAGTTGTTCATTTTGATGGGAAGTTCATGACAGATATAAAGGTTCGTAGTAAAGTGGAAAGAATTGCTGTTTTAATTAGCTACGATAGAACATCGAAATTTCTTGGAGCACCAAAGATACAGTCGTCGACTGGTGCAAATATTGCTGAAACTGTTTATCAGAGATTAGTCGATTGGAACATTGTTGAACTTGTTAAAGGCATATCTTATGATACAACTGCTGTCAATACTGGTGTTAAAAATGGAGCCGCAGTCCTTTTGGAAAAAAAACTGCAACGCAATCTCATGCACCTGCCATCATATGTAGGAAATTATTTTGCGCAACGTTTTTGAATCAAAGATGATGTCAAACTTAGCTCCATAAATACTCTTGTTTGAACGATTTGTGAAGGCCTGGCCAAATCTTAAGAAAACCTTGTGTTTGTCAACACTAGTTGATGATAAATTAGTGGCATCAAAAATAAGCCAAGTGGAACGGGACGCTTCTTGCATGACCAATTAAAAAATCGCATCGCCGCGATGACTACAAAGAAATGCTACAACTTGCTTTAACTTTCCTTGATGCAGATTGCTTTAATTTATGTGCTCCAGGTGCAACCAGCAACGCACGGTGGAGGGCAAAAGCAATCTATTGTCTCAAAATATATTTATTACGTGATCAGTCTAAACTTACAACCAGGGAATTGAGTGGCATCCGCGATATTTGTATTTTCATTGTTAAAATGTACATCAAAAGTTGGTTCCGAAGTACAAATGCGAATTCAGCACCTAATCAAGATCTTTTCTTTATTAAAGACGCTCTAAATTATATAGATACAGATTCAACAATTTCAGAAGCTATTTTTAAAAAAATGTCTAACCACTTATGGTACATCGCCGAAGAAACAGTAGCGTTATCATTTTTTGACTTATCAGTTACCCACACAGAAAAATGTAAAATGATAAAACAATTAAAAAGCAAGGAACCAGTTGTTCATTTAAAAAATAGCCGAAGAAACTCAAAATTGACAGATTTTCGAACTTACGACCTTAGCGATTTTGCTTCAGAAAAGACAATTTTTTTCAATAATATTGGGTTATCTTCAGCCTTTTTGGGCGTGGAGATTTCGAAAATAATTGGACTTTTTGCCGCAACTTACAAGTTGTTAATAATCCCGCTAAAAGAGGAATAAAGTTTTTGCAAGACTACAACAAAATTTTAACGAATGATAAAGAGGAAAAGCAATTGGTACTCCAAATTGTTGAATCGTATCGCAAAAAATACAAATCATACAAAAAAATTGATTTAATGTAAAATATAAATTTAAATATGTAATATGTTTGAAAAAAAAATAAAAATGTACAATATTTGCCCATACTGACCTATTAAATTTTTCAGGTGGCTTCCGGGCCCACTAAATGTTATTGTATTGATCCCAAATTTTAACTGTTTACTTTATATACATAAAGGAACCAAATTCTGGCCGGGTAACTGTAATATAAACATTTTGAAATTTCCCCTTACAAATAAGGACACCCCTAATGTACATACATATGTAAATACATATATGTATGTCGTACCAAACCTATATAAAATGCATAATTAAGTAGTAATACAAATCTTATTCAATTATATATGTATTTGCAAAGATTTTATGGAATTCATCATAAAATAGCTCAATTTTAAAATATATATCTATGTACATATTTATGTATGTATGTGCTTTCATGACAAATATATGTATGTATAAATTATATGCAGCGTCGTTTGCGCATAGTAAATATGCGAATCTGTAAGCGTACATTCCTTAACATCGGAATTATCATTATTTTTCTAATTTAACACTGAAAATGCTCAATTCTGCTCTTTTCGTGTCCCCTCATGTTAAATGTGGTGAAACACGGTAATAATTTTTCTGTGGTATGGTGAAACACGCTCATCCAAAACAGGTAATATCCCAAACGTGAAATATCCCTAATCGTGAACCTTCTCTATTCTTTTACGTTCTCTGGTTAATGCTATGTGTTTTTTTGTTTTATGCTCAAAAAAAAATCAAGACAACCTACATAAAATTAAGCACAATTTTTTTGGCAAATTGTATCGATTTTACATTATCCGAAGTAGGGAAGCGCGAGCGGAGCGACTCCTCAACTGATTTGCGATAAGTCCTGCATGTGAAAATAATCGCTCACAGGGTACAGACGTTGCAACTATTGGCAAGTACTTTTTAGCTACATTCCATAGATACGGATATTCAAATTTCATACTTTCCCACACAGTGAACGGATTAGGATTTTGTTTCCGATTATAGTTACTTGGTGCAGGTCTTATCTTAATTCCGTCAATTGTCGAAGTCATCGAGTAAAAGTCGATTTTAATCGATTCAAGACAGGCTTGAATCGATCCTAAAAAGTCGATTCTTTCTATTAAAAGATCGATTTTTGACGAAAGTCAGAGTCGACTTTCCTATCCCTAATCCGAAGGAGCTTCGTTCCTACCTGGTGTCCCACGACACCACATTTCTTTTTTTAATATTTTTTTATTTTTTTCAGTTTTGAAAATTTAACAATTTTTTTTAAATAAATAAAATAAAAAAAAAATATTTAAAAAAAATTGGTCACTCCGGGATTAGCAGGGATAGTTGTCAAATTAATTGAAGTTTGTTTTTAGGAAAAAAAAAAATGGCGAACTTTCAAAAAATGGTGAACTTCCAAAAAATTACGATTTTACTTAAAAAAAAACCGATTATTTTATATAATTGATCGTGTTAAATTTTTTTTCGTGTATTTTTTCGAAAAGTTCATTCAAAAACAAAAATTAAAAAAAAAGGTCCCCAAAAGTCAATTTCTACAAAAGTTATGGCTATTTGAAAATAAAAAAGCCTTTTTTTGAAAAATTCATAACTTTTTTTGAAGTTGGACAAAAAATTTTGAAAAAATTCTCAAAAATGTTTTTCAAAGGGTAGAAAAGGATGGATAAGTTTCACCAAAATCTAAAGGGGTTGGGTTCAAAAGTGGTCGATTTGCTATGGAATACCCCATATATATATATTAATTTAATGGGGTTTGTACGTTACCTTCTGGTTGTTAACAACTTCGTGTAAATTAATATGTCCTGTTAAAGGTATGTGTATAAAAACATAAAAATAAATGTTTATGAGCAAATGCAAGTGACATATCCTAATGTTTCATTGGAGACTTTTGTCAGCAAAAGCATCGAATGCAACATTCGCCATTGAAAGCGGTCCCGCACATTAAGCGGCACCATTTGTTAAATCGCATTCGTCACGTCACTCTGATTTCGTCATCCTACTCGTAAGGTTCTAGTTCCTTGTGTTACCAGAAATACTATTTAATAAAACTATTCTTCTTCTTCTTCTTAATTGGCGTAGACACCGCTTACGCGATTATAGCCGAGTTAACAACAGCGCGCCAGTCGTTTCTCCTTTTCGCTACGTGGCGCCAATTGGATATTCCAAGCGTAGCCAGGTCCTTCTCTACTTGGTTTTTCCAACGGAGTGGAGGTCTTCCTCTTCCTCTTCTTCCCCTGGCGGGTACAGCGTCGAATACTTTCATAGCTGGAGTGTTTTCGTCCATTCGGACAGCATGACCTAGCCAGCGTAGCCGCTGTCTTTTAATTCGCTGAACTATGTCAATGTCGTCGTATTTTCCGAGGCTGTTTGTCGTTTTTCATTGGGGTAGGCTTTTTACGTGGCGGGTCCCAAACCCAGCGCACAACCCTATGCAGGGGATGTTTCGCCTTCTCACTTTAGCTTTTTACGTGGCGGGTCCCAAACCCAGCGCACAACCCTATGCAGGGGATGTTTCGCCTTCTCACTTTAGCTCACCTTCGAACGGATGTTCTTAGGCTACCCAGAGGATACTTGGTCAAAGACCGGAAGTCGTGAGCTGCTTGAGTCATATGTAAAAGAATCGTTTCTGGCCACTCCCAAGTGAATGGCGATCAGAGAACTTTCCTCACTTGCGGGAACTTCTACACATGACCTCATCCTCCAATTATTACTTGTTACAAAAAATACTACTTAATGAAACTATTATTTGTTACAAAAATATTATTTAATAAAAACTATTATTTGTTATAAAAATATTACTTGCATATTGTGTATACAAAAAAATTATGAAAACAAAAAAGTGAAATAAAAAAATTTAATTATGATTGAATATTTTCCGGTGGCGCGGCGCTGTGCTATGCTTACTTCCTCTTAGTGCTCAGCTATTGTTGTCCTCATTTTTTTTTTCTTTACATATCATTATACATTTGGTTAGGGCGTTACAGTGTTTTTAATTTGATTTTCTTTTACAAAACATAGAATTTTAAAAATTTATATACAACATATATTTAACATTTTTCCTTGCTTGGAGAATTTTTAACAAATTGCTCCTATATATATAGCCTACATCAGAAATTTTATTAATTGAAAACGGATCACTAGTGGAGCAGCTCGCGTAAGATATTTTCTAAGTTTTCATGAGAAAATTTATTTAACTATACAACTTATCCGTTTATATTATTTTATTTGTGAGTTACGAAACTGAAAGAAACTTTGTTCAGAGCATATGTAGAAGGAGTAACTTCTAAATAATCATCATCATCAAAATACAACATAGTACTGCCTTCTGATAACTGTTTTTCTAACTAGTATATGATAATAGTTTTATATATTTTTGCAACAAACTGACTTGACCATTTCATGCGTCTCCAAGGTATTTAGGCATTTTACGAGCTGAAAGGCGAGCACTGTCATCTTCCTGCGTTGCGTTGTAGAAGTACTATATGTTACGTTGAGCTAGTAAAATGTGCCTCTTTAATGCATACAGCACACACAGCAGTCGATTTTTGTTATAAAGTGGCAAAACATGCTTTTGCAGATAAATGAAAAAATAGCATAGTAATTGGAGCAGCAACGGCACACTTATATCGTTGAAAAAAGAGTGCCCTTAAAATTGGAAAAAAACAACAAAAATATTTGCTTCACTTGTTCCGACGAAGCTTGCACTTCCTCGTTATAAGCACATCCTTACATATGCCTGTGTGCTGGAGTCTCTTTCACATAACAGTATCTACATTTTCTGTGCCTGTAACGAAAACGCTGCCACCGTCACTTGCACACATATGTATATGCGGATGAGCGCAGCACCAGTATGGATACAGGCAATGAATATAAAAGCGTATGCTAAACAAATAATTCGAGTAATAAGTGCTTTCCGGATTACGTCGACCGACGCTACTGAAGTATTAGCCAGCATGCCGCCCATTGACATCCAGGGAGATGAACTCGAGCATTTATATCATCTATCAACGCCTAAAACAGTATTGGCAAAGACAGAGGAGAGAAACAAAAGCATGAAAATGTGGCAGGAGCGGTGGAATTCTTCATCCAAAGGGCGTTGGACCCACCGACTTATACCGGACATCCACTCTTGGATAGACAGACGACATGGGGACCTAGACTTTTATCTGACCCAAATACTTAGTGGACATAGGTGCTTTAGAAGCTTCCTTTTCAGATTCCACAATGACATTATTCCGAACTGTTCGACGTGTACAGAGCATATAGAAGACTCTGAACATGTATTATATTATTGCCCTCGATTTTCAAATACAAGGGAAAAACTAAAAACCACCGCTATTTCGACTTTGGACTTCAGCTTTTCGCCACGAAACCGAAGCGACCGCAACTTTGCACGCTTAACACGACATAGAGAGTATGTATGTACATATATTTTCGTTTATTTTTTTACACAGTTGTTGTTATTGTAGCTGTTAGCCGCCAAAAATGCCAGAAGTCAGCTGACTGTGCTTGAAAAATTTAACTGCCCGCAAGAGCTCAACAATTCTAGCTTATTCGGCTTCCATTTGGTTACAACCATCATTTTTCTTCCTCTTCACCCTTGTCGCAGCAATTCAATAAAGCAATTGATTTCTTCTTTCACGCGCTGTGCTTTTGGCGTCTGCATTTTTTGGACGCAGTGAATGAACTGTTCAAAATTCCAATTAAAAAGTTATATATTCGACTTTTGCTCCCAACTGAATTATCAAGATTACTCTAATGAGTGTTGCGCTTCAATAAGATAATAAAAATTATAAAAGCTTAGAATATATTTAAAATAATTATACATATTTCGTTAAATTTTTTGCTATAAATTGTAATACATAAAGCACTTAAATATAAATAGTAGCAAATATATAAAATTGTCTGCATTTAAATTTTAATTGTCAGCATATTATGTCATAGAATATAATTAGCAGTTTCTGTTTAGGCTTTTGAAGTCGTATATGAGCAAATACCGCCCAAATCTTAATCAAATATTTATGTACATATTTTTGTCTTTCTTTCAGGTATGTTCAAAAAATGAGTTCCAATATTCGCTTAGTAACAAATAGCACATAGAACACCAAATCTATCTTTATAACTACTTACCACAAGTAAGTATAAATATTTCTGTGGCAAAGTGGGACTGAATAAAATATTATACAAATTGAATGATTTTATATGAGAAAGGTTAGACCGGCTAAAATAATATATTTTACTTTATACTATATTTGACTTAAGTTAACAAATACTCAAACGAAAGCATTTCTATTTTAGACAGTAGTAAGACTTATATATTCACAAGATGTCATTTAGAGTTTACAGGTGGTCCGAGGTAGGTGCCGGAGCCAAAATCACCACAGAAATCGTTTTGCACCGCCACACACACTAAACAAAAACTCGTGTACAATTATTGTCAGTGTTGCTGCCCACCCAAATGCAAACAGCAATCTCACATGTATTTGTATGTTGGCGCAACATGTTGCAAAATAGTAATTTAGATAACCTGATTCGGTAAACTTATACGACAGCGCGAAGATAGGTCTGGACAAGAGAACACATGTGGTCAAGCATATTTGAGGTACTCACAACCCGTCGTAAAGCATCGTAAAATCGTAAAATTATAAATTTTTACACTTGTTTAAAAAAATTGTTTTTGGATTTCATACAAAAATTCAAAGCTATGTTTTCGTTATAATTTACAACTTTATGAGACTTGTGAAAACCCTAATTGTGTGTGTCTGTTTGTCGAAATGACTGAGTCAATGACCATATTGACATTCGCTGAAAGGATTACTAAAGCAAATAAAAGAATGAAGCAGAGCTGGCAAAATATACGGTGAAAGATAAGAAAAACAGCAGTCACGTATTTGAGACTTGGTTATGAAACTATATTTCTAAAGACTGCTTTCACTTATTACATCAACGCTTGCTTAATCCTTTCAGCTTGCAATTTTAAACTTTTCTATTTCTATACCTACCTTAAACTAATCAAGCTATATGTGTACATATAGATACGTCACTTTGGTCAAAAAATAGTAAGACTTTTTAATTTAAATTTCGTGCGAAAACCCATTCGACGAAATATTTTTTTCTAAGTTCGTATCACTGTCAGGGACAGCTATGCCAAATGTCACATCAAACTAATCATTAGTGTTTAGTATACGCTTGTCTTTCCGAAGTGTATAAGTGCACTCGGCGATTTTTCGATAAAATTTCAACCAATATCCTTCCGTAACAATGGTATTAGCCTGGCTATTCTGCAGACTCAAACGACCGCTCCGGGGAAACCATTTGAAGGAAATTGCCTTTGCGACTGTTTCGAGGATTGGAAAAAACGTTGGCATGTGTGTATTGAATTGGCTCCAATTACTTCGAGGAGGATGACATAGGTTTTAAAGAATAAATTAAGAACAAAGTTTTACTATTTTCTGTTCATAGTGTATGTATATAAATGGTGAAAATGACGAAACGTGTTGAAAGCCGGAAGACTGTCTCTCTATCCACATGTCTATGCAAGAGATGATTTGATTGAAAATTGATATATCACCATAAAAATATGTAAAATGGAGAATATGGTACTGCAGATTGACAAATTTCCATTAACGAAAATTCATAAAACCCTATGTAATCGAACTCCTCCTTAATTGATTAAAAGTGCAAATCTCACAAACTTTCATTCGATATAATTCAAAATTGCTGAGAAAAAGTCCTTTGAATAATCCTCAAACGGCGCGAAAATCAGGCAAGTCGGTTACAATCATGACTACTCCCCATATAACGGTTATGTTGAAAACACATAATTTAATTAGACATTCAAGATGGTACGGATAGCCTACGCAGGAACCGGTATAAAACCATATACATTTTTCAATGTATCTTAATACAATTTAGAGATAAGCTTTTTCCTGTACAATACCGTACATCTAGTTCATTGCGTAAGATGTCTTGGCAAAATGCGGTGAAGATAAAATACTGAAGATACTATGGCTTAATGCAAAATGTGGTGCACGGCTTCAGCTCACATAACAATTACTTCAAAAAGTTTGTTTACTTTAAGCTCTTATTAGTTTTACTTTAAGACTCTATGCCGAATATGTCAATGTGTGATCGAATACGTGGAAACATGTTTTCTAGTACACCTGAGTAATGGCAGACCTTCCCCTAGCCTCGAAAAAATTTTGAACTCTTTGCATTAGTGAAAATATACAACATGAAATAAAGTTAACGCGTTTTCCTAAACCTAATGAGGTTTAACGCTAAATATCCTTAATATAATTATTTTTGATTTTGGGGTTGCGCATTTCTTGACATAGCCACTATCTTAAATATTGCCTTTTAAGGTTGGGTTTGCATTACATATTTTTCGTTTCGTTAAATTATTTTGATTTCAATATGAATAATTCAGACACGAATATAATATACATACATACGTGATTAAGATACCTAATCATTTATTGTTTAAGTTTATATGAAAAAACGGCTTCTTCGAACTAAAGCTAACCTCCTTCAGATATATTAAACCAAATTATGGCAGTTTTACAGGCGATATACATATATTTCATTTTCATAAAAAAAATCGCGAAACAAATTTCGGCTCACAAACTTTTCTTTTCGCTGAAAAAGTATCCTTAGCTTACCGTATATCGAAATAAGTTTTTTGATTATATACACAAGAAAATTCGCCTAAAGCATACATTTCTAGTTTTCTCCTTCTTTCCCCCATTTCTTTGACATTTTTTCACCTATTCACTACTTTGTAGGGCAAAATCAAAGCAGCTTCAAAGTGAATACCGTGAAAGGAAATTGAATTTAAAAAATTAGGCTGTTGGTTCTATTTCTTATATACTTTTGCCTTTACAAAATTTTAAATTTAGTACAAATTTTACTTTAGAAGAATATTGTCATAATTTGAATAATTTAAAATACCAATTTGCCATAGCATTTTCTTTTAGGCCGATAAAGTTATAAGGTAATTAAAGTATAAATATGTAAATAAGCATATGCTTTTAGAAAAATTTTGGTTTGTAGACGTTTTTCTAGCTAAGCAAAACCGCAAACCACTTAATATAGTACGCAAACTATATATGATATTTGCTGTCAAATATTCAGTGATGTTAACATACCATACATAAATACATATATGTATATACATATGTACTCGTACAAGTATGTGCTTAAAATTATTGACTGAAACTTTTGAACTATTTTATTTTACTACAATTGCTTTAAAGCATTTTTTTGAAGAACATTTTTTTTTAAGTATGCAATGAAATTAAAGAAATTCGACGAAACTGTTTATAAAATGTTACTTACTTCCGTCGAGCACATAGTTCAATTTTTGATATTTAGCTACTTTCCTAAAGAAGTGTGTTTTTAATTAGTTGCTTGCGTTTAAACCATAATTAAAATAAAAAATTTGTTTTGGAGCTACCAAAACAAAACTATACTGTATTCTATATACAATAAAACGAGTAAAAAATTAACTTTATACTTTATTTCTCAATCTCGGTTTACCTAGTGTATATAAAAAATATATTTAAACTTTGTATTTCTTTGTATCAGGTTTCGTCCAAAACTATACTTTGTTTGTTTCCAATATCTTTTTTAAAGGTATACACACCAAATTAATATAAATAAGCAATAATATTTAAAATTTTTCCTTAAAACCTTTTTCGTACTTGAATATCCTAAGTTTCCTTAATTACTTATTATATTTTACAGGTTTAACTATTAACAAAGTTTCTTTTAAAATGCTTAACGTTTTTTGTTCCTAAACAACATACTTCAACCTAAACCGATACTATATATTTTTGAAAGTCTTGAAATCGTTAAAAGTTTCAGTAGAATTGAATGTGTATTTATTGTAAAATGAATTACTATAAATCAATCTATTACAGAGGTCATGATCCAAAATAATTTAAGCACTGAAACAGATTCTCAAAAACAGTGGACTCTCATACTCCGAATAAAACACTTCTTTAGACTTCTGTTTAGTGAAATGCGGAGGTATTTCGATAATTGTTGCTGACAAGAGTACTTATGTGCTTTTCTGGTCTTTAGATCTTTTGACTACAACTTTTTGAGGTTAATATTCAAAATTTCGCAAATTCTGTAACCTAAGAACTACAATATTAGCAGCAATAACAGTTTAAGGACTTCTCTTGCCAAATATATGAAGACTAGGCCAACTGTGTTGATAGTCGGCATAATGGTACAAAAGGACGTGTACATGACGTGCGGTGGCATTAGAGGTGAGTGCTGAAATGAGTGGCAGAGAGGGAGAGATATCAAAATATACGTATGAAATCAAGAAAAGTTTAATATTGCTACAAATAAATGCATATGAAAATTGTAGTACTTGCCAAAAATGTGAGTGTGTAGGAAGTCGCTAAAAGAAATCCCTATCTTAAAAATGTGGTTTTCTGGATTTTCGAATTTTGGTGTTTTACTGTGGTCATGTGCTGTAAGCACACATTAGCTTAACAAATATAAACTCACCTCGCAAAATGTAAGCATTTAAATTGAAAACTGACATACATATATATAGTATATGTATAAGTAATAATATGTTAGTTCGAGTGTGCAGTGTATGTTTAGTATATTTCGCAAAAATATACATCTATATATATAAAAGAAAGTGACGTTAGTTACTACGCTTATAACTGGAGAACGCCTGGACAGATTTCGGTGATTACCACCAATTCGGACAGGTCTCCGCCCAAACAAGGAGAATACTTAAGAAAATTCTGGAAAATTTTCCGAAACAAAATTATGAAGAAAATAAATTTTCAAATACGATTTTAAAAAGGAAATAAAAACGAACATGATTTTAAATGCTGGCGCATAACTCAAAAACGCCTGGACCAATTTTGCCAATTCTTTTTTTAAAATGTTCGTTGCGGGTCAAGGATGGCTTTTATGGCGAAAAAAAATCGAATAATTGCCGGAAAACCCCAAAAAAGAGCATTTTCGTTTTCCGCATACAAACGAATGCATGCTGTTTCTAACGCTAATGCTCGAGAACAGCTGAACCAATCTTGATGAAATTTTCAGAGGTTGTTCGCTGTGAATCGAGGAAAGTTTAGAAATAAAAAACCGTATGCTTTTCGTGAGGAAAAGTCGGAATGTTGGACAATCCAAAAAAATAACTTTTTTCATACAAAAATTTTTTTTTCAACTTTTTTTCCTTTTGTTTTTCAATTGTCAAATTTGTCGTTTGCTTTCTTTATTCCGGTTATTCAAAAAAAAAATTATTGAAATCTATTCCGTGAAAACGTTATGTGTGTTTCACACAAAGTGCTCAATTACAGATTGAAATTTGTTACGATGCCACGAAGAGGTCGCGTTCGTTTTGGCATCAACATAAGTATGTATATTGACAGCCCATGGCACATGACCGAGTATTCCCAGGATGCGATGACATACGAATGAAATTATGGATCGCGGGCAATCAGCAAGCGATCGTCACGATGTCAGAGAACAACCTTTCAAACAACAGTTGCGATGTTTTGTAAACTTTATCTTAAAGCAACGTATATGTGGTGCTGTTAGATGCTGGATGTACTCTGTTGAGTGGCAAAAGAGAGGTTTGCCGCACGCACATATTCTTCTTTGGATGGTGGATGGTGGTTACACCAAATCAAATAGATGAAATCATTTCTGCGGAAATTCCTGATCCAGAGATAGAAGCAGAATTATACGAAACCAATATGGTTCATGTACCTTACGGACATCACAATACCACTTCGGTTTGTATGTCTGACAATAAATGTACGAAACACTATCCAGGTGCTTTTCTTTCGGAAACACAAACTAGAAATGATGGATATCCAATGTATCAGCGTCGCTCACCAGATGACAATGGCAGAACATTTAGCATTCAATTTAGAGGCGTGAATATCGAAGTTAACAACACATCGAAGTCGACAACATATGGATCGTACCATTTTCGCCACTGTTGTCTAATTCACATTCAAAAGTCATGTCAATGTTGCGTGTTGCAGTTTGGTGTAATCGATAAAATACGTGTGTAAATACGTCACCAAAGTAAGCAACATGGCGTTTACTGATCTTGAACGATACGGTCGATACGTGAACTGCAATAAAGCGCTTTGTATGATATTTACTTTTGCGATTCATGAACGTTTTCCGACTGTTGTGCGTCTCGCAGTTAATTTGGAGAATGACCAAATAGTATACTTCAACACAGAGAATACAGTACAGACAGAGAAAACACCCCCAGCAACAAAATTAACATTTACGAGTATTTTCTCAACTTTCGTCAGTGAACCGTTTGCGAGAACTTGCTCTGTTCGGAAATATCTTGATATTATACATACAATTACAATTACATTGAAAAAAAAGTGAAATGATAAATTCAACTTTTTCATTTCTAAGTTCACGCAGGACAACGACTGCGGGGTCTGCTAGTATATTATATATGCAAGTGAATTGAACACAGTGCACTACAATCACTGGCCGATATTGCATTTTTACACACAGTTATGCTAATATTCACACCCAAATGGTTGTTATAAATGTACATATGCATAGCCAACTCCATGGAGTTTCCTTATTTATTTTACAAAATTGGCAAGGTTGCCAAAATTGATGCTTACTTACATCGGGCTCAGCAGGAATTTCTCTCCCTTCCAAACCTGCTGCTGGCTGCTCGTGTACGCTGAATTTTAAATTAGAATAGAAAATTTTACGTAACACCAGAAAATAGCCTAATAAAAATTTATTTATTTAATTTATGGTTTAATCTAGCGAAATATTTGCAAACAAGTCGGTTGCTTTGAGGTTTGCACTTGTTTATTTTATGTTTTGTTTTGCAGGTAATAAAATAATGAAAAAGGTGATAGGACTGAAGTTAAACTACACACTGAAATCAGCATTTCGAGACTGACTGAGTGATTAAAATCTCCTTGATCCCCTCATCGAACTTTGGTTGATATATTTTGTTGGTCTGAAGTTTAATGTGAATTATTATGTGCGGCTTTTGAAGGTGGATATTCCGTTTTGGTTTAAAATACAGTTATACATCCACTTAACCAGCTGTGGCTCATTACAAACCGAATGCATAGTTTCAATCTTGTTTTGTTGTTTTCTAGCCTCAGCTTTTCGCTGACTCTGTAAGTAAAAATTGTAACTGTCCTTCTGGAGCATATGCTTGGTTCTGTCATAAGTTCTGTTACAAGTTCAGGCACAATGTTAACATATTTTCCAATAAAATTAATTTTATTTTATAACGAGTATATTAACTAAAAGCTGTACAAAGCTGTATTTTATTAGAAACGGTGATCTTCTACTTTCACACAAGTTCTCAAACTATTCGACACGCACTGATTCTATTAGTATTGCCGATGCTGCTTGAACCGAGGACTTTTTAGACTTTTAGCTTTATGTTTTTCCCCATATAATATGGTTTCTTGCTTATAGCTAGCACATATATGAGAACGAAGCTATAATTCGACTTTGTCAGATATTGAGTGTTTATGAACTTTCTTTTAGCACTGCTTTCGATAAAAGTAGGAAGGCGGTGCATTCAAGAGTTGCTCGAAGATTCTTATTGCTTTCAGGAATGAAAGCTACTGATTCGCAGATAGGTCAAATATAAGTACATTGTGCATTCCAAAGTAAAGAGGATTAAAAAAATAAAACAGAACAAATGGCTTTTTCGGCAAAATCAATTTATTTCATTCAAAATAGTCTTCTTCTGCTACAATACAGCTCGGTCCAAAAGCATGTCGAACGAGTGTTTTAGCTCGTTGGCCGGTATGACCGCCACTAAGCCGGTGCAAGCTTTTTGAACGCTTTCCTTTTATGGGCAATGAAATTCTCCGAAAAGGAAGAAGTCGCATGGTGCCATATCAGGTGAATACGGGGAGTGGTTAATGGTTAAAAGGTGATTTTTGATAATCGTCCTTCGAATGTTTAATTCTGAGAAATTTTTGGTCGTCAGTCAATTTGTGCGGAACGAACCGTGCACACACCTTTCGTAAGCCCAAATGTTCGGTCAAAATGCGATAAATTGATGTTTTCGAGATGTTCAATTCCATTTCCATGAATTTCAATGATGATTTCTAGTGATCACGAATTTTTTTTTGCCCACATGTTGATCATCATTTATTTCCTTACGATCACGTTGAAATCACTCGAATTTATAAATAATATTTTATTTTATTTATTTTTTTTTAATTGAAACACGAAGTTTAGTCGGTGTATCACTTTAGAAACAGTAAAATCGGCCGCTTTTATATAAAATTAATTATTATAATTAAATAATATAATTTAGTTTACTTACGCTTCCTAAAAACATGAAAAAAATCAAAAATAAAATCCCGAACGAACGAAAAAGTGGCCACGAGTGCATGTATTTTCATTATATATCGCCAGAAATCATTTCACTACACATTTGGAGTTGTATCGCTGTCGTCTTTTCCGTTATATAGTTTTTGAGACA
The DNA here is from genome assembly GCF_024586455.1 of Bactrocera neohumeralis. Classification (NCBI taxonomy): domain Eukaryota; kingdom Metazoa; phylum Arthropoda; class Insecta; order Diptera; family Tephritidae; genus Bactrocera; species Bactrocera neohumeralis. Next base: position 53,993,837 of record NC_065921.1, read on the forward strand.
GAAAGAACGAGAAATATATAACATTTGAGAAACAGTTGGAGTGGATGAGAAATGGAATGTTGTTCCGTTGTGACTCTCCTCCTAAGTTGCAGGCGTCTAGAATATCAACTAACTGTGGATGCAGTAGAAGTCCCTTTCGGCAGGTTAACCTCCTAATTAGTCACTTTATCATAGATTTGTAGCGTTTAAGGAATGAAAGTTCAGTCTGAACGTTTGAGGGCTTTTTGAAGATACTGATAAGGAAAGTTTTTTGCTGAAAGGCTTCAGAAGGGTTTTTCTGCAAATTTAAATTCCACGCCACTTTGTAACGTCTTTTATTCAATTTATGTGACATTTAATAACCAACCTGGTGACGTAAAAATACTGTAAATATAAAACTTATGTAACTAAACGATTTTTATATTCTCTAATTCACCATTAATTAAAAATAAATGATCATTTGGTATGATTTTAAATTACTTCTGCATGTTGGAAATATTTTTTGTCCGCAAGCAGAAAATCAGCTGCTTTAATTAAGATTATGAAGGGAAACACTAATAAACACATTTTAACGATATTCAGCATAAAAAAGGATGATAAAATAAAATTTAAAAAATATTTTCACATATGTGAATAGAAATGAAGGCAATTGTGAAATTCTTAATGCCTTTCCGAGGATACATATATATTTTGTAACTTTTACTACATTGTGTAGATATATATTTTTCGAAGTAGTTCGCATACTATATTGCCTACTTTCAGGCGCACATACTGTACGTTTTTCATAAAACTACGTTTTCCTTTCACCTGTTTACTTTCTTCTAAATATTAACACATTTAATATTCAAAAACCAAAAACACTCAAACTCTCCAGCACGGTTCCATTACCCTGCACACACACGCACACACGTACGAATGCACACATTCAACATCCATGCAAACTAAGCTGTTATATTGTTGAAGCTGCTTACTTTTCCCAATATGGCTTGAATAAACTTGCAATTGTATGGAAATAAGGAAGTATGCATGGACGTGTGCGCAGATTACTTGCGTTTGTGTGAATATCAAATTGAAATAGCGCAAAATATGTGAAGCTATATCGGCATAATGTGTGCGTGCGATTGCATGGCGCAAGCGCATAACACTACATGCTGCTTGGTGCACAGAAATCCAAACAAAGGCATAACTTTCGTAGCGTGCGCTTTGCAAAAAACGTACGCCTTGGAGCAGAGATGTGCAATAATATTTCAATTTCAATATTCAAATAGATAAATGCGATGAAAATAAACCAAACGCATACCTGTTGTTGTATTTAGAGTTAGTTATACTTACAAATTTATTTCTTTTTTATATTTTAAAGTTAAATAGTTTTAGATTGTAACTTATTTGTTATTAATTAATTAAACGGTTTGTGTGGTAGCCGTATGCTATAGTGGCTTGACCTTCAAACTTCGAATATTGTACGGTTTTTCTATAAAATAACTCATTCCGAATTTCCTTAAGATATCTCTTCGGATGAAAAAGTTTTCCATACATGCACTTGATTCCGATAGTTCAGTTTGTATGACAACTACATGTATAGTTGGCCGATATCGGCAGTTCCGTCAAAGGAGCAGCTTATTAGAGAGAGATTGACAGATGGACATAGGGACATACCTAAGTCAACTCAGTTCGTCATCCTTATGATTTATATACGTACATATAGTTACATATCTTGAAGGGTGTCCGACATTTCCTTCTCAGCGCTACAAACTTGATAGCAAACTTAGGGTATATTCGGGGTATAAAAGTTGTTAATTTAGCATATATATATTAAATTTATTTATTATGAAAATTTTAAAAATATTTAAAATTAGTGAGAAGCGATGGAGGATGGAGTCATGTGTAGAAGTTCACGCAAGTGAGGAAAGTTCTCTGATCGCCATTCCCTTGGGAGTGGCAAGAAACGATTCTTTTACACATGGCTTAAGCAGCTCACTACTTCCGGTCTTTGACCAAGTATCCTTTGGGTAGCCTAAGAACATCCGTTCGAAGGCGAGCTAAAGTGAGAAGGCGAAACATCCCCTCCGCAGGGTTGTGCGCTGGGTTTGGGACCCGCTACGTAAAAAACACCCCCAGTGAATAGCTATAACCAGCCTCTGATGAGAGACCCCCCTTTTGATGCGACCATGGCAAACGAAATAAGGACTACGAATTAAGGACATGCACCTGGAATGTCCGGTCCCTTAATTGGGAAGGTGCCGCTGTCCAGCTGGTTGATGTCCTCGTAAAAACAAAGGCTGACATCACCGCCGTCCAAGAAATGCGATGGACGGGACAAGGACAGAGACGAGTAGGTCCTTGTGACATTTACTACAGTGGCCATATAAAGGAGCGCAAGTTTGGTATAGGATTCGTGGTAGGAGAGAGACTCCGTCGCCGAGTACTATCATTCACTGCGGTGAATGAACGTCTAGCCACAATCCGCATCAAAGCGAGGTTCTTCAACATATCGCTGATCTGCGCCCACGCCCCGATGGAAGAGAAGGACGATGTGACCAAAGATGCCTTCTATGAGTGCTTGGAGCACACTTATGAAGGCTGCCCCCGCCACGATGTCAAAATCGTGCTTGGCGACTTTAACGCCAGGGTGGGCAAAGAAGGTATCTTTGGCACTACGGTCGGTAAATTCAGCCTCCACGAGGAAACATCCCCAAATGGGTTGAGGCTGATTGACTTCGCCGGGGCCCGAAATATGGTTATCTGTAGTACTAGATTCCAGCATAAAAAGACTCATCAAGCTACCTGGCTGTCTCCGGATCGAAAAACGGCCAACCAGATCGATCATGTTGTGATAGACGGAAGACACGTTTCCAGTGTTTTAGATGTGCGTGCGCTTCGAGGTCCTAACATCGACTCGGACCACTATCTTGTTGCAGCTAAGATTCGCACCCGCCTCTGTGCAGCAAAAAACGCGCGCCACCAAACACATGGAAGGTTCGACGTTGAGAACCTGCAATCACAACAGGTAGCCGAACGATTTTCTACTCGGCTTGCACTCCTGATCTCTGAGAGCACTCGTCAACAACTCGGTATAAGGGAACTGTGGGACGGCATTTCAAACTCCTTACGTACAGCAGCAACTGAAACCATTGGTTTTCGGAAAGTGCAAAAGAACAGCTGGTACGATGAGAAGTGCCGTGTTGCAGCGGAGAGAAAACAGGCTGCCTACCTCGCAACGTTACGATCGACCACTACACGTGCGGGATGGGATAGATACCGAGAGTTGAAGAGGGAAGCGAGACGCATTTGTAGACAGAAGAAGAAAGAGGCCGAAATGCGTGAGTACGAAGAGCTTGATAAGCTGGCCGACAGGGGTAATGCTCGAAAATTCTACGAAAAAATGCGGCGGCTTACACAAGGTTTCAAAACCGAAGCATACTCTTGTAGAACCCCCAAAGGTGATCTGGTCACCGATGCCCAGAGCATACTTAAGTTATGGAGGGAACACTTCTCCAGCCTGCTGAATGGCAGTGAACGCACAACACCAGGAGAAGGAGAACCCGATCCCCCAATCGATGACGATGGAGCAGACGTTCCATTACCCGACCATGAAGAAGTTCGAATAGCAATTGCCCGCCTGAAGAACAACAAAGCGGCAGGGGCCAACGGATTGCCGGCCGAGCTATTCAAACACGGCGGCAAAGAACTGATAAGGAGCATGCATCAGCTTCTTTGTAAAATATGGTCGGACGAAAGCATGTCCAGTAATTGGAATTTAAGTGTACTATGCCCAATCCATAAGAAAGGTGAATCCACAATCTGCGCCAACTACCGTGGGATTAGTCTCCTCAACATCGCATATAAGGTTCTATCGAGCGTATTGTGTGAAAGATTAAAGCCCACCAACCAGACCTGGAAAATCAACAACCGACCAGGTATTCACCATGCGCCAAATCTTGGAAAAAACCCGTGAAAGAAGAATCGACACACACCACCTCTTCGTCGATTTCAAAGTTGCTTTCGACAGCACGAAAAGGAGCTGCCTTTATGCCGCCATGTCTGAATTTGGTATCCCCGCAAAACTGATACGGCTGTGTAAGCTGACGTTGAGCAACACCAAAATCGGGAATCAGAATCGGGAAAGACCTCTCCGAGCCGTTCGATACCAAACGAGGTTTCAGACAAGGCGATTCCCTATCGTGTGACTTTTTCAACAAGCTTCTGGAGAAAATAGTTCGAGCTGCAGAACTTAATAGAGAAGGTACCATCTTTTATAAGAGTGTACAGCTGCTGGCGTATGCCGATGATATCGATATCATCGGCCGCAACACCCGCGCCGTTAGTTCTGCTTTCTCCAGACTGGACAAGGAAGCAAAACAAATGGGTCTGGCAGTGAACGAGGGCAATACGAAATATCTCCTGTCATCAAACAAACAGTCGTCGCACTCGCGACTTGGAACTCACGTCACTGTTGACAGTCATAATTTTAAAGTCGTAGATAATTTCGTCTATCTTGGAACCAGCGTAAACACCACCAACAACGTTAGCCTAGAAATCCAACGCAGGATAACTCTTGCCAACAGGTGCTACTTCGGACTGAGTAGGCAATTGAGAAGCAAAGTCCTCTCTCGAGAAACAAAAACCAAACTCTATAAGTCACTCATAATTCCCGTCCTGCTATGTATATGGTGCAGAGGCTTGGACGATGTCAACAACTGATGAGTCGACGTTGCGAGTTTTCGAGATAAAAGTTCTGCGAAAGATTTATGGTCCTTTGCGCGTTGGCCACGGCGAATATCGCATTCGATGGAACGATGAGCTGTACGAAATATATGACGACATTGACATAGTTCAGCGAATTAAAAGACAGCGGCTACGCTGGCTAGGTCATGCTGTCCGAATGGACGAAAACACTCCAGCTCTGAAAGTATTCGACGCGGTACCCGCCGGGGGAAGAAGAGGAAGACCTCCACTCCGTTGGAAGGACCAGGTGGAGAAGGACCTGGCTACGCTTGGAATATCCAATTGGCGTCACGTAGCGAAAAGAAGAAACGAATGGCGCGCTGTTGTTAACTCGGCTATAATCGCGTAAGCGGTGTCTACGCCAATTAAGAAGAAGAAGAGAAGAGATTTTGTAGTACAAATTTCACAAGAATTAAAAAAGAGTTAAATATTTCAGTGCAAATTTATTTTACTGTTTTTTATTTGTTTGTTTATATTTATCTTAACAATATTTCGATGCTATTTCATTTATTTGATGTTTAAAAATTTTAAACAATTAAAATCCATTTTTTATATTTTGGGGAAATATATGAAAGAGAAAATATTTTGTCTTTTTTTTTGTTAAAAAAGAAATTCTTTTAATTGAATAGTAATCTTTAAGACTTAATTTTATCTTATGTAAAGTAACATTCATAACTATTGTATAAGTTCTATATATTTCGAAAATAATCTTATACTTGTATCACTTTTTATGCATGATAATAAGTATAATAAACATGAACTTTTTTCAATGAAAATCATATTTTTATTTTTTAGATTCAATTTAGTCTTATATAAAACGACTTTTATTTTGCTTAAAATAAATTGTTTGCAAAAAAAATAAATATTTCAAAAGTTTTTTAAAAAGTGGAAAAAAATTTTTGGTTTTTCATTAAAGTTTTAAAATATATCCAAAAACAAATAAAACCATATAAAATCAATAGGCGGAAAGTTCATTTTTTTTTTTACAAAACGTCGAACTAGTTCTGCAATATTAAAAACTAATTTAAACTTTAAAAATTTAAATAATCCAGTTTTACGACATAAATTACCATTTTTATGAAATTATACTCACTTTAAAACAAAGTGCTTCTAGTTTGTGAACGTCGACTAAATTTTTATTTACAGTGATCTACTACTTATCAAACTATTTTTATTTATTTATTAGGAGAAATATACAAAAGTCGGGTGTCACCGAACATTTTATACTCTCGCATGATAAAGTGATAATCGAGATTTCATTATCAGTCATTCACATATTTTTCAAATACGGTATTTGTGTAAAGTTTTATTCCGCTATCATCATTGGTTCCTAATGTGTATATTATACAGAGAAGGCATCAGATGGAATTCAAAATAACGTTATATTGGAAAAAGGCGTGGTTGTGAACCGATTTCACCCATATTTCGTACATCTCATCAGGGTGTTAAGAAAATATTATATGCCGAATTTCATTGAAATCGGTCGAGTAGTTCCCGAGATATGGTTTTTGGTCCATAAGTGGGCGACGCCACGCCCATTTTCAATTTTTAAAAAAAGTTTGGAATTTAGTGTTTCTGACGTTTTTTGTTTGTCGGTTAACGCACTTTTAGTGATTTTCAACATAACCTTTGTATGGGAGGTGGGCGTGGTTATTGTCCGATTTCTTCCATTTTTGAACTGTATATGGAAATGCCTGAAGGAAACGACTCTGTAGAGTTTGGTTGACATAGCTATAGAAGTTTCCGAGATATGCACAAAAAACTTAGTAGGGGGCGGGGCCATGCCCACTTTTCTAAAAAAATTACGTCCAAATATGCCCCTCCCTAATGCGATCCTTTGTGCCAAATTTCACTTTAATTTCTTTATTTATGGCTTAGTTATGACACTTTATAGGTTTTAGGTTTCCGCCATTTTGTGGGCGTGGCAGTGGGCCGATTTTGCCCATCTTCGAACTTAACCTTCTTATGGAACCAAGGAATACGTTTACCAAGTTTCATCATGATATCTCAATTTTTACTCAAGTTACAGCTTGCACGGACGGACGGACAGGCAGACATCCGGATTTCAACTCTACTCGTCACCCTGATCACTTTGGTATATATAACCCTATATCTGACTCTTTTAGTTTTAGGACTTACAAACAACCGTTATGTGAACAAAACTATAATACTCTCCTTAGCAACTTTGTGGCGAGAGTATAAAAAAAATACTACGAGCTATTAAAGCCATCGACTCTGAATAAACAAATATCTTAGGTTACCAGCTAAATATAAAGTTAGATTTTATTTTGTAGGTAACAGTCAGTAATAAAGTTATAAATGTTTATAATATTTGCAAACGAAAGAAGTTTTAGCAATTCTTGATAAGTTGAAACAAAATTTTGTTTTTGCTAATACTCGCTAAAGCCGAACATTCGTTAAAGATGTGATGAGGTGATAGCGTGCTTGCGCAGAGAGGGCAAGACGGTTTTACCTTGCCAGTAAGAAGGTGCTAATGTGTGAGTTGTGTGTGGCCATCCTTAGACGTGTGAAGATGGTAGCTTGTAGGCGAGACATATTCCTAGGATATACAACTTTTGTCCTTGTGGGATTGAAGGCAGGGTACCAATGCACTATGGGCCAGCGCACCATTATTTTTGGCATAAAATCAGAGAAAAGTCCTAGATCGCTAAAACTTCGCTCAAATGCTTTTCAAATACATATGTACATATTTCATAGACTTTTGTAAAAATGAGGGTAGTCGGAGTACTGCCACTCCTACCCCTCGTAGATATAAAATATTAAAAATTCTGTAATATGCAAATGTTTCAATCTACATATCTACATATATAAATAAAAATGAATCGCCAAAATGTATGTACCGTCATAACTCAATAACGCCTGGACCAATTTGGTCAAGTCTTTTTCTTAAATGTTCACTGAAGTTCAAAGATGGTTTTTACGGCGAGAAAAATTCGAATAATTTCCGGAAAACCCCTAAAAACCGTCCTTTTCTTTTCCCCATACAAACGTTACATACATACATACATACATATGTTCATATATAAAAATGAATGTTTGTTTGTTAGTAACACTAAGAGAACGGTTGATGAAATTTTTAAAGGTTGTTTGTTGTGGATCGGGAAAGGTTTAGAAACAAATACCTTATACTCTTCATGAGAAGAAGTCGGAAAATTGGACAATTCCAAAAAGTAACATTTTTCATACACATTTTTTTCAATTTTTGTTTGTTTTGCTTTTCAATATTTTGATTTGTAAATTATTTGAATCGTTCAATTGCGGTCGCTTGCTTTTTTATTACGGCTATCCAAAGGAAAAATTATTGAAAATAATTCAGTGAAAACTTTATGTGTGTTTCAGACGAAGTGATCAATTACTGATTGAAATTTGTTACGAAGCCACGAACAGGTCGCGATAATATTTGTCGGCGTTCTTTTTGCCATCAACGTATGGCAGCCCAAAGAAAGGCAAGAAGTACTCCCAAAATGCGATGACATACGTGCGGAATTATGGATCGCGGTCAATCAGCTAGCGATCGTAACGATATCACAGCACGACTTTTTAAACAATAGCTGCGATGTTTGACGGTCTTTATCTTGAAGCAACCTATGGTATATATGGTGCTGTTAGATGCTGAATGTATTCTGTTGCGTGTTGCCGCACGCACACATTCTTCTTTGGATGCGGATGGTGTTAAACCAGATCAAATTGATGAAATCATTTCAGCGGAAATTCCTGATTCAGAGATAGATCCAGAATTATACGAAGTGGTGAAAACAAATATGGTTCATGGACTTTGGGAATCTTACAATCCCACTTTGGTTTGTATGTCTGACAATAAATGTACGAAACACTACTCATGTACTTTTCTTTCGGAAACGGAAATGGAAAATGATGGATATTCACTGTATCGGCGTCGCTCTCCAGACGACAATGGCAGAACATTTAGCATTTAGAGGCGTGAATATCGACGTTAACAACACATCGAAGTTGAAAACATATGGATCGTACCATATTCGCCACTTTTGTCTAACTCACATTCAAAACTCATGTCAATGTTGAATATTGTAGATTGGTGAAATCGATCAAATACGTTTGCAAGTACGTCTCCAAAGAAAGCAACATAGCGGTTATTGGCCTTGAACAATATGAGATCAGCAGTATCAAATGGGTCGATATGTGAACCGCAATAAAGCGCTTTGTACTTTGTTTACTTTTGCAATTCATGAAAGTTTCCCGACTGTTGTGCGTCTCGCGGTTCAACTTCATTGAAGTCATTGAGTATTGTGAATGGTACAGTGTGTGCAACTTTTTGAGAAGCATGCCAGCAGTTGCGTTTGCTGGAACAAGCTAATCACTGGAAACAGACGAAGGACAATGCAATAGTTACTTCGTATGCCACTGAAGTTCGCATAGTTTTCGCGAAGATCATTTCGACATATCAGCCTTCAAATTCGCGTTAAAAATACCTATGTTAATGACTTAAACTGGAAGATTCAAAGTCAAATGTCGGGAGGTTTGCGCTCATATAAATCTATCGATCGTCTTGACAAGAAAGACGAAACCGTAAATTATCCAGTTGAATTTCCAAATTCTTTGGAGAGCCTTGGTATGCCCCAGCATCATTTGCGTCTCAAAGTTGGGTCTGTCATTATTATGTTTCACAATCTTCATGCGCCGAAACTGTGTAATGGAACCCGACTGATTATGACTCAGTTATCGAATACAAGGGACAGCCATTTCATTTCAAACGTATTTAATTACCAGGGAAAATTGGCCAGATATATGTGGCGTGTTGACCAGTTGGAAACCCATCTTCTTTGTATATTTACGCACCAGAACAGAAATCAAAAAAATTATGTTTTTTAAGCTGCTCTACATTAAAAAAATGTAGAACAAGTAAGGAAGGGCTAAGTTCGGGTGTCACCGAACATTTTATACTCTCGCATGGTAAAGTGATAATCGAGATTTCATTATTCGTCATTTAAATATTTTTCAAATACCGTATTTTTGTAAAGTTTATACTCGTATTATACAGATCAGATGGAATTCAAAATAGCTTTATATTAGAAGAAGGCGTGGTTGTGAACCGATTTCACCCATATTTCGTACATGTCATCAGGGTGTTAAGAAAACATTATATACCGAATTTCATTGAAATCGGTCTAGTAGTTCCTGAGATATGGTTCTTGGTCCATAAGTGGGCGGCGCCACGCCCATTTTCAATTTTTAAAAAAAGCCTGGGTGCAGCTTCCTTCTGCCACTTCTTCCGTAAAATTTAGTGTTTCTGACGTTTTTTATGAGTCGGTTAACGCACTTTTAGTGATTTTCAACATAACCTTTGTATGGGAGGTGGGCGTGGTTATTATCCGATTTCTTCCATTTTTGAACTGTATATGGAAATGCCTGAAAAAAACGGCTCTGTAGAGTTTGGTTAACATAGCTATAGTAGTTTCCCAGATATGTACAAAAAACTTAGTAGGGGGCGGGGCCACGCCCACTTTTCCAAAACAATTGGGTCCAAATATGCCCCTCCCTAATGCGATCCTTTGTGCCAAATTTCACTTTAATATCTTTATTTATGGCTTAGTTATGACACTTTATAGGTTTTCGGTTTCCGCCATTTTGTGGGCGTGGCAGTGGGTCGATTTGGCCCATCTTCGAACTTAACCTTCTTATGGAGCCAAGGAATACGTGTACCAAGTTTCATCATGATATCTCAATTTTTACTCAAGTTACAGCTTGCACGGACGGACGGACAGACGGACGGACGGACGGACAGACGGACGGACAGACAGACATCCGGATTTCGACTCTACTCGTCGCCCTGATCACTTTGGTATATATAACCCTATATCTGACTCTTTTAGTTTTAGGACTTACAAACAACCGTTATGTGAACAAAACTATAATACTCTCGTTAGCAACATTGTTGCGAGAGTATAAAAATCGAAAATAAGTAATTTTCGACACAATATAATTTCAACTTTTTTTCATTTCAAAGCATATAATTTCACGCAGGACAACGGCTGCTGGGTCAGCTAGTAGTTAATAAAAATGAATTTATTTTATGCAAAAATGGAGAGTATAAAGTAAAAAAGTTTATGTTTTTAAATGTTTACGTTTATTTGTGAGTGCATTTCGGGCAAACACAACCGGATTTCCCGACAGCTACAAATTTGTCCATACATACATTATTCCAAATCCTGTTCAATATCAACTTCTAACTCAAAAGAATATTCAGATACTTGATTGATTGATGATTGGTCAGAAGAATCCATAGTTCTATTAAACACATCGGCAATATTGTTACTTCGTGAATTTTTCCTCGCATGAGCAACACGATCTTTTTTGTAAAACTTATTTCTTGCTTCTGATGAATTTTCGCCTAGGCAGCCAACTGGTACTAAAAACGCCTCCATTATTTATGCCGAATGAACTAAAATCTTGTGGACTGTTGCCGACATTGGGTACCAATCGTACTTATTGAAATATAAATCGGCATTATCTATACAGAAATCATTGAACTTTTTAAAATTAATGCGAAATTCGCACGAAATCGACACCAGTATTATATGAAAATGTCTCAATAGATCAATGTCAACATTAGTAATTGATGCAAATAGTTCTAAGTTAGCGAACACTTTTCTAGCCGTATTCCCGTCGTTTGTTGAGCCACATCCATTTGACTTAGGTTTGTCAATATGCAATCCCATTTTCTCCCAAACATTTTTCTGAATCTCCTGTTGTCTTTGCTTAATGGTATTTTTGTCTTCCGGATACCTTACTTGCCACTTTTTTATACCGATTCTATACGAAAGATGTAATACAAATTCCAGAAATCGTATCCAAGCATGTAATGGATTGACGCCGTACTTTAAAGTGCTTGGCTTTGGATCAAAAACAGGAGATTTTAGATCTCTTATAGACATAAATTGTTTCGGACTTGCACCACAAATAGGACAAGATTGAGTAGAATTTGTTCCGGTTAATATGTTCAAAACCTTGCCATCTATCAATGTCATATTTGTATCATATCTAATGATAATTTCCGTACCATCCTCCAAATCCCATTTTAACGGCGCTAAACTAGATATTTGCAGATCTAATTTATTTTTTTCAGCTCAAATATGTTCTTTAGTTTCTTTAACGTACTCAATTTTAATTGGTCTACAAAACCGCATGGATTGAGGGGTGCGGTTAAGCCAAATGATCTGATTCGAAAATGATATTAATTTAATAGGTATAATTGAGGTTACAAAGAGGGACTGATCAAAGGACTCAGGCGTGTTTTCGTTGAACATCTGTTTGAACATACTCTGTCCTGTTGAACCATCGAAACCGTAGCTAAATATCAATGTAGCTTCATTTATATCTGAGAGTTGTTCAATAAGCAATAAAATTTTTTGGCAGTGTGGTCTGTTTTTTACGTAAGTTTCACAATTGTTGCTTGCAGGGTATATGTCGCAAGTAATCGCATGTTTACGTACTGTTGCTTGCTCAAGTTATTCCCTAATAAAAACATTAAAGCTTCTTCTGCAGATAACGCATTTGGACTTTTCGTTGTAGAAGCAATAATTTTCTTAACTTTCGATGGCCTTGTCGGAGATTTAAGCGATTCTTTCAACACAAATCTTAAATCATGTTCATTTGCAGATCGTGCTGCATTAGAGGCAGCATGAACTAGTAGCATAGGGTCATTTTGTTGCTCCGAAGACATATCTGAGGCAAGTTTTCTCTTCAAACGATCACTCGCCTCTCTATAAATAAGTTGTGTTCTTCCTCTTTTACATTTGCGACCAATTATGAAATTTGTCTCACCCTCTAGCCATTCATTATTATATTGCTTAAAACGAGTTAATGACCTTTGGTATTTGATCCGATTTCGATTTGTGAATGAACAAAGATTCTCAATTTTCTTTTTAAACGCTTCCAATTCTTCTTCATTTATATTTTCATTTATTTCATGGATAATCCAATTCTCAACTACATCTTTATTTTTCTTATTTTGTAGCCATACATTAAAAATATCTTTATTTCTGAGGTTAATCGATTCTGAAAATACACATTATTTCCATCATTCGCAAATATTCGCAAAAATTTTAATTACCACATGAACGTACACATTATCACCTTTAACCTGATATATTGTTTATACAAAAGGGACCAAAATGAAATAACGCTCACATCCACAGAACACAAACATGATTGATAAATTTACACAACAAAACCACATACTTACACGTAATTAAAACTCGCTCAGAACAATGATTAAACAAATGCTAGCTATTCCATTTTATATAAAATACCTTGATAACTATTTTCCATTTTTAGAAAGAAAAAAAATGTTCACCCTTCACTATTAGAATCACTTGCGTTTTGAGTTATTATTCTTCATACGAATCACGAAAAACCATATGATTGAAAAGTCATCTTTGAACGTACGGTAAATGAATAGGATTGCCATCTCTCCATATAATTTTTTTTTTTTAAGATAAGTATAGTGGTATTAATTATATGTATTAATTTCCTTTTTGGAACGATGCAAAAAAAATGGTTTTTTCCCAAAAAAAGCGGTCCGCTGGCACATAGTGCAATGGTCGAAACGTTTCCATTCCGTGTGTTTACAGAGGTCGTTTCTGTCATGTGGCTCACATTGTAGGGTTGGCACTGAGTCAAAAATCCGAGCTGCTTGGTCTGCATGCTCATTTCCCATAATACCAACATGTCCTGGTACCCAGAGTAGTGCAACTTTATGACTGTATTTAACGCACAGGTCACGGATATTCGAGATAAGTGAGGCAGGTAAATATCGACAAGTAACAAGGAAGAATCCCGACTATAATAACTTCTCCATTTGGTTTGGTGAGAGCAAAAACTGTGTTTATCGCTTAAGACCCGTCTGTGTAAATTGCAGTCCACTTGTTTTCTTCATAGGTTTTCATTAACTATAAGAAGAGTTTTTGAAATACTAAACTACTGGTGTTGCTCTTTTTGAAGGTGTGAAGGAATATGTGAAAATTTTTTTTTTTTTAACAACCACTCCGGCTGTTTGTTGACCCTCTTGTACTTTGGGGGCGGATATATGTTTAAGTCTTTTCCTGTATTTGATACAACGGCGTAAAATGGATTTTAGCCTGAAGTTCCGTTTATGTCGTGACGCGTAAATTACGGTTTTATGTAAGTTGCCATTTGGAGAGTATATCAGTTTTGGAATTAGTTGCATCGTTAGTTCATATATCCTTTCCTTTATTGTTGGTAGTCCACATTCCGCCAAGATACACTTAATAGGTGATGTAGGGAAAGCGTTTATACTTCGACGGCTCGCTGCATGATAAGGAGGTTCCAAAAGTTTCAGATTAGAGTTTGCGCACCATCCAAAAATAGGTAAACCGTAGTCGAGAGTGGGGATTAATAAAAGATCAGTTACTGGTTAAATATTTAATTAGACGTGGTCTTTTTGTTAAGTTATTTCTTACGTTAAAACATTGATACCGAAAAATAAATCTTTTATCAAAATATACTCCTAAAATGTTTAAATTGCTTACGGATTCTATTACAATATTTTCAAAAACTAACTGTGGATATATACATTTTGTACTTTTACAAATATGTAGTATATTACATTTTGGAATGAAAATTGTTGCACAAGATTTCGTGCCCCATTTCTTAAACTCTGTTAGTATTTTCTTAAAATTATTGTTACCAGTTTGGGGATCTTTTATATTGCAATAAATAATAGCATCGACAGCGTACATAGTGAGTTTAATGCCTTTAGTTTCTAGGCATATCTCAGTTAATTTATCAAAAACTATAATAAAAAGAATCACCGATAGCGGCGAGCCTTGCGGTATACCATTTTTGAGAGGATGCAAACTAGATAGAACATTGTTTATGCGAACCTTTAATTTTCTTAGGATAATAAAAGCTTTTACTATTCTAAAAACTCTTGGACCTCTCTTCCAAGCTACTAATTGGCTTAGCACTGCATGAATTCCTATGCGATCAAAAACTCTCTCAAAATCAGTTTTTGGTGGAGAGAGTGTCAGATACATAATATTGGATTTAAATAAGTGAATCCATTGTACTGTGCTCATGTTTGATAGCCGTTTGGTTGTGATTTATAAAGTTATTTTTTGTAGCCAACCATAAAAGTCGCCTAGCAACAATTTTTTCGAAAATTTTACTCAAGCAGGATAGCAAGGAAATTGGTCTGTAAGAAGTAGTTAAGTTCGATGGTTTATTTAGTTTAATAGTTGGGTTAACGGTGGCTATTCGTCAGTTTTGTGGGTATGATCCTTTGTGGAAAATTGTGTTGTACAGGCAGAGAAGTATTTTTTTAGCAGCTGTAGGTAAGTTTGAAAGCATCGGGTAGGATACCTTATCGATGCCTGGTGTTTTGCCTTTAACATTTTGTAATTCAGACTCTAGTTCGAGGAATGTAATATCGCACTGTAGGCTTCTTGCTGATGCGGAGAGATCCGTTGCTGTATAGGTGGCAGATATCCAATATTGGTTTTCATATATTCTGCAGAAAAATTAATATCTTGCGAACATGTAGACCAAATATTGCCGAAGGTTGCAGCAAAATCTACGGAATCCGTCAGAATACTTCGATTTGTATTAATGAAAAATAATAAGGCTGTGAAGGATTCCAGTCAAAAGGTTAATGTCTGACCGTACTATTTTGGTAGTTAACGCAGGAGAGATTTTGGCAGCGAATACTTCAAAACTTTTCCTTTTAGCCGACTTTACAGCTCTTTTAAAGAGGGCGTTTGCTTTTTTATAATTATTCAGATTATATTCAGACATTGTTATCTTGAAAGTATTACAGTATTAATTTTTTTGTCACGCACATGACCCAGATCTTTGTTCCACCAGATCGGAAAAACTTTTGAAGACTTGCGTTTGGTTTGAGGGATCGACTTATTTGCCGCAGAACGAATCAGTTTTGTGAATGCAGATGTTGCTTGGTTGATGTTGTCGATTGGAGTGGTGGGCAAACTTTTTAAAATTTCTCTTTGAAATATATTCCAGTTTGCGCGTGAAATAATAAATTTTGGGAGATGCTTATATTTTTCAAAGTGGAAGTTTGTTTGAAGTGAGATCGTTATAGGAAAGTGGTCACTACCTCTGAGAATAGAGGAAGCTTCCCAACTGATTCTGGGGGAGAGCTGGGGAGAGGATAGGGAAAGGTCGACGCTCGTTAGGGAGGAATGGGTAGAAAAATGTGTGGGGGCGCCATTGTTAAGAAGAATTAGGTTGCTGTTCAATAAGAAATTCTCTATGATTGCACCCCTTGTGTTTGATTTTCAGGAACCCCAAAGTGTATTCCACGCGTTGAAGTCCCCCGTCCATAAAACCGGTGGGGGTAGTTGGGAAAGTAAATCTTTCAAATCAGTTTCGTTAAAAACTTGCTGGGATGGTATATATGTACGTATTAATAATAGTAAAGCGAGAATTTAAGTCGATTTTGAGAACTATTGTTGACAGTGTGGAATTTAAATCGATATTTTCATGTGGTATGATTTTTTTTATTAAGATGCAAACGCCTTGCTTTGGATGTTATGTAAATTCGAAAAATAACCGCTGTATTGCCTAGGACAGGAAATGTTGTTACTGGGAGTAACTGAGATATGTGTTTCTTGAATACAAATAACGTCTGGGTTTTGCTTTTTTATGAGTAATAAGAGTTCATCAAAATTGTTGTTGTACCCGTTTATGTTCCACTGGATGATTTTAAGCGTCATTAAGAAGACAGAGAGAAAAAAAAAATTTGGTTATCTGTATATTAAGGTGGGCCAAAAAAAGTTTTTATTTTTTTTCTTAGTTACCATGAAAATCTCATCCGACATGACTAAAAACAAGTTCTGGTAAAACCTGAGCTCCTAATATTAATATTAAGAGGTGCCTCATCGACATTTTCGATTTCCCATATAAACAACACAGGAAATTTTGGTTTTTTTGGGTGGATTTTTAATGTACACAAACAAATAATTAGTACGCGATAATCAACACTTATTCTTATAGGAAATTTACCGATCTACAAAAAAGGTCTAGAACATTTTTTGGCTGAGTCAACTCATTCAAAGTTATTCGTAGTTAAAGTCCAACAAAAAATTATAAAAAATTATTTCCACAATTTTTCATCTTATATTACAAATTGATGGCTAATAAACATAACAAATCATATTTTTCGTTAAACTTATCGAGTGTTTAGCGATGTAACCATAGAATTTTCACAAAATATCGATAATCGTTTAATAAAATTAATTTTTTTGAGAAAGAGGTGGGCTATTATTAGTGGTGAGATTAGTGGTGAGATCATAACAGGCAGAGAGTCTTGGTGGACTATCAGAGTTTATGGAGCGGCGAGAGAGATTAGTTCCGTTTGTCCGTAGAGTCGTTGAAATGTTCCTTTCTAATGCTTGAGTGGATTCCACTATGGGCGATTTGGAAATATTGGTTTGCTGTAAAGGAGAAGTGCTTTTAGATTGAGTGCTATTTTTGGCGAATTTGATCTTTGACTGTTGCTGGGAGAACTAATGTTGTTAGTGTTTATGGTGGAGGAAGAGTCAACGTTAGTGTTTGTTGCTTCGATATTTTCGTTGGAATTGGACGCTATTGAAGCATATGTGTTATTGGATAGAAAAGCTGGTGTTGTTTGTTCCTTATGAATTTTTATTGCTTCGCGCATTGAACATTTTTTTATTGTTTTAATTTTTATTATCTCCTTTGCTTGTAAGAATTTGGTACAGTCTTTGGAGGATGATGCGTGTTGTTGGAAGCAGTTGATGCAAAAAATGCGTTCGCAATCAGATGGAGCATGGGGAGGGAGTGAACAGTTAACACAAAGAGGGGAACGATTACAGCGCTTTGCTGTATGACCAAGAAGTTGGCAATTTTTGCAGCGCATTGGCGAAGGAATATATTGACTTACCAAAAGTTTACATCAGGCAACGTCAATTTTAGTTTTTAACTTGTAGATGTTGAAGGTTAGTAACAAAACCCCCGAGAAGTGCGGTTTTCCTTCAATAAACTTATAAAATTTAAACACTGACACGACCCCTTGAGAGTTGAGCTCGTTTACAATATCCTCCTCTGAAACGTTGTTTAGAAATGAAGCAAATATCGTACCTTTTACTTGGTTGAGAGACTCGTGTAGAGTGGCTGATATTGAACATATGTTGGGCAGTTCGTTTACTTTCAGGAATTTTCTTTCAATATCGTTATTCTTGACAAGCAGAAGTAGTTTCCCATCTCGAAGGGTAGATATGGAGTGGGCATAATCACTTATTTGCTTAATAGCACGATAATTGTCAAATCAGGAATAGTAGGAAAGGGCTTGGCCGTGTCAGTAGCTTCCATCACTACGAATTTGGGGTCGTCAACTTTTATATCCGGGAGATCTGGAAAATCCATATCCGAAACACTTTTACCAGTTTTACGTTTTTTTTACCAGGTCCTGTATCGAATACGACGAAACGATTCGCAGTGGCCATTTTGCACGAGGAACACTGATACGCACTTTTTAATAAGTTTCTGCACGCGAACAGTAAAAGAGAAAAATAAGAAAGAACGGATTAAACGTATATAAAAGGTCCGAAAAGAAGAAACAGAAAATGTCGCAAAAAACACTCGAAATGCAAAAGAGACGACTTATCGGCGGGAGAGCTAGTCGATGACTATTGTTATCAAACTAATCTTCCTTTTCTTGGTAGAAGTACCCAAATATGTTGTTACATGTTAAAAAACTATCGAAACAGTTCATTCTAAATTACTATGTTATTCCAATAGTTGAGCAAAATGCTGTTCCAAAGCAGATTCGTATCTCCAAGAACCCCACATAAAGTTTGATATTTAAACTCTTGATTGTAACTCAAAACTGATGCTAATCAAAGTTTTTGAGGCGATTTAAATATAAATGTTCACATTACTCATGATTGCGGCCATTAATTGATGTCAATTTCTAAAAAAAAAATAAAAAACTATCGAAACAGTTCATTCTAAATTACTATGTTTTCAATAGTTGAGCAAAATCCTGTTCCAAAGCAGATTTGTATCTCCAAGAACCCCACATAAAGTTTGATATTTAAACTCTTGTAACTCAAAACTGATGCTAATCAAAGTTTTTGAAGCGATTTAAATATAAATGTTCGCATTACTTATAATTGCGGCCTTTAATTGATGTCAATTTCTAAAACGGCTTGTAAACTCGAGTTTTTGCGCAAAGTCACAGTACTCGATTGTACATTTTAGCTTGCATAGCCGCGGCCAAGATGCCAACAATAAATTAGTATAATATATAGTACAATTAAAAATATAACCGTGAATTATGTAGCAATGTTGCTCCTAGGAGCAAGTGCGTTTGTTGTTGATGTTTCATAGTGTTCACACTGGTATTTAGTGGTAGTTCATATAATCGCGTATACCATATATATGTAAACGAAGTTATGCAAAAAACACGTCCAAGGTACAGTAGGTATGAAAACCGGGCTTTAATAAAGTCTTTACTGAGATATTCAAGCTGAAAGAGTATTAGGGGACGCACTTTGCCAATACTGTGTTTATGAATCCTGAATTTTTGTTCGTATTTTTCACTTCCTACTTTTGACTGTGTTAAATGTCTTCTAGCCTGGGGTTCGAATAAATATTTTTCAACTTGAATCCAAATGGCAGAAAAATAAATGGGAAATATTTACATATCATGAGCAAATAAGTAGGCGAAAGAAACTAATGGGAGCTTGCAATTAATTCCGCATAAGCATATTGAGATTTTAGATTCTAACATCGATAGCAATTTATTTAAAAATTCGGTCTGAAAGTTGCTATTGTGATTTAATCTACGGGGTGTCAAAATTAAGAGTTTGCTTTTCGGGGTTGCTAATTGAACTCAGTGCCTTAGACTATAAGCGCTTCGATTGTTGCATAAAAGTAAACTATATCAGAGATCTAAGGACTTGCTTAGTATTTTGTAATTATCTACTGGAGGATGGAGTCATGTGTAGAAGTTCACGCAAGTGAGGAAAGTTCTCTGATCGCCATTCACTTGGGAGTGGCCAAAAACGATTCTTTCACACGAGCTCACGACTTCCGGTCTTTGACCAAGAATCCTCTGGGTAGCCTCAGAACATCTGCTTGAAGGCAAGCTAAAGTGAGAAGGCGCAACATCCCCTCCGCAGGGTTGTGCGTTGGGCTTGAGACCCAATGAAAGGAAGCAACTAGCCTCGGATGAGAGACCCCCCTTTTGATGACGACCATGGCAAACGTATTAAGGGCATGCACCTAGAATGTCCGGTCCCTTAATTGGGAAGGTGTCGCTGCCCAGCTGGTTGATGTCCTCGCGAAAATAAAGGCTGACATCACCGCCGTCCAAGAAATGCGACGGACGGGACAAGGACAGAGACGAGTAGGTCCTTGTGGCATTTACTACAGTGGCCATATAAAGGAGCGCAAGTTTGGTGTGGGATTCGTGGTGGGAGAGAGACTCCGTCGCCGAGTACTATCATTCACTCTGGTGAATGAACGTCTAGCGAGGTTCTTCGCTTTTTTGCGCCCACACTCCGGCGGAAGTGAAGAACGATGTGACCACTATGTCAAAATCGTGCTTGGCGACTTTAACGCCAGGGTGGGCAAAGAAGGTATATTTGGCACTACGGTCGGTAAATTCAGCCTCCACGACGAAACAACCCCAAATGAGTTGAGGCTGATTGACTTCGCCGGGGCCCGAAATATGGTTATCTGTAGATTCCAGCACAAGAAAATACATCAAGCTACCTGGCTGTCTCCGGATCGAAAAGCCACCAACCAGATCGATTACGTTGTGATAGATGGAAGACACGTCTCCAGTGTTCTAGACGTGCGTACGCTCCGAGGTCCTAACATCGACTCGGACCACTATCTTGTTGCAGCCAAGATTCGCACCCGCCTCTGTGCAGCAAAAAACGCACGCCAACAAACACAAGGAAGATTCGACGTCGAGAAGCTGCAATCAAAACAGACAGCCGCACGATTTGCTACTCGGCTTGCACTCCTGCTCTCTGAGAGCACTCGTCAACAACTCGGTATAAGGGAACTGTGGGACGGAATTTCAAACTCCTTACGTACAGCTGCTACCGAAACCATTGGTTTTCGGAAAATGCAAAAGAACAGCTGGTACTACGAGGAGTGCCGTGCCGCAGCGGAGAGAAAACAGACTGCATAGCTCGCAACGTTACGATCGACCACAACACGTGCGGAATGGGTTAGATACCGAGAGTTGAAGAGGGAAGCGAGACGCAAAGGCCGAAATGCGTGAGTATGAAGAGCTT
Organism: Bactrocera neohumeralis; assembly: GCF_024586455.1. Lineage (NCBI taxonomy): Eukaryota > Metazoa > Arthropoda > Insecta > Diptera > Tephritidae > Bactrocera > Bactrocera neohumeralis. The sequence continues at coordinate 54,014,851 of NC_065921.1, forward strand.
GATAAGCTGGCCTACAGGGGTAATGCTCGAAAATTCTACGAAAAAATGCGGCGGCTTACAGAAGGTTTCAAGACCGGAGCACACTCTTGTAGAACCCCTTAAGGTGATCTAGTCACCGATGCCCAGAGCATTCTTAAATTATGGAAGAAGTTCGAATATCAATTACCCACCTGAAGAACAATAAAGCGGCGGGGGCCGACAGATTGCCGGCCGTGCTATTTAAACACGGTGGCGAAAAACTGGTAAGGAGCATGCATCAGCTTCTTTGTAAAATATGCTCGGACCAAAGCATGCCCATCGATTGGAATCTAAGTGTGCTCTGCCCAATCCACAAAAAGAGAGATCCCACACGCTGCACCAACTACCGTGGGATAAGCCTCCTCAACATCGCGTATAAGGTTCTATTGAGCGAATTGTGTAAACGATTAAAGCCCACCATCAACAAACTGATTGAACCTTATCAGTGTGGCTTTAGACCTGGCAAATCAGCAACCGACCAGATATTCACAATGCGCCAAATCTTGGAAAAGACCCTCGAAAGCAGAATCTACACACACCACCTCTTCGTCGATTTCAAAGCTGCTTTCGACAGCACGAAAAGGAGCTGCCTATGTGCCTCGATGTCTAAATTTGGTATACTCGCAAAAGTAACACGGCTGTGTAAGCTGACGTTGAGCAACACCAAAAGCTCTGTCAGGATCGGGAAAGACCTCTCCGAGCCGTTCGATACCAAACGAGGTTTCAGACAAGGCGCCTCCCTATCGTGCGACTTCTTCAATCTGCTGCTTGAGAAAATAAATCGAGCTGCAGAACTTAATCGAGCAGGTACAATCTTTTAACCCTAGAACACACCCAGAAAATACCACGTAAACACACACCCGAGATACGTTTGCACCCGGGACCTTATTTTGCGGTTTTTTTTAATGCTTATTCAACCGATTTCTTTAATTTTTTAATATATAACAAGTATTTTGTCTTTCGAATATTCCTACTGTTTCCAGCGATATGGGCAAATAAAGTCAGGACATGCAACAGTGGATTTTTGTTTTTGTTGTTGTCCTGATAAATGCAAAACAAAATAATATAATTTATAATAATATACTTGTAGAGTAACAACGAGTACACATTTTGGTTTTTATTTCATTGAAATATTCTACCTGGTTCAAAAGATATGTGCAAAAAGGTCGCGAAAGGTATGGGTACGTAGGTAGCAAATACACTGGTTTTTGTATTTTATATGCAGCTGCAAGGGTTGTTTTCACACGAGGTGTTGTTATAAATGCTGCCTGTTGATATTTTCATTATTGTTTTGGTGCTCAGGTGTAAGAAGTGAAAATAAATATAACTTAAACTATAAATAACTGGATACGTAATGACTTCAAGAAGAAACGAATATTTATCAAGTGCAACATATAGAAGGTAAAAAATTTATAATAAGCAACAATGTAAACATATACTAACTTTTTTATTATGCAGGCTAACTGAGGAACAGCGAGAATTATATATACAATCTTTATTTGATGAAATTTGTGACGATGACGCTCCCTATGACTTTGACTCAGAAGATGAAGAAGAAATTCAAATCAATGACATTGAAATTGCTAATGATGATGCTGAAGTTTCGCAAAGTGCCGCAGAGGTATTACCTGATTATGCGGACTATGAGGATGACGAAGAAGACGATGAAGAAGAAGAAGTAGAAGAAAATAATGAATTACCTGCTAGTGCCGAAAAATTTGTTGCACGTGATGGTACTGAGTGGATGAAAGAACCAAATGTAAGTCGTCAGGTACTCAGACAAAATATTATAAGAGAACGTTCTGGACCAGCTAGATGCACTGAAATGTTGTCAATAGAGCAAATCAAATGTTTCATGAACGTTGAAATGGCTGATATAATTATGCGCCACACAAATAAGTTAGCAAAAGAAACTTATAATGTTTACAACAATGCGCATCCAAACACAACTCCTAAGTCATGGACGCCTCAATAACAGAGCTGTGTGCATTTTTTGGCATACTTATTATGAGTGGTGCGAACCATAGCAATGGAGAACATGTTCGAGATTTATGGAGCGTCAAAAACTATCCTTTATATCGCGCCACAATGGGAGTCAACCGTTTCTGTTCGATATTGCGGTTCCTAATATTTGACGGTAAAAACACTCGTGCAACACGCTTACTAACTGATAAAGCAGCACCGATCAGTGAGTTGTGGACGATGATGAACAATAATCTTACTGCACATTACAAGCCCAGCTCAGGCTTGACGATTGATGAACAATTATTTCCTTACCGTGGACGCACACGGTTTACGCAGTACATACCGTCAAAACCTGCTTAGTATGGTGTTAAGGTTTGCTGGATTTGCGATGCCACAAATGCATATCCACTGCATGGACAAATATATACTGGCCAAGCAGAAACTGGTAGGGAAACGAACTAAGGCGAACGAGTGGTGAAGGATTTGTCTGCCTAATACCAAGGAAGTGGCCGAAACATTACAATGGACAATTTGTTTACGACCTTGCCAGTTGCAGAACTGCTTCTCACCTGGAAACTCACGATCGTTGGAACTTTGCGCAAAAACAAATCATAATTTCCTCAAGAAATGAAGCAGAACAAAAACAGGACAGGTTGGTTTAACGACATTTGGCTTCACAAATAATGTGACAATGTGCTCTTATGTTCCCAAAAAAAATAAAGCAGTAATTTTGCTTTCGATCATGCAAAATGATGCTGAAATAGCTGGCAGTGGGAAACCTGAAATAAGTAATTGAATACAGGTATCCCTCGAATTGCACGGTACTTGAGTTGCACGAAATCTCGAATAGCATAGTTAAAAATTGCGACAACCCTCGAATAACACGGAGTTCGAATTACACGAAGTCGCGAAAATTCCTGTTAAAATTGAGTATAATTTTCCTTCGAACGACTGTTTGTAGTATGACGCAATAATGTATTTGAATCAGTGGTTGAACATATGTAATTTAAAAATTATTGCGTTTATAAAATTTTACCTTTTAAATTTTTAAGTTTCACTTTTCTAAATTGAATGAATTTTGTTATTTTTGTATAACTGAAATTTTATAACTAAAAATAAAAAAAAAATGTGTTCTTATTTTTAATGTTTTCTTAATTAATCTTTGGAACCAATTGTACAAATTTGTATGGATCTCGAGTTTCGAGTTGCACGGTTTTAAATAGCACGGAACGGTATCTCCAAAATTGTATGATTTATTAATATCAAATAACACGATTTCGATTAACACGGAACCAATTAACCGTATTATTCGAGGAATACCTGTATTATAATCGTACCAAAGGTGGTGTTGATCAAATGGACCAAATGTTTGCGGAATATCCAACACAAAGACAAACAAAACGATGGCCACTAGCGATGTTCATCAACATGTTGGACATTACAGCTCTTGCAGCCTACATTGTCTACGATTTGAATAACCCTATGTTGCCTTGGAGAACAAACAACAAGCGTAAGATCCTGCGCAGCTTGGCTGAAGCATTGTGTATGCCCATTATTGAAGCCAGAGCCATAAATCGTCAAGTGACGCGAAATTTTGCGACTAAAATTGCTATTGAAGCATATTTCAACCGACCGGTGGAATCAATGGTGTCAACAGCAGCATCAACATCTGCCGCAGCGCGCACGCCAAAACCTGTATCCGGATCTTGCTATTTATGTTACGCACAAGAGGAAAAACGCCGCAGAAAAACTAGAAAGCTTTGCGCCAAGTGTAAGAAGCCAATGTGTCTTGAACATTCGGTCACATCAACAAATTGCTCTATTTGGCATGATTTTCCTTAGATATAAGATGCATTTTCATAATTTTTTTAATAAAAGTCAATAATATAATGTGTGAAATGAATATTTTTAATTTTTCAAATAAAAAAATAATATGAAAAATGTTTTTTTTGATTATTATGAGGATTTTTACTATTGGGGTACAAACGTATCCCGGGTGTGTGTTTACGTATATAATGTGTTTGGAAGGCTGTAGCTCCTGAACCAATGGTCCGATCTGGTTCAAATTTTGAATTTGAACTCAAAACTAAATAATCTTCCTAGATCCGAAGCGGTATAGAGGTATAGCGGTTCAAAAGTTACAATACTTCAAAGTTGAAAGTGGATACATTTGTACCCGGGTGTGTGTTCTAGGGTTAAAAGAGTGTACAGCTGCTGGCATATGCCGATGATATTGATATCATCGGCCTCAACACCCGCTCCGTTAGTTCTGCTTTCTCCAGACTGGACAAGGAAGCAATGCAAATGGGTCTGGCAGTGAACGAAGGCAAGACGAAATATCTCCTGTCATCAAACAAACAGTCGTCGCACTCGTGACTTGGCTCTCACGTCACTGTTGATAGTCATAACTTTGAAGTCGTAGATAATTTCGTCTATCATGGAACCAGCGTAAACACCACCAACAATGTCAGCCCAAAAATCCAACGCAGGTTAACTCTTGCCAACAGGTGCTGCTATGGACTGAGTAGGCAATTGAGAAGCAAAGTCCTCTCTCGACGAACAAAAACCAAACTCTATAAGTCGCTTATAATTCCCGTCCTGCTATATGGTGCAGAGGCCTGGACGATGACAACAACTGATGAGTCGACGTTGTGAGTTTTCGAGAGAAAATTTCTGCGAAAGATTTATGGTCCTTTGCGCGTTGGCCACGGCGAATATCGCATTCGATGGAACGATGAGCTGTACGAGATATACGACGACATTGACATAGTTCAGCGAATTAAAAGACAGCGGCTAAACTGGCTAGGTCATGTTGCCCGAATGGACGAAAACACTCCAGCTCCGAAAGTATTCGACGCTGTACCCGCTGGGGGGGAGCAGAGGAAGAGGAAGACCTCCACTCCGTTGGAAGGACCAAGTGGAGAAGGACCTGGCTTCACTTGGAATATCCAATTGGCGCCACGTGGCGAAAAGAAGAAACGACTGGCGCGCTGTTGTTAACTCGGCTATAATCGCGTAAGTGGTGTCTACGCCAATAAAGAAGAAGAAGAATTATCTACCCCAAATGTGACCTATAAATCTTCTTACTAGCCTCTTAGTTGATTGAATTTAATACCTGTGCTCTAAGGTAGACCTTAGTATGTGTAGATTGGTCATTCCAAAGAGATATCAATAAAGAATCTACTAAGCAATATTTAAGGTAACGTTAAGTTTTGTTATCTTGCACTAATGTTTTTTTTTATACTTATTGATTCCATATGTTATAATTTTGCGCAAATCTTCAGCCGTGATTGAAGGTATTTCATTTGACACATATATGAATATATAAATATGTATATGTGGATAAATTTTTATATAAAACATTCAAAAATGGAGACCAAGTCATTCAGAAGCAGTATAAAACTTTGTTGCTAAATAAATTGACCAAAAATTCTATATTTCAAACTAAATAACTCCAGTCTGTGACACAGTGTAAGCATGCTGAGTGAGCTCACAAGTGTTTAAGCCTTGATCTCGTTAACGCGGGTTAGTCAAGAAGGTAGTGTTGAGCTGTTTCCACACCAAGTTTTTCCATACACTATCTGCAGCTGACATACGGAGGAATTCGTAATCCCACAGCGTGGATGCTGATACAGCAAAAGTGTGTTAGAATCCCTACAACTATGGAAAGAAGTCTTTCTGTGGTAAAGGAGCTCACTGGATCTCTTACGTTCGATCTAGGTACAAGAACATTTTGCAACAGCGCTGGTTTCAAGCTAAGTTTCGGTGAAATGTTGCAGGCATGTGAGCAAAGCAAAAGTGTGGAGTTCGCTAAGGCTCTTTACCACACAAAGTCTATTGGCTATTGTTTCGCAGCGCGTCCTATCTAGAGCGAGGCATAAATAGTTCACATCTGACGGCTACAGGCATAATGATGCGAAAATGGGTAGTAAAGTAGGCAGTGTTCACTGACCTACCCTTAAAACAAGAGTGCTTAGATCTTAATTTTAATTTTTGTTGACAATAGATGTTCACCTCTGTGATTATTATCCGAGCTGTACCAAATTGAATTTCGTGAATTGGTATCGGAGCCAATTATTAAACCGGTTTTCACAACGTCTAGCCAAGGTCTTCCTCTGCAATAAGGAGGGTGATCCTCCAGCTGCACTTAAATCACTGCGCTGCAGCGCAAGCACTGCTGCAACAAACCATAATAGAAAGCAACATTGATGTCGCCTTACTGAGTGAGCAATATTGCCAACGTTCGGAAAGTACCTGGATCACAGATATAAGTAGCAAAGCTGCAATATGGTCCTGCAACGGACAATCATTCACATCTTGCTGCAGAGAAGCAAAAAATGGTTTCACATGGGCGCAAATAGGAGGAATATATTTCGTAAGCTGTTATGCCCGTCCCAGCGCATCCATTAGTGAATTTGAAGACTTCCTCCTTGAATTATCTTTGGAAAGAAGATGCAAATCACCGATAATAATGGCAGGTGACTTTAATGCATGGTCTACTGCTTGGGGTAGCAGATGTTCAAACCATCGTGGGCGTCTGGTTCTAGAATTCCTGAGCCAAACCAACCTCATAATTATTAATAGTGGCACCAAAAATACCTATGAAAAAGGAACTAAAGGCACTATAATAGACCTGATATTTGCAAATGACGCGCTTAGCAGACACATTAAGTGGGAGGTGTCAGACATGTTCACATATAGTGACCACATGGCAATCATTGCAGAAGTTTCGTTCTCTCGGGCCCAAGAACCCTCAAGCATTAACACTACACGAAAAAGAAGCTGGAAGCAAACAGATTTTGATACTGACGTTTTTGAGACAGCTTGAAGGCGGCGTCCACTTAGTAACCGCATTGCGAAAGGAACTGGTGGCAGCATGCGACGCTACAATGCGAAGGACGAAATGCCACAATAAGCGAAGACCTGTATACTGGTGGAATGAAGAAATTGCCACGCTGAGAAAGCTCTGTCATGCAGCTCGACGTCGCCTACAACGCAATCAAAACGACGAAAACGAAAACCGTCTTAAAGAAGCATTTAAAAGCCACAAAAAGCTCTTAAAGTCAGCTATAACCCGAAGCAAAAGAAACTGTTTTGAAAAAATCTGTGGAGAAGCGAATATACACCCCTGGGGGACTGCTTATAAAATCTGTATGTCCAAATTCAAAAACAAGCGGCAGCAACCCAAATGCGCTCCGTTCATGAAGAAAGTCGTCGAGGCATTATTTCCGTCGCACGAACCGATTACTAACGCTGAGCAACGAAACGAAGATGCAGAATCACCCCCACTGGTTACAGAGGAAGACCTATAGGCCATCAAAAACAACAAAGCACCTGGTATTGACGGAATACCAAACAGAGCTCTAAAATTAGCCATAATTTCGATGCCCATTCTTTTTGCAAAAATGTACAACGCATGTATAAAAGAAGGGTTGCTCCCCGATCCCTGGAAAGTCCAGCGTCTGGTTTTAATCCCAAAACCAAAAAAACCACCAGATGAACCTTCTTCGTATCGACCTCTGTGTATGCTCGACACAATGGGCAAAGTGTACGAAAGCATAATAAGAAACCGCTTGGAGATTGCAATCCAGGAAGCCGGCGGACTATCGGAAAGACAATACGGCTTCAGAAAACAGAGGTCTACTATCGATGCACTGAAAGAAGTTGTCGACACTGCGAAAAAAGCAGTAAGTGGCAAAAGATGGAAAGGTGGTACAAAAAATATTGTGCGCTGATCACCCTGGATGTGAAAAATGCATTCAAATCTGCTAAATGGAAAAATATATTCGAAGCCCTATATGGAATACGCGCCCCTCAGTACCTCATAAATATCGTTATGAGTTATTTTAAAAATAGAAAGTTGATCTACGACACCACCGAAGGCATAAAAAGCTACCCTATTACAAGCGGAGTACCACAAGGATCTGTTTTAGGCCCTCTTTTATGGAATCTAGTTTATGATGGGGTGCTAAGAATTCCACAGCCTAAAAACGTTAAGCTAATCGCATACGCGGACGACCTTATAGTGGTAGCAGTAGGTAAACAACTTGATGACCTACAAAATAAATGTAATGAATGCATAAATGGCCTACGCCAATGGTTTTCTTCCAAAAGTTTGGAACTGGCTGAGCACAAAACAGAGGTATTGCTCATAAGCACCAGGAAAATTGGGGAAAAATAACTCTCACTATAGGAGATAGCGTAATTACTTCACAACCACAGTTGAAGTATTTAGGGGTAATATTGGACGCCAAACTGAAATTCAAGCAGCACTTGGCAAACATAGCAAATAAAGCAAATAAGATTTATAACGCCTTATCAAGAATGATGGCAAATAGAGGCTGTGTGCGCTCCAGCCGCCGACTTCTAATCGCAACAGCTATAAGCTCAGTTATCCTATATGCAGCTCCAGAATGGATCCAGGCACTAAACATAAAAGCGTATGCCAAAACAATAAATGCGGTGCATAGACTCACAGCAATAAGGGTAACAAGTGCTTTCCGAACTATTTCCAGCGAAGCATCTGAAGTACTAGCTAGTATGCCGCCCATAGACATCCAGGGTGACGAGCTCACAAGATTATATGAGCTATCAGCGCCAATTACAGAAACCCAAAAGAGAGAAAAGAGAAAGAAGAGCATAACTATATGGCAGCAACGGTGGCAAACCTCAACTAAAGGACGGTGGACCCACAGACTTATACCTGACATCCATACGTGGATAAGTAGACAACATGGTGACCTGGATTTCCACCTGACCCAAATATTAAGCGGGCATGGGTGCTTCAGAGGCTATCTATACAAATTTCAGAATGACGTCAGTCCGTATTGTTCGATGTGTGCGGAGTCAATAGAAGACTCTGAACACGTGTTTTTCCATAGTCCTCGGTTTCGAAACATAAGAAAAAAGTTAGAAACCTCACTAGGTGGTAGCCTAACGGTGGAAAATTTGACTGCATTTATGTGTCAGTCCTCTGACAAATGGATAGCAACTTCCATCATGACTACATTAAGACAGTTACAGCAGAGTAGGCGTTAGTCCGTCCGTGTTATAGAGGAGACTTAAAATGTCTTGTCACTCCCATGAAGTAATACCTTACCTGGTGGTTCCGTGGGAGTGTCTTGAGTTGGGAGTAGGTTAGGTTTAGCGGATTAAAGTTCCGCACTCCGGCTTTCGATGCTTCCTCCTACTATATAAAAAAAAAATAAAAAAATTTCAGAAACCTTAGTTCAGCGCTTACGTGCACGTTCTGAAACCGTCATTCCAAACTACAGATGGATTAGTTAATCGACAAAGAACTCGTTATGACCGATCGGACCCGGACGTTCTGCATTATCGTTTGGCCATCTCCTCCTAACCTATGTGCTTGTGAGTAGCCTTGGGTTTCTTCTGATCACATTCAAGAAAACTCTTCCATTCATTTCGGGAGATGGCAGCATCCTCCCTGCAGCAGTCGAACACGCCAAATTCTATTGAGTCTCTGAGTTTAGTGATTTCGATAAAAGGTGACGAAGCTAATGTTTGCGGTCTTTTACCAAGAGAGGTTGGCGCCTCGTGTGACTATCTCTCTTGACTAGCCGATATTGCTTTGCTTGTAGAAGAAAACAAGGGAACGACACAACAATTGAACAAAAAATAGTAGGACTTTGTTAAAAATTTTAAAATTCTTAATTTATTCTTCAAAATCTATGTTTCTCCCTTAAAGGGATCCCATTGGCCCCAATACGCCCGTGCTAATGCTTTTATAATACTCGGAATAGTTGTCAAAGTTATTTAACGTTTAATGTCTTCAATTGACTCAAAACGGTTTGTCGGAACGGACGTTTGAGTTTGCTGAATTGCCAGAAGTCACACGGAGTTAAATCAGGTGAATGCAGTGGTTGCGGCACTATATTGGTTGAAAACTTGGCGAAATGCTCAGGAAGAATCTATGCAGTATGCAATGATGCATTATCGTGGAGCAAAGACCAAGTGTTGTCGATCCATATTTCCGGCCAAGATCCAAGACTCATCGCCAGTAACTTTTCTTAGACCCAAATGTGTTTTCAAAGTACTTTCAGTGATCCTTCCGATATTTCAACGACGCCAGTAAGATCTCTAAGTCTTAATCGTCGATTCGCAAGCACCAATTCTTCTGGTTTAATAACGAGTTGATCATCAGTTGATATTGATGGACGTGGTTCATCGCCACCGCGTTCTGGACCCTCTTCGAATAATTTGTTCCAATCAAAAATACTTGCTCGCGACAAACAATTATCATCGGAACATTCCAACATTCTGAGAGTTTCGGCATTAGAAATTTGATTCCTCACATGAAATTTAATGGAACTTCTTTGTTGAATAATTTAAGTCACCGTAAAATTCGCCGGAAGCTCTTAATGTTCTTCGGAAAGGCAAGCGTATGATTATTTTGATGTGACATTTGCCTCAGATGTTACTGAGAGTCATGCAAACATAGAGAAGAAAATTTTGACGAATGAGTTTTAAATTAAAAAGTCTTATTATAATTTTCCCACAGTGTACGTGTCCACGAGCATAAAGTTTCTTGAAGACTTGATACTTGAATATTCGGTATGAAACCATAAAAGGAAAAGTATTGTTCAACATTTTTGAAGGAATTGTAGGTCCCATTTTCATTCTTTCTGTTGTCATACCTCCAAAAACAAAAAAAGCACCTCGTTTTATTATTTAAGAGCAATATATCTTATATTTTGAGATTTGGTTGGTTGCGTATTCGTAGTACTCGACTTTCTGACCCATTCCCTTTATAATAATACCCAACGATTACCCTCCTCCCGCCCAACCGACGCGAGGAGCGCAATCCGAAAACGAGCGGTATTAGCCGAGTCATAAAAGGCAATAGAGTTTTAAGCGTTGCGATCTTAAGCCGCTCAGCTGCAGAAACCAAAATTTCAACAGCCGAAATTAAGAATTAGATAAAAGTTTATAATTATACCCAGAACAGGGTATATTAAGTTTGTCACGAAGTTTGTAACACCCAGAAGGAATCGTCGGAGACCCTATAAAGTATATATATAAATGATCAGTATGTCGAGCTGAGTCGATTTAGCTATGTCCGTCTGTCTGTCTGTCTGTATATATACGAACTAGTCCCTCAGTTTTTAAGATATCGTTTTGAAATTTTGTAAACGTCATTTTCTCTTCAAGAAGCTGCTCATTTGTCGGAAAGACCGATATCGGACCACTATAACATATAGCTGCCATACAAACTGAACGATCGGAATCAAATGCTTGTATGGAAAACTTTCACATTTGACAAGATATATTCACGAAATTTGGTATATGTTATTTTCTAAAGCAACTTTGTAATCTCCGAAGAAAATGTTCAGATCGGTTGACTATAGCATATAGCTTCCATACAAACTGAACGATCGGAATCAAGATCTTGTAGGGACAACTTTCACATTTGACAAGATATATTCACGAAATTTGGTATATACATATTATTTCCTAAAGCAACTATGTAATCTCCGAAGAAAATGTTCAGATCGGTTGACTATAGCATATAGCTGCCATACAAACTGAACGATCGGAATCAAGATCTTGTATGGACAACTTTCACATTTGACAAGATATATTCACGAAATTTGGTATATACATATTATTTCCTAAAGCAACAATGTAATCTCAGAAGAAATTGATAAGATCGGTTGACTATAGCATATAGCTTCCACACAAACTGAACGCATAGTTACTAACAGAAATGCACCTGTGAAGGGTATTTGGCTTCGGGGCAACCGAAGTAAACGTTTTTTCTTGTTTTTAAATGTTACTTGTTAAGAGTAGATAAAATAATTTTTTTAATGGTAAAGAGTGAGAATTGAAATCATGACATATACGGCGGCATGGTTCGTTTAACTCAAAATTTGTTCTAGAAAATTTTAAAAGTAAGGGTCTAAACTGCCTGGTAGAGCGAGCGGGAACGGTAAAATTAATATCAGAGAAGACAGATGGGCTACAGACTGACCCATTCATGAGTTTTACTAGAAATATTATACCAAGCATCTCCCTACGACTAGCGAGTGTCGGGAGATTTATAAGTTTTAAATGGTTAGTGTAAGGAGGAAGATTTAAACTGGGATCAAAATGCAAATGATTTAAGGCAAAAAGTAAAAATTGTTTTTGAACGGACTCTAACTTATCAGAATGGACTTGGTAACTAGGGTTCGAAACCACAGATGCATACTCTAATATAGGCTTCACCAGAGATGTAAGAAGAATTTTTGTGGTAAGCGGATCTCTAAATTCTTTAGACCAACGTTTAACAAAACTAAGAGCGCCTTTATCTTTAAAAACCGTGGAAGATGCGTGAAGATTAAAATTAAGTTTGGGGTCCATAGTTACTCCCAGATCAACAAAACTGAATACTTGCTTTAACCTAAAGTTTTGTATTGCGTATGAAGTAGTGTCTACAGCTCTGCGTGAAAAGCACATCGTTTTGCATTTTTTAAGGTTCAATGGCACGTCATTTCTATCACACCAAGGAGCTAGGTTGTTTAAGTCTGTTTGCAACTGACATCTTTCGCTGTTTGAAGTATACGTTTTAAAAAGTTTTACATCGTCAGCATATAATAAAACTTTTGAAAACTTAACAACACATGATATGTCATTAATAAATAACAAGAACAGAATTGGATCAAGATGGCTACCTTGAGGAACGCCTGAAGGAACATTTATTATGGCAGAAAAAGTATCGTTAAATATGACTTGTTGAATTCTATTACTAAGACAAGAAGCAACCCATTTTAGAAATATTGGTTGAAAACCAAGAAGATCAAGTTCATTCAAAAAAATTGAATGGTTTACTTTATCAAAAGCCTTATTAAAATCTGTGCATATAACATCAGTATTCTTATTCTACCTGAAGCCCGTTGATACATGTGATACAAATTCAAGCAAATTAGTTATAGTAGTAATAATTGCTTCAAAAAGATGACCTAAATCCACTCTTATGTAAAGGAATTAAAAAATGACTTTTTCCATATGGATGGAAATAAGCCTTGCATAAGGGATTAATTAAATAGTTTTGTTAGGGGTTGGTATATTTATTTGGCACATTCCTTAAGAAAGCATGAGGGATTCATATCTGGGCCATAATTGTATGATTGTTCTAACATATTTAACTGATATAAGACGTCTGCTTCGGAAATGTTAGGGGCATTAATGACAGAAATCGGACATAACTTGTGCTGATGCGGAACATTTTTGGAGATTTTGGAGAGTAATTGGACCTAAAGAATTCAGCGAACATATTAGAAATAGTGTGATTGTCACTAGACATACTAGATTTATATTTCATAGCAGACGGAAAATTAGAAATAATGCGTTTGGAGTTGACGCAACCATAAAACAATTTTGGATTACGTATAGTATTATTTTTTACTTTATTTATATAATTTTTATAGCCTATTTTGTTAAGTTCGGCAAATTTTCGACGCAATTTGGAATATTTTGAATAGTCAGCAACTAAACCAGTTTTTTTTTTTAAGTTTTAAAGCACGAGATTTTCTATTTTTTAATTTACATAATTCTTTCGAAAACCATAAATTAGAACTCATTTTTTGAGTAACAACACACTTCGCAACATATTTTTCAAATAAGTTTAAAATAGTTTCATTAAAGTGGGAAGCACTAAATTCAATACTGCTACTGTAATCTGGCCAGGTTACTTTAGAAAGTTCGTGATTAATCTTTTTAAAATTAACTTTCGCAAAGTTGAACCGAAAACAAAGCTCTTGTGTATTATTATGAGCGAAGTTGGCTCTGACTTCGATGTTAATTTTCAATGATACGAGTCATCTGGCAGAACCAAAGGATCACATCGGACGACAGAGAACATTGAAGCGTTATCAACGTAAACTAGATCTAAGAGCTTACCAAACTCATTTGAAATTAAATTAATTTGGTTAAGACCCAACTCCGACATTTTATCTAATAACTCGTTAAAACATTAGCGAGTACTAATAGGAATGGTATAATCATCAATAGATTTCCATGATACGCATGGTAAATTGAAATCCCCCAAAACAATCATGGAATCAGTATTATTAGCCATGGAGAATTTAATGAAGACTGCTGCATATATACAGATATCTCTGAGTGAGGCGGTATATAAGATAAAGTTAAGTAGATATGGCCACTATTAGCGCAAATACAAATGCAATTAAATTCTATGAAGTCTGCATGCGGAACATCAACTTCTACAGATGGAATTGAAGAACGAACAGCAAACAAGACACCACCTCCTTTTCTGTTCAGCCGGTCATATTTAAAGGTTTCGAATTCGCTGTTGAATATTTCATTATCAACAAGTAAAGAAGGGTTAAGTTCGGGTGTCCCCGAACATTTTATACTCTCGCATGATAAAGTGATAATCGGGATTTCATTATCCGTCATTTACATATTTTTCAAATTCCGTATTTGTGTTAAGTTTTATTCCGCTATCATCATTGGTTCCTAATGTACATATATGTATATAATACAGAGAAGGCATCAGATGGAATTCAAAATAGCGTTATATTGGAAGAAGGCGTGGTTGTGAACCGATTTCACCCATATTTCGTACAAGTCATCAGGGTGTTAAAAATATAATATATACCGAATTTCATTGAAATCGGTCTAGAAGTTCTTGAGATATGGTTTTTGGTCCATAAGTGGGCGACGCCACGCCCATTTTAAATTTGAAAAAAAAAGCCTGGGTGCAGCTTCCTTCTGCCATTTCTTCCGTAAAATTTAGTGTTTCTGACGTTTTTTGTTAGTCGGTTAACGCACTTTTAGTGTTTTTCAACATAACCTTTGTATAGGAGGTGGGCGTGGTTATTACCCGATTTCTTCCGTTTTTGAACCGTATATGGAAATGCCTGAAGGAAACGACTCTATAGAGTTTGGTTGACATAGCTATAGTAGTTTCCGAGATATGTACAAAAAACTTAGTAGGGGGCGGGGCCATGCCCACTTTTCCAAAAAAATTACGTCCAAATATGCCACTTCCTATTGCGAGCCTTTGTGCCAAATTTCACTTTAATAGCTTTATTTATGGCTTAGTTATGACACTTTATATGTTTTCGGTTTTCACCATTTTGTGGGCGTGGCAGTGGGCCGATTTTGCCCATCTTCGAACTTAACCTTCTTATGGAGCCAAGGAATACGTGTACCAAGTTCCATCATGATATCTCAATATTTACTCAAGTTACAGCTAGCACGGGCGGACGGGACGGACGGACAGACGGACGGACGGACGGACAGACAGACATCCGGATTTCAACTCTACTCGTCACCCTGATCACTTTGGTTTATATAACTCTATATCTGACTCTTTTAGTTTTAGGACTTACAAACAACCGTTATGTGAACAAAACTATAATACTCTCCTTAGCAACTTTGTTGCGAGAGTATAAAAATGTGGGGCTTTAGCCAAGTTTCTGTGAAAGCAATGATTTTAAATTATATATTTAATGATTTTTTTGTGAAGATGTATGTGATAATGTGCCAGTTGTTGACATATGTAATTAGTTTCACACATTTGCTTTGCTCGTTTTTTTTTGCAACCACTATATCAATGGATGTGTTGGATTGGGGCGAATATTTATATTGGCTCGAATTTATTTCGCTTTAAGCTCATAAATATAACCCCAGATTGAGCGTTACCATACCTGTCAACACTCGTTTCTGAGGTTGTTGCTCACTTTTTCGACACCAGCCATTTCCCGTCATTTCAAAATTGGCGATATGCTACCACTTTCCTGTCATTTCCACTTTGAACAATGACATTTCGCAATTTCGACGCGTGCATGTTGTCGTGTCACGCCTAAAAACGAAAGAAAAATGTATATTTGTTGGCAAATATAAATATGACTAGCGCATCGTTTTGTCTCCTTCTTACCGTTCTTACCACGTATTCGTAATAAAATCTGTCAATCAAATTGTTGCTATAAAAATCGTAGTCAAAAGTTAAAAAAGACGGGGAGCAACTATATTGCACCGAGTTCGCAATAATAATATTGAAACCATATAGTTTATAGGCGCGTACGTGTATGCACACAAGTCAGGAAGCAGCAACTCATCAAATAAACGAGCGGAGCGAAAATGTGTCGAATGTTTCGCTGTAGAAAGAGTGAGGGATAAGTGTGGTGCGGCGTTTGTGAATTTGTGTAATAAAGCGAGAAAGGCGGTACTGCTGCAACATTGAAGCCAGCGCATTGAATGTGAGGTGTCCAATTTAAACTTGGGCAACTCCGAATGCGACCGCTTGAGGCACTGCCATTTTATTAAAGGGGATTGAAAGGCAAACTGCAGGTGTATGAGTCGATTTATGTGGTTTTCATGTTGTGAGCTTACAACATAAATACACTAGAATAAAGTGGAAAAAATTTGGTGCGAAAAATGAGAATGTCTGCCACGACAATGTTACAACAATTACTGTAAATGAAATTCGGTCACTTTTTACGAGTAGCTGCAACACACACAAGGACGCATATAATAAAGACAGTGGGGCGCCCCACCTCAGAACGGTAATGGAAAAAAGTTCGCGCAATGTGCACAAAAAATTGCTGTATGCGCCCCCATTTATAGTTGCTGATTCACGATTCGTTTCATTTTAGGCGGAAAGGAAAGTTCGACAGTCGGGGAAATCACCGAATTTATTTAAACAAAGTAATGCAATTATTGGAATGCGCGTATGCCCCTTAGGTGTAAGTCGAACGCATGTACAAGTAAAGTACCACAAGTAGTTAGTGTACTAAATGAGCTTCGTTGTTGGACAATTTTATTTAGCAGATCTACCATATATTGATATGCATCCAGTTTAAAGACGCTGTCGCAATTTAATTGAACACAGTAGCAATCCCTCTCTGTACTAATGTCACAATCAGAAATCTCTCCTAAGTCTACACCTACGAATTTCTTCAATATTTAAAACATTGCGACGCTCTCACTATAGTTTATGGATTGTTTTCATTTAAATGTTATAATGTTTTAATAATTTCATTTCATTGAATCCAGATGTATTTAAAATATATGAATACAGATTTATTTAATATATCAGTGGTAAAGTAAGTTTGAGGTTAAGGTTGATACTGAGGGTGGCGTTTAGGTTGAGATTGAGACTGAAATTGGAGCTGACCTTGGGTGAAACTGAATGTTAATGAATTTGAGTCTCTGGAAGAACTTTTATCTGACTTATACTATACTATATTTATGGCAAATCTAAACTCTAAAGTATCAGAAATTATCTACTAAAGCTTAATAATATTTTCTCATTGGGCATTCATAAATCTTCCATCTGATTGCGTGTTTGTGCGTTCGCATTTGCAGCACTCTTATTACATGTGCTTTGCTCAACACCATTATAGTTTAATTCGTTCACATTTATGGGCGACAAAATGGCGACAAATTCGTAAACAATGAATAAATTTAACGATTACATTTTTTGAGATACTCTACATGCATAAAATTAAAATACATTACGAGTATGAATATGCGTGGCGTAATCGAAGAAGTGAGTGAATTGAAAGTGGAGAGCGAGTGCATGAGCGTATGAGTATAAGCGGATGTGTAAGTATGTATTTCCAATTGTGTATAGCTCTGTTTGCAGTGTAACAGTGTATGTGTGAAATCAATAAAAACTGATAAATCGATACAATATATGCATTGCCAATTTTTTGATCTACTAAATCCGTTAATACAGCTAAACGCAGGCGAAATGCAAAGGTCCGCCCACTGCTGACTCACATGCCATACCTTTTTTTTAAGTAGGTGGAAGCATCGAAAGCCGCAGTGCGGGACTTTAACCCGCTTAACCTAACCTACTCCCAACTCAAGACTCTCTCCCGGAACCACCAGATAAGGTATTACTTCATGGGAGTGACAAGACATTTTACGTCTCCTCTATAGCACGGACGGAGTGGCGCCTATTCCGCTGTACCTGTCTTAATATTGTCGTGATGGAAGCTGCCGCTTCGCGAACAGCTTTCCATTTCTCAGAGGACTGACACATAAGTGCAGTCAAACTTTCCACCATTAAACTACCACCTAGTGCTGTTTTTAACTTTTCCCTTATTTTTTGAAACCGAGGACAATAGAAAAATACGAGTTCAGAGTCTTCTATTGACTCCGTACACATCGAACAATACGGACTGACGTCATTTTGAAATTTATATAGGTAGCCTCTAAAGCACCCATGCCCACTTAATATATGGGTGAGGTGGAAATCCAGGTCCCCATGTTATCTATTTATCCACGTGTGGATGTCAGGTATGAGTCTGTGGGTCCACCGTCCTTTAGTTGAGGTTTGCCACCGTTGCTGCCATAGAGTTATGCTCTTATTTCTCTCTTTCTGTTATTGGCGCGATAGTTCATATAGTCTCGCGAACTCGTCTCCCTGGATGTCCATAGGCGGCATACTAGCTAGTTCTTCAGCTGCTTCGCTGGAAATAGTTCGGAAAGCACTTGTTACTCTTATTGCTGTGAGTCTATGCACCGCAATTACTGGGCTGGCATACGCTTTTATGTTTAGTGCCTGTATCCATACTGGAGCTGCATATAGTATAACTGAGCTCATAGCTTTTGCGATTAGAAGTCGGCGGCTGGAGCGCACACAGCCTCTATTTGCCATCATTCTTGATAAGGCATTATAAATCTTATTTGCTTTATTTACTATGTTTGCCAAGTGTTGCTTGAATTTCAGTTTGGCGTCCAATATTACCCCTAAATACTTCAACTGTGGTTGTGAAGTAGCCACGCACTCGCCTATAGTGAGAGTTACTTTTTCCTCAATTTTCCTGGTGCTTACGAGCAATACCTCCGTTTTGTGTTCAGCCAGTTCCAAACTCATGGACGAAAACCGTTGGCGCAGACCATTTATGCATTCGTTACATTTATTTTGCAGGTCATCAAGTTGTTTAGCTACTGCTACCACTATAAGGTCGTCCGCGTATGCGATTAGCTTAACGTTTTTTTGGTTGTGGAATTCTTAGCACCCCATCATATACTAGATACCATAAGGAAGGGCCTAAAACTGAACCTTGTGGTACTCCACTTGAAATAGGGTAGCTCTTGTTGCCTTCGGTGGTGTCGTAAAACAGTCTTCTATTTTCAAAATAACTCATAACGATATTTATGAGGTACTGTGGGGCGCGTATTTCATTTAAGGCTGCAAATATGTTTGTCCATTTAGCAGAGTTGAATGCATTCTTCACATTCAGGGTTATCAGCGCACAATATTCTTTTGTACCACCTTTTCATCTTTTGCCACTTACTGCTCTTTTCGCAGTGTCGACAACTTCTTTGGTGCATCGATAGTGGACCTCTGTTTCCTGAAGCCGTATTGTCTTTCTGATAGTCCGCCGGCTTCCTGGATTGCAAACTCCAAGCGGTTTCTTATTATGCTTTCGTACACTTTGCCTATTGCGTCGAGCATACACAGAGGTCGATACGAAGAGGGTTCATCTGGTGGTTTTTTTTTGGTTTTGGGATTAAAACCAGGCGCTGAATTTCCAGGGATCGGGGAAGATCCCTTCTTTTATTCATGCGTTGTACATTTTTGCGAAAAGAGCGGGCTTTGAAATTATGGCTACCTTTAGAGCTCTATTTGGTATGCCATCGATACCAGGCGCTTTGTTGTTATTGATTTTTTTTTGCTATGGCCAAAAATTCTTTTTCTGTAACCAGTAGGGGTGGTTCAGGAGCTTCGTTTTGTCGGACAGCGCTGGTAATCAGGGCGTGCGTCGGAAATAATGCCTCCACGATTTTCTTCATGAACGAAGCGCATTTGGCTTGTTGCCGCTTATTTTGGAATTTAGACATACATATTTTATAAGCTGTCCCCCAGGGGTCTATATTCGCTTCTTCACAGATCTTTTCAAAGCAGTTTCTTTTGCTACGGATTATAGCTGACTTTAGAAGCTTCCTATGGCTTTTAAAAGCTTTTTTTGAGACGGTTTCCGTTTTCGCCATTTTGATTGCGTTGTAGGGTGACAGAGCATAGCAGCTTACGTAGTAAATTCCTCCTACTTGCGCCCAGGTAAAACCATTTTTTGCTACTCTGCAGCAAGACGTGAATGTTTGTTCATTGCAGGACCATATTGCTGCTTTGCCACTTATATCTGTAATCCAAGTACATTCCGAACGTTGGGCATATTGCTCACTCAGTAAGGCGACATCAATTTTGCTTTCTATTATGGTTTGTTGCAGCAAAGCTTGTGCTCAGGCGCAGTGGTTTAAGTTCAGCTGCAATATTCTCATTTTTTCATTGTATTTAGCAACTCCACGTATTTTGGGCAAGATGTACTCAGAATTGAATGTTCCCCTTTGCAGAGCATGCAGCTCGGTGTTTTTGTGCATACTTTTGCTACATGTCCCTCGCTTCCACAACGTGTACAGAGGGAGGACCTGTCGGTAACACTGCAACATTTACGCGCCATGTGGCCTGGATGGAAGCATCTGTAACAGCGGGAAACAGGGGAGTACTCCCGGAGGCGACAGATCGGCCACCCGATTTTTAATTTGCCTAATTTAAGGGCAGTCTTGGCATCTTGGGCACGCAAGGATATAAGGGCTATTTGTGTGCCGCTTGTTTTTCTTATATTTTTAATATTTACTGACCCAATGTTCTGAATCCCACACTCTTTTTGTAACGCTCCTCAGATTTCTTCTGGAGTAGTTATATCATCCAGGTCTTTGCATTGACGTTGTGTGTTCTTGGTTGTACTACTGCCATCTCGCCAACTACCCCCTCTAGGGCGCTCTGAAACGAATCAGCTCTTTTATCTCCTTGATTTTTTAACTCTATGAGCAGGTCTCCTTTGAGAGTTTTCCTTATGTAGGTCACGTTTGAACCCAACTCCACGAGGCCACTGTCGCTTTTACTTTTACGGAGGATGTCCGCATACGAGGCTCCGTCCTTTTTTGTTAGAATTATAGCATCTGGTTTCGACCTAATTCTCTTCTCCATCGGCCTGTTCTTTTTTACTACGTCTACCCATTCAGGTGCCTGTTTGTTTGCTGGGGTGTCTTTCATATGTATTTTCGTGACTTCACTAAACGTTGCCTGCGCTTTTTCAATCACGTTTTTTGGCTTTTTTGTAAGTGGTAAGAGGCCTGATGTCTCTCGAGTTCTCTTTGGGGTGTTTACTTCGTTATGAGAGGGCAACACTTGTGACGCCTTCCCTACCATCACCATTTTCGGTAAGGTTCCGGGATTTCCTTGTTTATCATAGAGGTATGTTATGCTGTTTACGAGACTTCGCATGGCTTGATTTATGTGTCTCTGGCCGGACATCATATTTTCGAGCTCTTATATTTGGAAAAAATATTAGTAGTTTCGCTGCTTTGAGTATCTTCGGATTTCCCACTCTTTCCCACATAGTCAGCAGGTTCAATACTTTTTATTGGTCCGGCAATGGTGGACTCCTCATTTTTGCCACTTGGCGGCGTTCTATCAATTTTAGAAATCCTTCGAAAAGGATTTTCTGGTGTACGCCCAATACTATTTTCGGAGGCCATACCTCACTAAAAAAGCAGTTGGGAACACCTGTCAACAGGTCTGTTCAGTCCCGTCCTCTTAACGTCTAATTTATATTACCGGTGGTTGGCAACGCCAAGACTAAAAGGGAATGCGAGAAGAAACAAAAGATAGGGAAAACAGCTGATGGTCAGAACACAACGGCAAAACAAAATTATAATCACGTTGTGCCTGGATTGCTGTTCTTAGGGGAAACAAATAATAAAACTAATTTGCCGCAGTAAAATATTTTGAAATAAGATACAAAAATTGTACTTTCGTCTTTCGATTTAATCGCCCACTTGCGTCCGTCACCTGATTGTAGCAGAGGAAAGATTCAGTTTAAGTTGCTGTAAACACTTGGAGAAATATATGAAAACACATATATTGCCATACCTATGTAATTGTATTTGCATAATTAAATAATTGTTGCACCCACATCCATATATTGGGGCATCCGCTATTTCCAAAGATCATTATAGTTTTGCAAATTCTCTCCACAGAATCTGTTTTTTTTCCTATTTAAATCCTTCCTTAATGATTTTATTTCTTATATATTTAAAAAGGGGTTTTCCCAATAAATTTTTTATCTCTAAAAAAGATAAACACTTAATATTGGAGAGGTAATATTCTGGTGCAAAATATTAGGCAAAAAAAAAAGTTTTTGAGGATTTTTATACTCTAAACAGGGTATATTAAGTTTGTCACGAAGTTTGTAACACCCAGAAGGAAGTGTCGGAGACCCTATAAAGAATATACATAAATGATCAGTAGTCGAGCTGAGCCGATTTAGCCATGTCCGTCTGTCTGTATATATACGAACTTGTCCCTCAATTTTTAAGATATCGTTTTGAAATTTTGCAAACGTCATTTTCTCTTCAAGAAGTTGCTTATTTATTGTTATTGTTCATAGAAATAATGTACATAATATCAGAAGAAATTGTGGAGATCGGCTCAATATAGCATATAGCTGCCATACAAACCGAACGATCGGAATCAAGGGCTTGTATGGAAAACTTTCACATTTGAGGTAGTATCTTCACGAAATTTGGCATGGTTTACTGCTAAAGGTAACAATATAATCTCCAAAAAATTGTTCAGAACGGATTACTATAGCATATAGCTTATATACAAACCGAACACATAGTTACTAACAGAAATGCAGCTGTGAAGGGTATTTAGCTTCGGTGCAACCGAAGTTAACATTTTTTCTTGTTTAATATAAAATCATTCCTTTAATAGTTATATGCAGGTAAAGTTATGAACTGAATTCATATAGTACACCATGTCGTATGAGCAACTCAGAATCTAAAAATCACTTGTATGAATGTTTGATACATTTGATCAATGGTATAACTTTAATTGCGCAGAACATTTATAGAAATGCTTTTATTGTCAGGAAGATCTCTTTGTGGAGCAAAAAAAAATAACTGAGGAAATAACGGGCATATTGTATATACTATACATGTATGAGATTGTTATTCAATGAGCTTTTAATCGATCACGTTTCCAGCACATTTTTTTATTATTTATATGTGTTTACATCCGTTTGCACTGAATTTCATGATAATGAGATATCAAATATATATGTATATACACACAATGGATCTTCTATAGAGAAATTAGTTATAATTTCCAAAATGAAGAAGTCATTTGATTTTGATGCTCATTTCTATATGGACCAGCCCAGAAACCTTTCGAAATGGTAAAAAGTGAAAGAGTTCTAGTCCTAATAGGTTGAGACCTATAGGAAATGAAAGATAAAATATCAAGAATGAAACGAGAAATAGTTTACGGCTGATCTGAGGTCGGACAGAGAAAAATAAATTCTAGGTTATGTAAAAAAAATATTAATACAAAAGTTTTAAACCTTTCATTACCTATAACTTTGCCATTTAACTTTTTTCTATAGGGTTCGCAGTTTTGCCAGAAATCGAGTTAACTAAATAAATACTACACATACACTTTGTTTCACTGCTATACCTATACCTGAAAAAATGTGTTTTAAAGCTAACTCTTAAACATTTATTTTTTTATTTTCCTACTATTGCAAGTAGTAAGCGGAATGCTCTGAAAACCAATCAGAATTATAAATTAATTTTGTTAAATGAGCTATAGAAGCTTTGAATGGTAAATGGGAATGGTTTTGAAAGTCGATAACAGTGGAGTGTAATAGCCTGAATAACAAAAAAAATTATGGCCAGAGAACTTCTCTGGTCGAAAAAAAGTATTAACACCCGACAGAAAAGTGAAATTTGTCGACAGCTATCAAATAAAACGACGTCAATACGGTGAATAAGTGAAAAGAGCGATCCAATTAAGAAAACTTGCAGTTGACAAATCTCTTCGACACTTTTCGCGACAGCGTGAAGATAGTTAAAGTGCGATAAATCAATAACTAACACAAAAGCTGAACTAGGGCTTATGAAAGTTAAAAAAAGATAAATTTCAAAGATAAACACAAGACATTAAACATTAGATCTATGAGCTTATAGATCATTCTGAAGTAATATTTTCGTTAAATGTTAAATAACAAGCATAAAGTTTGCATCCTTCTATTAGAAATGTTTTATTCCTCAATAGCTTTGGCTACATTTTTAAAGAAATTCTAATTCGAAGATGAAAGTGAAAATTGATACTGAAATATGTACTCAAACTCATCACATAAGCTCAATTGCTTCGACTCGGAGTGTGCGAGAGGTTTACTTTGTATGTGACACTTTCACTGGCATATCATTCTTCTTTATACCCAATTTTTTGCCTAGGAAAAAACACTTTTATTCCTTAGATGAATTTCCAATAGAACAGGCACTTGCTGAAATGAGCACATATTAAGTGTTAGTTTGTTAATGCGTTTCTATTCGAAAGAATAATACAATATTGTACGGCTTTTGTCAGTTTGTTCGGTGTTACTTGTCTACTCTGAGTGATGGCAGATAAATTTGATTTCAGTCATATTTGCTGAGTAAACAGGATATCTAAATGTGGTAGATGAAACGTTGAACTTTGTATTGCTTATTGAATGGTACGAGTAGTTGCTGGAGCAATACATGCTGCTTTTTTCTATATTAATTTTTGCCTCTTTTACTTATAATACATATAGGTTGTCAATAAAGTCTTGTGGTATTTTCGCTAGTTGGCGCTGAAAGCGCGAGTTACATCGTCACATCAACCCCCACCAAAACCCAGAAGACACCTATAAAACAATAACAACAATTATTATTTTCTTATTGTACTTTATTATTTTTATTGTCTCATCAAATTTAAATATTGTACTTTATTATTTTTATTGACTCATCAAATTACTTTTACTTATTTACCTTCATGTAAATCAAATTTAAATATTGTACTTTATTATTTTTACTGACTCATCAAATTTAAAACATTGCAACAATTGTAAATGATACTTACTTCCTGTTTACCAACTTTTATACAATTATTATTGTTTTAATTTTTACTTGACTCATCAAATTTCTTTTTCGTATTTACCTTCATGTAAAGTTAATTTTAAAATAAATTTCATTATTGGTGTAACCTTCAAAGCGATAAGGTGTTTTATTTAACGAAGTAACATAGAAACATAACTCGCGTAGTTCTAGTTTTATTCGACGCATCGGGTCTTGCTATACCTTTTTGGAAAGCTCATTTTACGCGCTAACACGTGTTTGATTGATGGTCGTTTCTTTTAAGTCGTTCGTGAGTTAAAGCGTCGCAAACATGGAGCAAAATAAAGAGAAAATACGGCATATTTTACAGTACTACTACGATAAAGGCAAAAATGCATCTCAAGCCGCCAATAAAATTTGTGCAGTTTATGGACCCGATACAGTTTCCATTTCCACTGCACAACGATGGTTTCAACTTTTTCGTTCTGGTGTAGAGGTGGTCGAAGATGCGCCACGCTCCGGAAGGCCTGTCGTCGAAAATTGCGATAAAATCGCTGAATTAGTCGAAAGAGACCGGCATAGTAACAGCCGTAGCATCGGTAAAGAGCTGGGCATGAATTATCAAAAATTCATTTCAATTTCAATAAAAAAAAGAATTCAATAAAAATACCGCAAGACTTTTTTGACAACCCATTATTTATTGGAATTTATTCAAGTTTTCAAATATAGATTTCATAAGACTGAACAAGACTCGGTTTGGTATTGCACCAAAGCAAGTTTTTCACGAGATTAACTCATAAGTTAAAAAGTAATCACGTTTTTTCGAAGGTACCCTCGAAAGTTGAAATATTTGGTTTCGATTGATGTTATTAAAATAATATTGGTAATTGTAGTATATTAGTTATTAGAAGAAATGGCGCGTTAGACTGGATTCTTCTCTACCTTATCCACAATATAAAAGGTTTATCGCAAAAGAAACAGGACTGTTAAAAAAAAAACAACAAAAAATTAATATTTTTCAAAAGTTTTATTTTTTTTCACAGTAGTTTCCTTGTACTTCGTTTAGCCCGGTCAATTAGCATTTCAAATGAGTGTTTAAGGTCATTTTTTGGAATGCTCTTGAGAATATTCGGTCGTCGCCTTTTGGATAGCTGAAATGTCCTGAAACCCGTGTCCATTCATGGGCAAATGAAGTTTTCCAAATAGGTAAAAATCACAGGGTGCCAGATCAGGTGAGTAGGGTGAGTGATTAACGGTTAATATGGAATTTTTTGTTTTTGTCACGGCGCATTATCGTGCAACAGGCGCCAGGACCCTGCCTCACGGTATTGTGGTCGAGCACGAACAAATGCGTGACCAAAGGCGCTACGTACCACCAAGGTAAAACACAGCGTTAATCGTTTGGCCAGGTATGATGAACTCTCGGTGTACAATACCCTCGGAATCGTAAAAACAAATCAGCATTGTTTTTATTTTTGACTTCTGAAGACGACCGACTTCTGATCGTCACAGAGGTCCTCACGACCTTCTTGGAATCGCTCAAGCCACTCATGCACATTACTACGGGATAGGCACTGATCATCATACGCCACCGGAAACATTTATATTTAAAAACTTCTTTTTCTTTTGCGACAGACCTTGTATGTAAAAATATGACCATCATTTACGTTAGCTTCTTATTCCAGTGGTGTATATAAAAGGCATAATAATAGAAAAGCAAGTATCTTCTCCGTGCGCATTGTTTCAAGAGATATGTGGGAGGGATGGAGAAGAGACGTAATGAGTCTTGTGGACCTAAGCATATGGGGAAGGTTGGAGGGGAGCTTTCCATGGTGAACTCATAACCAATTCTTTCTTCACACCATCAGACCACTGTAGTGTCTTTCAAACAGAAGTGGTAATCATCAAATTAGCAACGGATACACTTCTGAGGTTTGTTTTAGGGAAGTATGCATCCACTGGGATTGCAAAGCGGCTATCCAGGCATTGAGCTCACTAAGTGAGTTTAAACTTAGACAGGAAGTGAACAAAGATGGGAACGAGCAGGGATTTGTACACTTGCGCAAGCTCAGCAAACCGTAGTCTACAACCAGCAGTAGAGGTGTGAGTGCCTTCTGGCCCAGATTGGAACGTAAAAAGTCCATTGAACTGCTAGCTATTTGTAGGGCTCACCTCGCCGCTTTCATAGGTGTCCTAACTGGAACATGTCCCATTGGCAATCACGCGGTGAAGCTAAAGATTTTGGATGACGCAATTTTTCAAAGTTGGAGTTAGAAACATCTAAACACTTTCTCCAGATTAAGATTGAAGCATCTCGATGGTACTATCAGTTCACACATTTCCCGATTAACGACCATTGATATACGAGGCTATACGTGCGTTTGAAAATATTCGTATAATTTGAGGTTATTCTAGATCGCTCGAATGTAGTTTTGCTTTCACGTTTTTTGCTAGATTTGTGTAAAATTAAAACTTTTCTTTCCAATTTTGGAGCTGCGGTCGTCAATGTTGCACATAACATCGTTATATATGTGGGAATGGGATATCGGGGTAGGTGGCAACTCTACGCAGGCGAACGAAGGAACGACAGAACATGAAACGAACAGACAGAGGACGAAGTAGGAAAAACGGATAAGGTATGTACAGTCAAGTAATATACACCGAGGCGCGCGCAACGATAAGTCGTCAAACTATTGCGCCACATAGTTTTAAGTGGCTAATTAGTGTCTAATCATCTACATACATATGTACTTTAAACTATTATAATAAACGTGGTTGTAAATGAATATTCAAAGTGTCTTTTACTACAACTTGGGGGCTCACCCGAGATATGTGAACGAGTGCGGTGCTAAGTAAAAAAGAAACAAGTAAGGAAGAGCTAAGTTCGGGTGTCACCGAACATTTTATACTCTCGCATGATAAAGTGATAATCGAGATTTCATTATACGTCATTTACATATTTTTCAAATATCGTATTTTTGTAAAGTTTTATTCCGCTATCATCATTGGTTCCTAATGTTTATACTCGTATTATACAAAGAAGGCAACAGATGGAATTCAAAATAGCGTTATATTGGAAGAAGGCGTGGTTGTGAACCGATTTCACCTATATTTCCTAAATGTCATCAGGGTGTTAAGAAAATATTATATACCGAATTTCATTGAAATCGGTCTAGTAGTTCCTGAGATATGGTTTTTGGTCCATAAGTGGGCGAGGCCACGCCCATTTTCAATTTTTAAAAAAAGCCTGGGTGCAGCTTCCTTCTGCAATTTCTTCCGTAAAATTTAGTGTTTCTGACGTTTTTTGTTAGTCCGTTAACGCACTTTTAGGCCCGCAGGCAAATCAAAGTGAAAAGTGATATTGCCAAAGTACGCAGTAGACAAATTAGCGTGCTCGCAAACAGTGGCGTAGCTAGCATAGGTGACACCCGGGGCGGATTTTGAAGGTGTCACCCCAAAACTCAGTCAAAACTTTTAAAGTAAAAAAATAATAATTTACATTTTATTAAAACACGAGTATTACAAATATTACATATATTAGTATATTATGTGAAAAAATTAAAATTTCTTCCTTCTAGCTTTGACACTTGCAAACTCCGAAATCACGTCTTCAAAATTTATATTTTGTGCTGCTTCATGTTCTATCGTTAAAATACAAAGATTGTTTAATCTGGTTTCAGTCATTGTAGACCGCAAGTAATTTTTAATTAAATTTAATTTGCTGAAACTTCTCTCACAAGAAGCGACTGATGCACATATTGTCATAAATAACTTTAATGCGACCGTTAGATTCGGAAGAGAAGCTGTAAAGTCCCATTCCACAATGAATTTCAAATAGTCCAGCGTCACCCAATTAGAGACAGTGATATTAGCCGCTTTTAAATGTCTTCTCAATCTTGGTATTTCTAAAAGTAGTTCTGTTTCTGATACTTCATCGTAAAGGTTAGTAAATTTTGATATAGCAAATTTTAACTGTTCAGTGTTTGCCAAAAGCAAGGTCTTTGACTGCACAACTTCAAACAATGAAGCTACGTCTTTAATGGACTTTACTCGTGTTTTGAGTTCAATATTGAATCTGTCAATACATTCTAACATGTCCTTTTGAAGTTCCGCTCTAAGTGTAAGTCCAGTATCGGTGGCTAACTCACCGGGCATGCGTTTCTTGCGACGAAATCGTCGTTCCATCGAAATGTTGTATTCTTCCGATTTTTGTACAGCAAAATCTATTGCCTCTCCTGCTAGATGCAACCGTTTCTCTCCAATGAATAGACGAAGTGCTTCTAGTTTTATGATTATTTCATCAACACATAAACCTTTACTTTGCAATGCAATCTGAGCATAGTTCACTTCCCTTAGCACATCATTCTCCAGTTTCTAAATTTACGTCATGGTACCATAGTTCCTCAATTGCAGATATTATCCCATCAAAATTTTCAGCCAATACTTTTACTGCACCATAATGAGCACTCCAGCGCGTTGTCGAAAGTCTTTTAACGGATGCTTTGCAGTGATTGAGGAGCACTTCCCATCGGCTTGTGGAAGTTGAAAAAAAGTTAAATATTGTCTCCACTGCTCCGAAAAATGTAACACAAGTCACATTTTGTGCAAACGAATGTTCGCCGCATAAATTAATTGAATGATCTATACAACCAATAAAAATTGCTTTAATGTTTTTTTCTTTTATAATAGCTTGCACTCCCCCGTGTACACCACTCATAACTGCAGCATTATCATAGCCTTGAGAACGACACATCATAATATCTAAGCCATCGTTTTCAAGCTTCTTTAGTATTTCAGCGCTTAAATCAGCTGCTTTTTTTCCATGTAAGGGAAAAAATCCTAAGAATACTTCTTTGACTTCTACTTTTCTATTATTAATTTTTACATAACGAATTACTTCGGACATTTGATCGACATGTGAAACGTCAGGTGTGCTATCAAACATGATTCCGAAATATTTGGCCGATTTAATTTCGTTGACAAGCTGACATTTTACGTGATTAGCTAAACATTTATGAACTCATTTTGTATGTATTTCTGGCGATAAATATGTTACTTTAGGTGATTTTTCCTGCTCCAAATATAATATATGTTCTTTGAGTACAGCATCATACTTTGACAGCAGTTTAACTAGTTGTAAGAAATTACTTTTATTGGTAGACCCTTGGGTTTCATCATGTCCAAGAAATGCTAGGTTTTGTTTAGCTAAAAACAAAGTTATATCAAATAATCTAGATACAAGATTTTTCCACTTCTGTTTTTCCGTATTCATTAATTGCAAGGTTGCGTCATCTATTGTGGTGTGAGTTTTTAATCTCATTTCCAATGTTTTCCACTTTTCGAAATTTTCTAAATGATCGCATGAAGTTTCATGGTTCAATACTTTAGGATTTAGTTTCCACCACTTCTGAAATCTAGTTGTAAATGTTCTTTGTATGTTACTGACAGCAAATAAACGACAGCAAAAACAGTGCAGGCATGCTCTGAATTTCATCCATTTTAGCCTTTTTGTCTTTTCGAAGTATGAATTCCCTGCGGCATATTTCGTTCTGGATATCCTAAAAATATTTTTATTTAGTAAGTGATACGTTGATTTCATAAAGAAATTGTAGCAGTAAATAAACACGTACACGGAGAAAACAGCGGTGAAAAAATTAATAAATTTTAAAATCTAAATACAAAAAAATAATATCTCTTCTTAAAAATTAAATTTTTTTATCAAAAATTAAAAGCTGATATAATAAATTAATAAATGAGATAGTAACTTTTACAACATATTAAATAATTATATTCATAACATCAAAAAGTACTGACTCGATTTAATTTATTACCATTTGAATATTGTGTGTGTTTTATGAACTGTAATACAATAAGTGCTATGTCAGCAATGATATTTTTACTAACCAATATAGTAATATTTCTTTTTAATGGATTCTAATAATAACTAAACAATTTATAAACAATTGCTATTCTCTTTACAAATATTACAGATACTATCTGTAAGAATACTTCTACTAATTTTTAATATATGTATAGAAAAAAATTCTATTATTATTTAAAATGCAGATAACACAATTTGCTTTACAGTTTTTGATTTTAATAAACTGGTTAGTAATTTTTCGAAACCTTAGTTATTATAATTTATCTAACCGAGATTTAAATTTTCGTTTAGGCTTAGTAAATATCGTAATTTTTCTTGAACATTATAATAAATTTTATTATATTTTTTTCTCCGTGTACACGTTACGTAACTAGCTTTGTGAAATATATTTTTATATAAATTAACAATCCTGCAACTGGGTGTAAATATGTATTTAAGTAGGTATGACTAGAAAATAATAGCAAAAATACTTTACTTACCTTGTTTATTTTCTTCAAGAATCTTAATAGTCGGTTTTATACAAAAATTGTTGTTTTTAATATCTAATAATTAACAAACACTTTGCTCTAAACTTTCACACGTTCACGTAAAAGAATATTGAAATAAATGCGGTCGGAAACAAAAGAAATTGCCCAATCCACAACACAAGTGACGAGCTATATATCAAGGGAATCCCCTGACTAGCGTTGGTTGTGCGAATTCCACCTAATTCTCTTTTGTAACGGCTTATCAATTTGTACATGTCAAACGAAAGTTTACCGCCCAGGACTGTGTCGTTTTGCATGCAAAATTTAAGAAATTCTTGAAGCGTGTTAAAAAAAAAGAACTTACATAACAAGTAACATCTCAATAAAATTTAAGAAACATGCAAAGTAATTCAAAATAATCACTTAAATAACTCAATCACTTAAATTACATAATATCTATTAAAGTGCTGCTCATTAAGCTTTAAAATTTATATGTAGCTTAAATGCTAACACAATACCCTAATTACATGAAAGTAACAAAAAAACTGTTACACAACACCCTATTTTCTAGAGCAGCGTTGTCCACGGCCTATGCGCACAATAGCGCACGGACAGTGCCAGACACCTCACACCAACATGTCGCGACAATTGTCTGTGAAACCACGATTGTGCTACTGTATTCAACTTCGTAGGCAAGCAAAGCAGAATTTTGCGATCAGTTGACGCTAGAATAACCAACACAAGCATAACGTGCACACAGTCACGTTGGACAACACTGCTGTATATACTGAGATTGACAGTGTGCACATTGTTTTGTTTTTAAATACACGTATCAATTTATTATGGTCGTGGTACGATATTATAGTTACCTAGATTATTTGATTAGTGGCGGTTATGATCTCTGCCACAGATTTACGATTTTTTATAGGTAGAACTGATTGTCATAGTCGGGCTCGGGTGTCACCCCTAACCGGGTGACACCCGGGGCGGACCGCCCCTGCCGCCCTCCCCTAGCTACGCCACTGCATGTGTAAAAGCAACGCATTCAAAGACAATTTGATTTGCGCAAAAGCAAAATCAGACAATTTGCAGAATAAAGTGCAGTGAAAACGCGGTGTACGTGCTGTACGTAAATTCTAACATCCCCGGAATTTTGGGTGCTCCAACGGACACAGTACCGTTTTACCGGTGAATGACAGTTATTCTAAAACAAGTGTCTGGCCAAGTAGTCACAGTTAAAAGTAGAAAAGACAAATGGAAAGCATTAAAACGAAAGTGCCAAAAAGACTTTAGCCGGAAAGAGACAGCAACGTACTTGCGTACTATTTATGTGAATTTGTGTGTGTCCGTCTATACTCTGAAAAGCAGTGCATTGAACAGTTCTGCCAACAGAAAAGCAGCAGCTTATATACATACATTTAAACTCTGAGACGCTTTTATGTACATACGTACCGATAAACGGCGCAAGTCAAAGCGTCGATCAAGTACATAGTGAGAGTAAGCGTGCATCTACTCGGTATTGCGATAGCAGCGAGAACAACACATCAGGCAGCAGCAGCAAATTAGCGACGGCGAGGAGTAACGTAAATAGAATTACAAGTAGTCGTGGAAATTTTGTGTATTTTTATTCTCTTATTTATATTTGTTATATCTAATTTATCCTAAATTATCTTGATTGAAATTACATACACATATGTCATTGCGGACAAGTAGTTAAAAATTATATTTAATTCTCAGGTTAATATTGTTCATGCTATAAGTGTAAGTTTTGTTTTGGTGTAGTCAACAATTTGTAAGATGGATACCGACACGATTAGAGCAATGACGGTGGAGATGCTGAAAGAAAAACTTAGGGAACTTAATTTAAGTGTTGTCGGTAGGAAAAAAGAATTGCAGCTGCGATTGCTTCAGCACATGGTTTTTGAAGGGGAAGAAGAAGCAGGTGAAAATGCGCTTAGTGAAAATGAATCGACAAATTCAATTTACGATGATGCTCCGGCTGATAATTTAGGTGGGCAAAGAGCGATGTTTACACTGCGCGATATAGAAGATAGTGTTTCGCCATTTTCGGGTGATGGTACGCGCGGAGTGAATCACTGGGTGGAGGAATTCGAAGATGTTGCCGACACTGTAGGTTGGAGTGGCCTACAGAGGTATGTGTATGCGAAACAATTGCTTAAAGGTGCGGCTAAATCGTTCGCTCGTGGCTTAGTAGGTTGCAGAGACTGGAAGAATCTAAAAGATGCATTGTTAGAAGAGTTCGGCGAAAAATTGTGCGCCTCTGAAATCCACCGCGCGTTGAGAAACAGGCGAAAGGAGGCTAGGGAAAGCATCTACGAATATTTGTACGCACTGATAGAAATAGGGAAACCTATCAATCTCGATGAAAAGAGTATTGTGGAATATTTTGTAGAGGGAGTACCAGACACGAGGTCAAGTAAAGCTATGCTGTACCAGGCGAAAAGCATAAAGGAGCTAAAAGAACAGATCCGAGTTTACGAAAAAATTAGAGGGGGACCAACGTCGTCAAACAGAGTGTCCACGCCTCAGACAGGGTCAGGGAAAAATTTTAGTGAGAAGATGCCACAAAGGAAAAAGTGTTTCAAATGTGACAAAGAAGGTCATTTTGCCAGAGAATGTCCGGGGTCAGGACCCAGTAATGCAATATGTTTTAAATGTAGGCAAAGAGGCCATATTGCCAAGGATTGCAAAATGGTTAAAGGTGAGCGAGTAAACACGTTAGGCCACCACAAGGGGAGCAAACGGAAAAGTAGCCTAATATTTATCGATGTGTCAATTAATAACGTTACTTTTAGTGCGCTAGTAGATACAGGCTGCGACTCATGTATAATGAGATACGATACCCTTTTGATGTTAGGTGACATCGAGCTTAGTAGGGAGAAGCGGAAATTGTATGGAATAGGCAAGGGGCAACTCACGACATTGGGTTGCTTTGACGCTGAAATCGAGATCGACGAGGTGGTGTTGGAAATTACTTTCCACGTAGTAAGAGAACGCGATATACCGTACGCTGCCATAATAGGAAGCGATGTCCTCAAGGACGTGGAACTGATTTTTAGGCAAGGGACAGTAACGTTCAAGAAACAGAGTACTCGAGTAGCACCGGGTAGTGACGACACCGATGTGAAAGTTATCAAGGCAGAGTCGGAGTGCCAGGGTGGCAGTTCTGGAGAGGTTGAGACCGAGAGGAGGGTTTCGCACCGTAAGTCGGTGGAGTTGACAGGATTAGCCCAGGGTGAAGTTTCCAGGGAAGGGGTCAGCGTAGAATGGGGAAATGGTTTCTTGAGAGAGTTTGAAGCGTTGTGTCTAGCCGAGAATGAAGGACCAGAAGAGAAGTCGAAGGGAATCGACATATCGCATTTAGATGGAAGTATTGCCAAGGAAGTAGAGCGCCTAGTTACTACCTACATGCCCGGAAAGCCGTCAAGCGCACCGGTGCAGATGAAGCTTATTCTATCGGATGATAGGCCCGTGTGGCAGCGTCCACGTCGAACGTCAGTTGAAGACCAGCGTTACATAGATCAACAGGTGCAAGCCATGCTAGAAGAGGGGATTATACAATACAGCACTTCGGAATATGCGTCACCTGTGGTACTGACGAAGAAAAAAGATGGGACGAAGCGGTTTTGTTGCGATTTTCGAAAGATTAACGAGAAAATTGTTAGGGACAACTTCCCGATGGCCCTTGTAGACGAAGTGTTAGATAAGTTGCAGGGCGCGAAAGTTTTCACAACCCTCGACCTAAAAAATGGGTTTTATCACGTACCAGTCGAACCTGACTCGCGAAAGTATACTTCGTTTGTCACCCACAGCGGCCAATTTGAATTCTGTTTCGTACCATTTGGTATTACCAACTCACCGGCAGTGTTTTGCAGGTTTATTCGAGCAGTTTTTCAGGATATGCTCAAAGATGATACGATTATCATATACATGGACGACATCGTTATTCCCGCCAAGGATGAGAACGAATCGTTGGAAAAACTACGTAGAGTACTGAGAAAGGCTAGCGAACATGGGTTACAGATAAAGTGGGAGAAATGTCAGTTCATAAAGAAGCAAATTAATTTTTTGGGGTACATCCTGGAGAACGGTCAAATTTTACCGTCAGTAGAGAAAACCAGGGCCGTGCGAAACTTTCCTATACCGACAAGTAAAAAGGAAATACAGAGGTTTTTAGGATTAACATCGTTTTTTAGGCGTTTTATACGAGACTATTCCATAATAGCCAAACCACTCTCAGACTTACTCAGGATGGAAGAAGCTTTTAAAATGGCGTAGACCAGTTATTAGCTGTAGAAGAGTTGAAAAAAGCATTGATTAACGCACCGGCATTAACACTTTTTGACCCTTCTGCGGAAACGGAGGTACACGCAGACGCTTCTAAACAGGGTTTTGGAGCGGTCTTGTTGCAAAGGGATTCAGAGGATCGATTGTTTCACCCTGTCGAATATATGAGCCGCAAAACTACAGTGGCGGAAGAGAAGTATAGCGCATTCGAGCTAGAGGTTTTAGCAGTGGTTAAGGCATTGCAGAAATGGAACGTATACCTTAAAGATAGGAAGTTCAAGATAGTTAGCGATTGCAACGCTTTCGCCATGACGGTCAAGAAGAGAGATGTCCCAGATAGGGTTATGCGGTGGGCTATGTATCTACAAGAATACGACTACATGGTTGAACACAGGTCGGGATCGCGTATGAGGCACGTGGATGCACTGAGTCGCGTTTATTGTTTACTAGCCGAAGATTCACTAACAGTTAGACTGAGAGAGGCGCAAGAGCAAGATACGTGGATTAGAGCAGTGAAGAAGATCCTGGAAACAGGAAGTTATGAGAATTTCTTCTTGAAGAACGGTATAGTTTATTGGGATACCATAAGAGAACTGCTCGTAGTACCATCCAGCATGGAAACAGAGATAATTAAACTAGCACACGATCAGAATCATTTTGCTCGGAAAAAGACACAGGAACTTGTAGAGAAAAACTACTATATACCAGATCTGACAGAAAAGGTGGCAAAAGTTGTAAAGGGATGCGTGGAATGCATAATCGTAGACGCAAAAAGAGGCAAAAAGGAAGGGTTTTTGTGTCCAATAGATAAAGCATGTGAGCCGTTAGGGACCTATCACATTGATCACGTCGGGCCATTAACCGAAACACGCAAGAAATATAACCACATTCTAGTAATAGTGGACGGGTTTTCCAAGTTTACATGGTTATACCCTACAAAGTCTACGGGGGTGGATGAGGTGATCGATAGGCTGGAGAGACAGGCTTCGATATTCGGCAACCCTAAGCGAGTAGTAACCGATAGAGGGGCAGCATTCACGTCTAATAGCTTCAGAGACTATTGTAATAAAGAAAACATACAACATTTTTTAATCGCAACAGGAGTACCACGCGGGAACGGGCAAGTGGAGCGCGTACACAAAACGGTCATTCCAATTATAGCTAAGAAGTGTCAAAGCAACCCCACCCAGTGGTACAACCAGGTGCCGAAAATACAACAAGTTTTAAATAGCACTGTGCCACGCAGCACTAGAACATCGCCCTTTAAAATTCTCACCGGGTTAGATATGCGGGTAAACGATTATCCAGATTTGAGACAAATATTAGACGATTTAACAATAGAGGAGCTAGATACCGAACGAGACTTAGTAAGACAAAGCGCTCAAGAAAATATAAATAAAATACAAAACGAAAACTGTAGAACTTTCAATAAAAATAGGAAAGAAGAAGTTAGCTACAACATCGGTGATTTAGTTGCCATCAAAAAGACTCAGTTCGGGACCGCTATGAAACTGAGGCCAAAATATTTAGGACCGTATAGGGTAGCCGCCAAGCTAAACCACGGTAGATATGAGGTAAGGAAAGTGGGTAACCAAGAGGGCCCGCTTAGAACAACAACCATAGCTGAAAATATGAAGCCATGGCGCTAGCTATTCGGGGTCGAATAATGTGTCAGGATGACCGATTGTGGGAATGGGATATCGGGGTAGGTGGCAACTCTACGCAGGCGAACGGAGGAACGACAGAACATGAAACGAACAGACAGAGGACGAAGTAGGAAAAACGGAGAAGGTACGCACAGTCAAGTAATATATGTAAGTACACCGAGGCGCGCGCAACGATAAGTCGTCAAACTATTGCGCCGCATAGCTTTAAGTGGCTAATCAGTGTCTAAGCATCTACATATGTACTTTAAACTATTATAATAAACGTGGTTACAGTATTCACACTCTTTTTTATTATATTCATAAAAGAATTGAAAATGAACGATTTGAGAAATCTTCATTACGTCCGCAAACAATGCCACAGCAAGGTAAGGCTGATTATTTTTAAATTTTTTGCTTGCTTATTTCCTACTTGTATGCATTCAAAAATAAAGCCAAAATTGACCATATGTCTGCTGCTCTTTCGGTCAAATACTTGGCTTGCCGCATGCTGCAAACACAGCTGGAAGGAAACCATGGAATCTGCTGCTGCTGGTGCGACTCGTATTTCATTATTGCTTTTGCCATTCTTTTTCTATTTTCCCTTTAATGAAAATCCTTTTTTCTGTGTGCGTACATGTTGTTGGTTCACTCGCTTTGTTTCGTTGGCACTCATTTTTTCTGCTCTTTATTCCCATGTTTGTTGTCTTCTCTTGCCATCTCAACCGCATATTCGCATTTATTTTTTGTCCACATTTGTTTTGCTTAGCCATTTTACATTCTGCGAACCGCATCGCTGCCTTCCATTTCTTGGTGAATGCACAAACAAGCTAAAGTGATGATGAAGCAGAAGAAGAAGAAATAATATCGAAGCCGTTTAATTATGGCGCATGGCAATGCAGGCGCAAGTAAATTTGCTTTTTTTGACTTCTGCAAGATTCAATCATCCAACAGCTGTTGTTGCTTTTGTTTCCCGTCTTACTTCATATTTCTTTTCAACTTTTTTTCTTTGTTATTGCTGTTATGCTCTATAACTACTACCTTTTTGTGTTACTTGTGAATGGAAGCGTATGAACGCTTGAGAAGTATGTCGGCAAAGTCAATTTTTTATTTAGTGTGAAAAAGTGCATTCGTAAAATATTTGTACGAAGCAATTGCGGCTGTATGTATGCTTCGGTGTTTTACATACAGTGGATTGTGGGTATAGTCCAGAGATGGGCAAATGAAATGTATGGATGTATTGGTAACCGCGAGCTTAAAGTGGCTACCATGGGACAAAGAATATTTGCAGTCGGTTGATTAACAAACAACAGCGAAGCAACATCGTGCGCCGCTTGATTGTTTTATGATACTATTTATGCGCGTAACTATATGTGTTTGTTCAAAATGAATGACAAATATTGCTTTATGATTTCCGATGCCTTTGGTAATATGCAATGTCTATTGTTTAATATGTGTGTAAAGGGGACCCGGGCATATAATTTTAGGAGGCACTATAATACCTTCCATAAATACTTTGAGAAATATGAGGGTATTGAGAGAGATAATTCTTCACAATTTCAACTTTATCTTAAAATTTCCGCTAACTAGTTTGCTAGTAAAAGTAGTCAACTCCCAATTTACCCCACCAAAGGTATCTGAAATTATAACATTTTATTTATGTTATACATTTCAAATGGGGCAAAAATATACTAGGGCATAAAAAACATCAAAATACCGACTACCTATGTTACCTCGTTGCTGTCTGCAGCGTAACTGGCAGGAAAATCAATTCATTATCCCACAGTGCAAAACTGTTTTTTTCGCTCTCAATAGCGACTGAAATAAGAGCGTAAGAATACGTATGCTGAGAGTAACTGCTCATGTGAGTCAAAACGCCCATGTATGGTATAGTCAAAATCCCATATTTTACAATTTTTTTATTTTTCGAAATCGGAAAACCCATAGTCTTCGATGTTTTCCATAAAGAATCTTCAAATAAAAAATTAGTTATTTGACGTTCTGTGTTATCTAAATTTGCTGACAGCAAAGATTTATCATTTTTTGATAATTTTTCTGGGTTTTCGGCCATTTTATAGAAGACTCCAATTTATCGCAAAATTATCTCTCAATCAACTTGATTGGTGATTTATAATTGTCTTTTAAAGATGTTTTAGTTACAATAGCTGTTGGATCTATGATTCTAAGGACAAAGCCGCTAAAAATCTGTAGGTTCTTTCCTTTATAGTTCTATAAAGGTACAGAAGCTGGTTTCTTCTTACATGAGTTGTTGGTGAGCCATTGCCAGGAGACCTTTTTGAAGAGCATTCAATTTGACACAAAAACTATAAAACTAAATATGTTTGCAAGTAGTTGTAAGCGTGATTTGAATGTTTCTACCTGATAACATGGAAAAATAGAAAACTGGAAGGCGAATGACCTTCCCGTTACTCATACTTGCAGAGGCTTTCCTCGAGGTGTCTAAACACTTATTTTTCAGAACACCAAACAAAAAAATCAAAACTAATATTTATAAGAAGTTCAAGTTACCATTAGAATTTTCAACATATGATATTTTAATTACATATGGCATTGCATAAAAAGTATGAAAGACTTTAAAATATCAAATTTTGTAAATAAAAATTGGATGATAATATACTGAATAACACTTGTATTCAGTTACAATATTGGTACAAGTTTATTTAAATTATTTCTTATTCTAACTGCTTTATTAAATTTTATTTTTTATTTTATTAAATTTTCTTTTGCCGGAAAAGCTTTTAGGTTTTTTCTTTGGTTTTCACTTCTTACCTATTTGCCGTCTTTTGCAATGCGTTAATTTTTCTCTTTCAGTTCACTTACCTCTGTATAATTTTCATCTTTTCACCCTGTTTTCTCTACTTTTTATCTTACTCAATTTTTCAGCAGCGCCAACGAAAATTTGTTTCTACTCAGCTCAACAAGATGCTAGACATATTGAAGTCCTTGTTATCGCTTATGTTGTTGCTTTCTGTTTTTTTTTTTCGTTGCCACATAAACTACGTCTCTACTATTGCACGACTCACCGAAGCAATGTTAAAACAAAAAACAATAACAAAAACAAATAACAACACCAAAACAACAAAAAAAGCAGCAGCTTCCAGTCATTCTCGACTAATCGCCCGCTAGCCGGTTGGCTCTTTGGTGGTGCTAGTTGGTCTGTATACTCCGCAATTCACCGCATCTCAGCCAAACGCCTACACGCTTTGGCTAATGCTCGGATTACTATTTCCACACCTGAGCTCTAGCGCCTTCCGTGCTTTGCTCTGAACTTTGTACTGTCTTTTCTACATTTAATTTAAAAGTGAAAAATATATTTTGCATTAGTCCACCGGACGGCACTACATTCTGCATTGTTTTGATGGTGTATACATAAAGAGAAATGGAGAATAGCCAAGCGTTTGGGTGATCAAATTAAGAGAAAATTTTGTTGCCTGAAAACATTTTGGAATGTTGAATTATTGCTATAACAGTTAACATAAATATGTATGAAAATACAAAAATGTTGTTGATTGGCTAATTCTGACAAACAGTTAGAGAGGAGCAAAGTGTTAATATAAGGGAGAAGAAAGGTTGGGGTATAAACATGCAGAAATGTGAAGAGTTCTGACGATAAATACTGTATTCTGTTGTGGAACGTAAATGGTTTCATTTTAAGATTTTGAGTAGAAGCCAACTTTTGTAAGAAAAATAAAAAATGAAAAAGAAACCTAATAAAATTGTAAAAGATAAAGAATATAAAATGATATGTACGGTAAGAATTCGAGTATTTCTTTTTCCCGTGATAGTCTGAAAAATATATTCTTAGACACCTTTACGAAAAATTCTTCAAGTATGAACTCTTAATTGTAATGGGAAGATCCTCCACCTTACAGTTTTTATTTCCTGTTATCATAATCTCGTTTCCAACTACTTGAAAAACTAAGTTTTTCACAGATTTTTGGAATGCTCTGCAAAATGGTTTCTCACGATTTTTTGAAAATCTAAACGTTTAAAAGATATCAACGCTTGATGTTTAATTATTTAAAGGCAAAAATTATTTTTATAATAAAATGAAACAAATCATTATAAATCGGGAAACTCATAAGTTTGCTCTACAAAAATTGTTGTATACAATTTTTCGTGTAAGTTAAGAGTTTACGTGATATTCATCGCATCGCATCAATGCATATTATATACTATGTATAGCATATGTATAAACTGTAACTAATGTCAGTATAACCCATATAGTAGGAGATCCCACCATAGTACGACCATCACCCATCGTATTACGGGATGAAAACAATTTTTATATAAAATTTATTAAATTAAAATATTAATTTCGAGGAGGTTGCCTGGAAATTGTGATGCTAAGTGTAATTAATTAATAATTAAAAAAAAGATTTTTTTTAAACATTACACCCACTCTCTTACGCAATAAGCAGTAGACTAATCGAAAGTATATAGCTTGTAGAATATTCAAACACTGGGTTGCCTTCTTTTTCCCGGTGCAATTATTGGGTTGCCAGGTACATACAGGTAACTTAAAAATAGTGATATGCACCTATCGACTTACGCGATAAACCTTATACCAAAATAAAGATAATTTTATTGCGAGTATAATGATATAAGGTTGCCTGCGAAAAATTGGTGCTGAATCCCGGTTGCCGAGTTTTAAAAAACGAAATATTCGTGCGGCTGAATACGTGCGAAAGATATGTCCGAGGAACGTATTCAGTGCCATTTATTATAAATACAATAACATAGTGATTAAAAATATTTTTTCATTAATTTACATTATTCAAAATTTGATTCATCCGAAGAAAAACTGGCATCTTCAAGTTCTGAACATTCGTCGTCACTATTTTCTTTTTCTGTCATTTCAGCAATATCTTGTACTGTTAAAGGCGTGTGGTCCCCAA
Organism: Bactrocera neohumeralis; assembly: GCF_024586455.1. Taxonomy (NCBI): domain Eukaryota; kingdom Metazoa; phylum Arthropoda; class Insecta; order Diptera; family Tephritidae; genus Bactrocera; species Bactrocera neohumeralis. The sequence continues at coordinate 54,056,957 of NC_065921.1, forward strand.
TGAATCCTGTTGGTTTTAGATAATCATCAACAAACCAAAAGCAGGTTTCAGGGTGTAGTTTAACACATTCAGGATCCGTTGCATGAAGCCACATAGAATTCACAAAAATTGTTCTTAAAGTTCTTTTTTTTTAAGTGATATCCAGCACGGTGGTATAGTATTTGAGTCAAAACTTTTAATTTTTTTTTAAGAATTTTTCGTTGTCTTCTTTTGAAGAATAACTTTTCACAAAAATTCGATATCTCGCTTCATTCACCCTATTGCAGTTTTTTATACCATACATATGAGCTGTGAACTCTTGAACCATTTTTTCGTTGATAAAAACATCAGCTTCATCTGTCAATGATGAAAAAACTGTCTGATACTTTTCGTTTTTGGAAAATAATTTATATGGTTTCACTTTTCCTTTATTGTAGAATGCAGCCGTATAATCACATCCTGTAAATGCATGGAAAGCTGGAAGACTTAGGCATAACTCGTATCCCAACTTCAACGCTAATTCAGTGCAATTAATGCACTCCAAATATTGATAATTTTTATTTTTTGTCGCTGAATTGGCTAGCCAATTTTCAGAATGCTGAATTTTGTGAATATTTCCCAGCAAAATAACCAGAACGTCGGTGTCAGTGGCATTAATTAAAATTTTCGACTCTGGTGGCGCTTTATATGCATGAAAAATCATCCTCGTATCCGCATCTTCATGATGACACACATAATCAACTTCTTCACTTTTTTTATGGAATTTTGTTGGACTTCGTAAGAGAAACACTGGTGGTCAACAGTTAAAAAAATCTTTTTATTTCCGGTGATCGTTACCAAATTTTTTTCCCAATACTCATCCAAAAAATGTACCAAAGTTGTCTTTTTTTTCGACGAAGGACCGACACACAACTGCAATGCTGCGTCCTTTTCTATGGCACTGAATACATTCCTCGGACATATCTTTCGCACGTATTCAGCCGCACGAATATTTCGTTTTTTAAAACTCGGCAACCGGGATTCAGCACCAATTTTTCGCAGGCAACCTTATATCATTATACTCGCAATAAAATTATCTTTATTTTGGTATAAGGTTTATCGCGTAAGTCGATAGGTGCATATCACTATTTTTAAGTTACCTGTATGTACCTGGCAACCCAATAATTGCACCGGGAAAAAGAAGGCAACCCAGTGTTTGCATATTCTACAAGCTATATACTTTCGATTAGTCTACTGCTTATTGCATAAGAGAGTGGGTGTAACGTTTAAAAAAAATCTTTTTATTAATTATTAATTAATTACACTTAGCATCACAATTTCCAGGCAACCTCCTCGAAATTAATATTTTAATTTAATAAATTTTATATAAAAATTATTTTCATCCCGTAATACGATGGGTGATGGTCGTACTATGGTGGGATCTTAGACTAATACCAAATTTCGAGAAGATATATCGTCAAATGAACAAGGTTTTTATAGAAGCACTTGATTCCAATCGTTCAGTTTATTAAAACAATTTTTTTGGAGATTACGCCATTGCCTTAGAATGTAAAGACAGGCAATCTTTTGTTTTTAACATTGATTTAGTTTAAGGTGGACATAAGGATTGTTGCTTTAGTTAATACCAAGGGCAAAATCCGCTATTAGAACTCTCCGCCTTCTGTAATGCTCTGCTGTTTTTTCTTTAATACTCGTACCGTAATAATTGTTTATTTTCCGGTTTCTCAGCAGAATTAATGCTGATTTTAAATTCCAAAAACTCAGACGTTTTTCAAGAAATGTCCTTACGCTTTTGTAATGTTTATGCTGCATCCACAAATTGTCTCATACATTGTGCGTACAAAAAGTACCCGGACATTGTAAATAAAATGAAAAATATTTAATTATTCCAACAGTCATCGACCGATACTCAAAACGAACATTTGTGTTTTGTGCTATTGATGGTGTTTTGTTATTCTCTAACACGTTTCTCGTAAGTGCATTTTAACTTCAAGAACTTTCATTTAAGGGGCTATACCAGTGTGACGCATGAAAAATTAGGCGATTTTCGTGAATTTTTTTGAAAGAAAGTACTAGATTGAATATTTTAGCTATACTAAAATTTTTTTTTACAAAAATATTGAAAAATAACGGAGTTATGTGCTGTCTGCGGAAGTGCCGAAAAAAAGTGCCTCAACTGCTGGCATGATTACGGTCGAATGAGCAGCTGAAACAAACAAATTCAAAATGTTTATTGCACTTAAATACCTTGTTTTTACAATAAACTACGATCTTTGAAAAATATCAAAAATTATGAAAATGGCGTAATTTAGAAAAAAAAAAGTTTTTTTACGAAAAAAATGGTAATTTTTTTAATGCCGAATTGTCAATTTTCAACCAATCAAAAAGATCGTAGTCCATTTTATAGCAAATGTATTCAACTATACCCAGTTTTAATTTGAAGTTGATCGGTCAATTTCTCTTTGAGTTATGATGTCAGCAATTTCGAAAAATGTCGTTTCGAGAAAAACGTGTTTAAAATTTCACTTGTATATGTTTGCACCTCTGAGCGGTCGCTGTTTAGAACGCTGCCATTCAAAAACTATTCAAGACACTTGCCGATTTCATAGGATATTCTTGAATATATAAACTATCGAAAAGGCAAAAAAAAAAAATTTTTTTTGAAAGTGTCACACTGGTATAGCCCGTGTTACGAAGTGTATATATTATTTATTTATTTATTTAAATGAGAACTAATTATTAATAATTAATACGCAGAGATTAAGCACTGGCTACTAGGGCCTTCGGCTATTTATTACAATAGTTATGTCTAAGGGCCATTCCATCAATTGGCGACATGGTTTTGTACCCGTGGTTCTCCGATTTTGACGAAACTTTAGAATATCATAATATAGACCAAAATAAGAATATCTGTAAACTTTTTAGTGGCCAACGTTGCTCCATTGCTTTTTGGCGCGCAATTCAAATTGAGATCAAACAAAAAAATGACTATTTCTTTTATTTGCAGTTATCCAATTTTATGTAGAAAAATCTCAGCTTTCTGATAAAAATATTTTCAAAATCCAAAAAAATTTTCAAAATCTAAAAAAAACATTTTTTTTCCAAAAATTCCATTTTCTTTGCTTTTTCTCCAATTTTTTTTTCAAAATTGACTTTTTCATTGGATTCCTCGTTCAATTTTACATAAGAATCAGTGTTCAAAAATATGGAACTCTGATCCCATGAACAGCAAAAAAATTCAAAGTTGTCGCTCAAAATCCAAAAAAAAAACATTTTTTTCCAACAATCCCATTTTTTGTGCTTTTCCACCAAATTTTTTTCAAAATTGACTTTCCCATTCGATTCCTCGTTAATTTTTACATAAGAATCAATGTTCAAAAGCATGGGACTCTGATCCCCTGAGCAAAAAAAAATGTAAAGTTGTCGCATTACGGCGCATATTTTTATAAATGAACACACTGATTTCTTCATTAATTCAAGTCTAAGAATGCAATTTCATATTTACCTCCTTCACACAACCTTCTAAGCGAACAGACTGCGCCGTATAGCGACAACTTTGCATTTTTTTTGCTAATCATGGGATCAGAGTCCCATATTTTTGAACATTGATTCTTATGTAAAATTTAACGAGGAATCGAATGGGAAAGTCAATTTTGAAAAAAAGTTGTTGGAAAAGCACAAAAAATGGGATTGTTGGAAAAAAATGTTTTTTTTTTTTGGATTTTGAGCGACAACTTTGAATTTTTTTGCTGTTCATGGGATCAGAGTTCCATATTTTTGAACACTGATTCTTATGGAGGATGGAGTCATGGAGCTGGTTCACGCAAGTGAGGAAAGTTCTCTGATCGCCATTCACTTGTGAGTGGCCAGAAACGATTCTTTTACATATGGCTCAAGCAGCTCACTACTTCCGGTCTTTGACCAAGTATACTCTGGGTAGCCTAAGAACATCTGTTCGAAGGCGAGTTAATGTGAGAAGGCAAATTATCCCCTCCGCAGGGTTGTGCGCTGGGTTTGGGACCCGCCACGTAAAAAATCTTACCAATGAAAACCAACAATCAGCCTCAGATGAGAGACCCCCCTTTTGATGACGACCACGGCAAACGAAATAAGGACTACGATTTGAGGGCATGCACCTGGAATGTCCGGGCCCTTAATTGGGAAGGTGCCGCTGCCCAGCTGGTTGATCTCCTCGCGAAAATAAAGGCTGACATCACCGCCGTCCAAGAAATGCGATGGACGGGAAAAGGACAGACACGAGTAGGTCCTTGTGACATTTACTACAGTGGCCATATAAAGGAGTGCAAGTTTGGTGTTGGATTCGTGGTGGGAGAGAGACTCCGTCGCTGAGTACTATCATTCACTCCGGTGAATGAGCGTCTCGCCACAATCCGCATCAAAGCGAGGTTCTTCAACATATCGCTGATTTGCGCCCACGCCCCGACGGAAGAGAAGGACGATGTGACCAAAGATGTTTTCTATGAGCGCTTGGAGCGCAATTACGAGAGCTGCCCCCGCCACGATGTCAAAATCGTGCTTGGCGACTTTAACGCCAGGGTGGGCAAAGAAGGTATCTTCGGCACTACGATCGGTAAATTCAGCCTCCACGACGAAACATCCCCAAATGGGTTGAGGCTGATTGAATTCGCCGGGGCACGAAATATGGTTATCTGTAGTACTAGATTCCAGCATAAAAAGATTCATCAAGCCACCTGGCTGTCTCCGGATCGAAAAACCACAAACCAGATCGATCATGTTGTGATAGACGGAAGACACGTCTCCAGTGCTTTAGATGTGCGTGCGCTCCGAGGTCCTAACATCGACTCGGACCACTATCTTGTTGCAGCCAAGATTCGCACTCGCACCAGTGCAGCAAAAAACGCACGCCAACAAACACAAGGAAGGTTCGACGTCGAGAAGCTGCAATCAAAACAGACAGCCGAACGATTTTCTACTCGGCTTGCACTCCTGCTCTCTGAAAGCACTCGTCAACAACTCGGTATAAGGGAATTGTGGGACGGCATTTCAAACTCCTTACGTACAGCTGCAACCGAAACCATTGGTTTTCGGAAAGTACAAAAGAACAGCTGGTACGACGAGGAGTGCCGTATCGCAGCGGAGAGAAAACAGGCTGCCTACCTCGCGACGTTACGATCGACCACAACACGTGCGGGATGGGATAGATACCGAGAGTTGAAAAGGGAAGCGAGACGCATTTGCAGACAGAAAAAGAAAGAAGCTGAAATGCGTGAGTACGAAGAGCTTGATAAGCTGGCCGACAGGGGTAATGCTCGAAAATTCTACGAAAAAATGCGGCGGCTTACACAAGGTTTCAAGACCGGAGCATACTCTTGTAGAACCCCCAAAGGTGATCTAGTGACCGATGCCCAGAGCATACTTAAATTATGGAGGGAACACTTCTTCAGCCTGCTGAATGGCAGTGAACGCACAACGCCAGGAGAAGGCGAAGCCGATTCCCCAATCGATGACGATGAAGCAGACGTTCCATTACCCGACCAAGAAGAAGTTCGAATAGCGATTGCTCGCCTCAAGAACAACAAAGCGGCAGGGGCCGACAGACTGCCGGCCGAGCTATTCAAACACGGCGGCGAAGAACTGATAAGGAGCATGCATCATCCTCTTTGTAAAATATGGTCGGACGAAAGCATGCCCAACGATTGGAATTTAAGTGTGCTATGCCCAATCCATAAAAAAGGAGACCCCACAATCTGCGCCAACTACCGTGGGATTAGCCTCCTCAACATCGCATATAAGGTTCTATCGAGCGTATTGTGTGAAAGATTAAAGCCCACCATCAACAAACTGATTGGACCTTATCAGTGCGGCTTCAGACCTAGAAAATCAACAACCGACCAGATATTCACCATGCGCCAAATCTTGGAAAAGACCCGTGAAAGAAGAATCGACACACACCACCTCTTCGTCGATTTCAAAGCTGCTTTCGACAGCACGAAAAGGAGCTGCCTTTATGCCGCGATGTCTGAATTTGGTATCTCCGCAAAACTAATACGGCTGTGTAAACTGACGTTGAGCAACACGAAAAGCTCCGTCAGGATCGGGAAGGACCTCTCAGAGCCGTTCGATACCAAACGAGGTTTCAGACAAGGCGACTCCCTATCGTGCGACTTCTTCAACCTGCTTCTGGAGAAAATTGTTCGAGCTGCAGAACTAAATAGAGAAGGTACCATCTTCTATAAGAGTGTACAGCTGATGATATCGATATCATCGGCCGCAACACCCGCGCCGTTAGTTCTGCTTTCTCCAGGCTGGACAAGGAACCACAGAAAATGGGTCTGGCAGTGAACGAGGGCAAAACGAAATATCTCCTGTCATCAAACAAACAGTCGTCGCACTCGCGACTAGGCTCTCACGTCACTGTTGACAGTCATAACTTTGAAGTCGTAGATAATTTCGTCTATCTTGGAACCAGCGTAAACACCACCAACAATGTCAGCCTAGAAATCCAACGCAGGGTAACTCTTGCCAACAGGTGCTACTTCGGACTGAGTAGGCAATTGAGAAGCAAAGTCCTCTCTCGACGAACAAAAACCAAACTCTATAAGTCGCTCATAATTCCCGTCCTGCTATATGGTGCAGAGGCTTGGGCGATGACAACAACCGATGAGTCGACGTTATGGTCCTTTGCGTATTGGCCACGGCGAATATCGCATTCGATTGACATAGTTCAGCGAATTAAAAGACAGCGGCTACGCTGGCTAGGTCATGTTGTCCGGATGGATGAAAACACTCCATCTCTGAAAGTATTCGACGCAGTACCCGCCGAGGGAAGCAAAGGAAGAGGAGGACCTCCACTCCGTTGGAATATCCAATTGGCGCCACGTAGCGAAAAGAAGAAACGACTGGCGCGCTGTTGTTAACTCGGCTATAATCGCGTAAGCGGTGTCTACGCCAATTAAGAAGAAGAAGAAGATTCTTATGTTAAATTGAACGAGGAATCGAATGGGAAAGTCAATTTTGAAAAAAAGTTGGTGGAAAAGCACAAAAAATGGGATTTTTGGAAAAAAGGTGTTTTTTTTATTTTGAGCGGCAACTTTGAATTTTTTTTGCTGTTCATGGGATCAGAGTCCCATATTTTTGAACACTGATTCTTATGTAAAATTGAACGAGGAATCGAATGAAAAAGTCAATTTTGAAAAAAATTGGGGGAAAAGCACAAAAAACGGGATTTTTGAAAAAAAATGTTTTTTTTAGATTTTGAAAATTTTTTTGGATTTTGAAAATATTTTTATCAGAAAGCTGAGATTTTTTTACATAAAATTGGATAACTTCGAAATTTTTTTCATTCGATTTTGAGGTCGTTAAAAAATAAAATAAATAGTCATTTTTTTGTTTGATCTCAATTTGAATTGCGCGCCAAAAAACAATTAGGCAACTTTGACCACTAAAAAGTTTACAGATTTTCTTATTTTGGTCTATATTATGATATTCTAAAGTTTCGTCAAAATCGGAGAACCACGGGTACAAAACCATGTTGCCAATTGATGGAATGGCCCCTAATTAAAATTAAGTGTAAAATTAATACTTAGTTTTTATTTGCTTATAATATTTAAATGTTATTTATCTTACATATCTTAAGCAAATTGTTGATAGCATTGACGTTGTCAATATTTGGTGTTTTCAGTAGACGGGAGGGTTCCCTGTTTCCAAAAATGGTTTTCCTTTTTTGTGCTAGTGCAGTGCAGTCGTTTAGGATGTGGTTAACTGAGTCGTTTGGATGATTGCAAAGTGTGCAGCTAGGTTTTTCCGGTTTGTTCAGCAGATAATTGTGTGTTCTTAAAGTGTGACCTAATCTAAGGCGCACAAATATTTTTGTGTATTGGCAGGAACAGTCGGATGGGTAGTTTGGCTTGACACCAGTGGGATTGCGAATATCTTTTGATGTGACGTGTGCGTACGAGAAAACTGGTTCTCTACTCGCCTTTTTGGCGCGATCGTCTGCAAGTTGGTTGCCTCTAATACCAGCGTGTCTAGGGATCCACATGATCTTGATTATGTTTTTGTGTTTGTATAAAATATCTTTTATATTCTTGATCAGTACTGAGTTATTTGTATCATTCAACAGCGCGGTAATTGTCGATTTGCTATCACTGCATATGATGTGTTTTTCTTTAGATTGTGCAATAAATAGCACCAGCCGCTTCAGCTGTAAGTATAGAGCAGTACGGTGGTAAAACACCGACGGTTATAATGACACCTTGGTCGTTTGTCACTGCAAACAAAGTGTGGGTGACCGATTTTGATCCATCGGTGTAGATAATTTTCCACTCTGGTTCATAAGTGTAAATAGCTGGTTATATTGTTCTGCGTTGTTGGTTGATTTTTAATACTTGAATAACGTACTTATTATGGATGATTTTAACGTCAGCCAGTGAGGATGAGTGTTCTCCTTTATTAATTGTGGTGTTGATATTATGTCAAGTTTTTTATAATGTTTATACATTGTACGATCGTGGATAGTTTTTTGGTGGTACGATATGTTTTCATCGCATTAAACAAAAGGGAGTTTTTGAAGTAGAGAAGTTTTGGTATGAGCATTATTGTATTCTGCTTTGTTCGGAGAAGGATGCTGGGTAGACCTGCTTCAGTTAAGACCACTTTGGTTGGAGAAGTAGGGAATGCGCGAATGCTCCTTTTTACCGCTATGTTTCAATGAGTGCGAGATGGGACTTAGCACAGTGTCCATAGATTGCGAGTCCAAAGTCTATTTTTGACAAGATCAATGCTTTTACAATATTTACGAGAGTTGAGATATGGATATGACAGTGTTTTGAAGAGAGAAACTTTATAATGTTTAGTCTATTAAGTAAACTTAATCTAACATATTTACAATGTTCCTTAAATGTTAGTTTTTTATCAAAAATTAAGCCAAGTATTGTGAGGAATTTGTGTGTTTTCGAAGGATAGGTTAGGAAAGGTGCATTTTCTTTTTCTGCAAACGTGAAATGTTGCGCTTTTGCTTGCAGAAACTTTTGTTCCTGACGTTTTAGATCATTCTGCTATTTCGGTTAGGATGTTGCTAAAAATGATTTTTACTTGGTTTAAATTTTTTAAAGCCGAGAAATTAAAACATCGTCTGCGTAGATGATATGGTCTACACATCGGTATGAGGTTATTAAGTTGCTTAATTGGATAAAGGCAATAATAAATAGTGTTGTTGAAAGGGGAGATCCTTGGGGTATGCCATTATATAGGGGGTATATGTTGGAGTTGTGGTTACTAACACTTACTGTAATCTTACGATTTGAAAGGAATGACTTTATGAAATTATACATTTTATCTCCAATGTCCCATTTTTTAATTCTTGTTATACCGTATGAGCTCCAATTCTATCGAATGCTTTCTCAAAATCTAGACTGAGGACGGATAAGTGATTTTTGGTAGATATTGTTGTTGTAGCGTGGTGTTCAAAGTAAAGAAGTGGGGCAATGACGCCAAGACCACTTTGAAAACCAAACTGTTTGGGGCTTATCAGTCCTTTTTGTTTTAAATACCACACGAGTCTCTTTGATATAATTTTTTCCAAAACTTTGGCAATGCAGGGTATCAAAGAAATAGGTCTGAAGTCTGAAATTGAGGCACTCGATTTGTTGGGTTAAAGGATGGGAATAATTGTAGCTTTTTTCCATTCTTGAGGTACAATACCCTGCTTTAATATGTTATTGTATAGGGTTATAAGTCTGATTTTTAAAGAGTATGGAAGATTTTTTAGGAGGGGGTAGGAAATTTTGTCTGATCCAGGGGTTTTTCCGGACATTTTGCTGATAGTAGAATCGAACTCTTCTAAAGTAATGGGAGATTCTATCAATGTAGCTTCGAAACACGGTAATGGGTTGTGGTATGTTTGGGAAATGATTTGATTTGAAAGTGTAATAAAATTCGGATGAAAGTTGAAATTTTTAGAGTTGTTTGACCATGTTTGTGCAAAGTTTTCTGCAATTTGCTGCGGATCGTAAATGGGACCTACGGGAGATTGAATAAAATCAATTTTATTTTGTTTATGTCCTCCTGAAAGAGATTTGATGTCATTCCATATTTTTTTAGAGCTTGAAGTGGGTTTTATATTAGCTGTTAGTTTTTCAAGGGCTATGCGTTTAGCAGACTTTAGTTCTCTTCTGAAGTTAGAGTTTGCTTTTTTGTATCTAATTAAGTTTTCAGTTGTTACGTTCTGTTTGAATTTAGACCAAAGAGCTTGTTTTGTATTTCTCAAGGCAGTTAATAGATTGGACCAATACGGTAGTTTGGCGGAAAATTTTTTTGTGCTAGTTTGGGGAATGGAGATATGTGCAGCGGAATTTCCGAATAATCCCTTTTATTTTTGATGCTTCTGCGTTTATGTTTTCTGATATTATTTCAGCACTTGTTGATGTGTTGAGCGGGAAGCAATATTCTAACCAATCAGCTTTATCTGTAAGAAATTTTGATCTCGGCTTAATGATGTATTGCATCGGTGTGATGAGGGTAGTTATAATAGGAAAGTGGTCGCTATTGGGAAGGTCTTCTAGAGTATAAGAACAGAGTTTATGGGCTATGGAAGCTGAACAAAGAGCGATTCTATATGAGTGAAAGTTTTGTGGGAGGAAAAGTGAGTTGGTGATCTATCATTAAGGACAAATAAGTTTTTTGAGAGAATAACATCTTCCATTATTTGGCCTCTTCCATTTGAGGAGGTAGATCCCCATAGGGGCTCCAAGCATTAAAATCTCCAATGATTATTGTGGCTGCAGGTACAGCGTTAATGACACCTATAAGTTCTCCTGCAGTAAACTTTTGATTCGGAGGGATGTAGCATGTGACTATGGAAAATTTGAAACCGATGTTAATTTCTATTGCAATGGCGGAAATGTTGGAAAAGACTGGGATACGTTTGTGTTTGATATGTTTTTTGATAAACAGGGCAATGCCTTGTTTAGCTGATTCGTTTTGTGGTAGATTATGGAAATAACCAATGTATTTGTGAGGAGTATATGCCGTTTTATTTGCTGGAAGGTGAGTTTCTTGTAATGCAATTACGTGTGGTGAGAATTCATTGATGAGTATATTCAAATCTGGATAATTGTTAAATAGACCTTTCAAATTCCACTGGAGAATTCTCATAGTCTATTTTGTGATGGGGTTGTGTGGGTAATAGGGCGGCGGGAGTGTTACTGAGTTGGGTGATCAAGTTTGAAATGAGTGAGGTTGTTGCGTTGTAGTCAAAAGATGGTACAGTTGAGTCTTCGACTGCACTTGTTGTTGGAAACGAATGAGTTGAATTTATTTGATTTATAGTGGTTGTTACATTTTATTCGTTGTTTGTGCTGATTGTTTTAGAGTTGGAAGTTGTAGGTGAAGTAATAGAGGAGAGCAAGATTTTGCTCTTTTGTTTGAGTGTTTTGTTGATTGTTTGTGTTAGTTATGTTTGTCGGGTTGTTAATAACGTTAGCGAATAAAGGAGATGAAGAATTGAAAACAGGTTGTATTTGTGCTTTATGGATATTTACTGCTTCGCGGAAAGAGCATTTATTGTCTGTTTGAATTGTTATTATATTCTTTATTTGAGTGAACTTTGGACACAGTTTACTTGAGGCTGGATGATCTGCAGAACAGTTTGCACAGAGAGTGCGAGTACAGGGTGAGGAATTGTGGGTTGGTAATGCACATGTATCGCAAGTAGGGACCTTATTGCAGCGTTTTTTTGTGTGACCAAATAATTGGCAGTTTTTGCATCTCATAGGATTTGGATAGTATGGTCTTACCTTTGTTGTATACCATGAAACATCAATTTTTTCGGGTAGGGAGTAGCGATCGAAAGTTAGGAGGACTACACCACTTGGAGATGGTTGGCTATTTATGTATTTCGGAAATTTATAAATTGATATGACAATGAGCGTAAATAGTACCTTTGCATGAGTTTCGGCTGTTCGAGCTCGAGCTGCAGAACTTAATCGAGCAGGTACAATCTTTTATAAGAGCGTACCCCTGGCGTATGCCGATGATATATTGCCGTCCTACTATATGGTGCAGAGGCTTGGATGATGACAACAACTTATGAATCGACGTTCCGAGTTTTCGAGAGAAAAGTTCTGCGAAAGATTTACGGTCCTTTGCGCATTGGCCACGGCGAATATCGCATTCGATGGAACTATGAGCTGTATGACGACATTGACATAATTCAGCGAATTCAAAGACAGCGGCTAGGTCATGTTGTCCGAATGGACGAAAACACTCCAGCTCTGTAAGTATTCGACACAGTACCCGCCGGAGGGAGCAGAGGAAGAGGAAGACCTCCACTCCGCTGGAACGACCAAGTGGAGAAAGACCTGGCTTCGCTTGGAATATCCAATTGGCGCCACGTGGCGAAAAGAAGAAACGACTGGCGCGCTGTTGTTAACTCGGCTATAATCGCATAAGCGGTGTCTACGCCAGTAAAGAAGAAGAGCGAACTCTCAAAAACCCATAAACTAATATTCGTGTTTTGCTGTGCACAAAGTGTTAAAAAATAGAAGCACCGAAATAATAAATATATCAGAACTTAGAGACGAAAAACTTTTATTACCAGTAAAAAACAACAACATAGCTGAAAAATTCATATCAACGAAAGCTTTATATGGCATACATATGTGATGTAGAAATAAAACTCCACATCAATCTAAACTACACAGAAGGAACAATTTACGCACTATGCCTGAATGAAATCTCAGACGATGAAATCATTGAAATTAAAAGCACAGGGAGTTGTTTCAATTTTCAAATTCCCTAAATACACTAACCAAAAGCCAGTACCTTGTCTCCTGACCTTTGATAAATATCACCTACCTGAAAAAAATGAAGTGTCATGGTACACAACTAAAGTAAGGCCCTACTATCCAAACCCTATGAGGTGCAAAAACTGCCAACTTTCTTTTCATACAACAAAGCGATGAACGATAACCGCTGTTTGCGACAAGTGCGCTCTCTCCTCTCACCAACCATCCCCTTGTACTCGTTCCTTTTGCATAAACTGTTCAGGTAATCACTCATCTTCTGACAAAATATGTCCCAAATTTATAAAAATGAAACAAATAATAACCATAAAAACAGACAAAAAGTGCTCCATGCAAGAAGCAATAAAAATAAAAAAACCCAGTTTACTCCTGCACTCAGTGAAAACTCTGCTACATTCGCTAGTATAGCAAAAAATACTGTCAACAACTTAAAAGAAAATGGCAGATTCTCACAAATCTCTTCCACAGAAAATGTTACTTCTATTACAAACAACAAACCTACCAACAATATAAATAACGAAACACAAGAAAAATATATAAACAAAAACAATTATACCACAGCAAATATAATCAAAAAAAAGTATCAGTCGATGACTTTCAAACCCACGCAATGATCTCATCATTGCTTACTCACCTCACAGCTCCTGTACTAACAAAACCAACAATATACTCACCTCAACCTACAATATTCTCTTTTCTGACGACAGATAATGAAATGATAGAGTATACAATGCGAATTTTACAGTGGAATATAAATGGCTTACTTAATAACTACTCTGATTTAAATATCCTTATTAATGAATTTCGTCCGGAAATTATTTCACTCCAAGAAACCCATACCCTTACAATAAAAAGGTATACCCTTCTAATAAATATCATAGCTATTTCCACAATAGTACACAAAACTTATACGCCAAACAAGGAATTGCAGTTTTCGTCAAGAAATCTGTAAATCATAAGCAAATTTTAATCGTCAGCAACATTTCTTGCTTAGCTATTGAAATAGAAATTGGATTTAAATTTACAATTAATAATTGCTACGTACCACCTCATCGAAATTTTGCTTACAGAAAACTCGACAATATCATAAATAAATCAGCTTACTACTCCAATTATCGTAATGGGAGACTGCAATGCATGGAGTCCATTGTGGGGATCATCGAAAGTGAATAAAAGAGGTGAAATCATCGAAGATTTAGTCATTTCAAATGATCTTATCGTGCTAAACGATGGTAAAGCAACTCACTCTACACACAATACCTTTACGCATCCCGACATTATCCTGGCCTCATAGCAATAGCACACAAACTCTCTTCTTATACAATTGATGACCTTCGCAGTAGCAATCACCTTCCCATAGTCACATCCCTCTCCATCCCTAAATCGTACAATGTTAAGCCAAGATCCAAATTTCTAACCGAAAAGGCAGACTGGGAAAAATTCATTAATATTTCAGCAAGTTTATCCAATACTAGGAGCTTTAGAGAAAACGTAAATGCTGACGCATCTGCTATTAAGACTATTATTCGTTCTGCAGCTCATTTAACCATTCCCCAAAATAATACCCAAAGGTTTTCACCAAATTACCGTATTGGTCTAATCTATTATTTATTCTCACAAATAGGAAAAAGTTTTTGTGGGCAACATTTAAACACAACAGAACTGACGATAATTTAATTGAATATAAAAAAGCTAATGCTAACTTTAGAAAGGAGTTAAGGTTGGCTAAAAGGCAATCATTAGAGAAATTAACAGCCAATATAAACCAAACTACGAAGCGGAAACAAATACGGTCCGATATAAAGATGCTAACAGAATCCATACACAGATTCAGTATATCCCATATTAACACACTTTCAGGACCTATTTACACACCCCAGGAAATCGCGAAAAAATTTGCAGAAACATGGTCATCATATTCTTCTGAAACAAACCTTCCTCCTACATTTAACGCAAGTAAAAAACGAATAGAAAATGAAACCTACTCTAACTCGTCACCTTCTCCAAATGCACTTCACATTGAAGCCGATATTACATTTAACGAATTCGATACGACACTTTCGACCTTAAAAATATTATATCTTATCCCATCCTAATAAATCTCCCATACTCGCTTAAAAAAAGACTTGTGAACCTCTATAATAAAATACTAAACTCAGGTATATATCCCCAACAATGGAAAGTTAGTCATTCCCATACTTAAATCTAATAAACCATCTTCCTACATTGAGAATTACAGACCCTGTATGTCCAAAACATTAGAAAAAATAATTTCTTTGAGACTGATGTGGTATGCAAAAGCAAATCGACTCACAAGTCCACACCAATTCGATTTTCAAAAAAGATTAGGAGTAATAGACCCCCAGTTACAATTTGTACACTTTGCTTCCAGTAACTTGACATCCCGTAATCACGTTTCAGTTCTAAGCCAGGATTTAGAAAAAGCCTTCCACAGGATTGGAGCTCATGTGGTACTCAGTGAACTTAAGCAATGGAAAATTGGAAACAAAATGTTTAACATTATAAAATCGTTTTTATATCAACGAAAATTTGTCATATGTGCCAATAAATGCCAATCACAGGTTTTCAAGTTGAACAATGGTATACCCCAGGGTTCACCACTCTCGCCAACTCTCTTCATCATTGCGTTTAATAAAGTGAGCGCCATAATTAGTACTAACCCACGAATAAAACACTTTATCTACGCAGATATTGACCTTTACAAAAATTAAAGACTTAAGACAAGTTAAACATGTATTTATAAAAATTTTAGATGATGTCAACAAATGGTCCGAAATTTCAGGTGTGAAAACTTCATTAAACAAAAGCTCCACATTTCATATTTGTAGAAAACATAATTGGTCATTTCCCACCTTATCCTTTTTAAATACACAAATTCCCCATACTCATAGCTTACAAATTCTACGCTTAATATTTGACAAAACTGTTTCTTATAAGGAACATTGTATATATTCGATCAAACTTATTTCTAAGACTAAACATTATAAAGTACTTATCATCAAAAAATTGTTTGTGTCATCCAAACACTCTCATTAATGTGACAAAAGCATTATTGTTATCAAAAATTGACTATGGACTTGTAACATACGGACACTGTGCCAAAACTCATATCAAACTCTTAAATGCACCTTACCATGCGGCAGCGAGAAGGAGTATTCGTGCCTTCCCAACATCACTAATCAAAGTTATTTTAAAAGAATCCGGGTTACCAGATATTCAGCAAAGGACCACACATAGCACACTGCTACTCATTCCAAAGTTGCTTCTATGCAGAAACGAGTTAACACTCATAAATGTAAATAGCACTATCCAATGTTCTCGCAGATGCAACAATCCCACAACCATAATGTGTTGTCTAACAATTTCCAAGGAACTCGAGATAATTACGAGCCCTGCAGTAGTTGAACCTTCAATAATTCCGCCTTCTATGACATTATCTTCAAGTTGTATACTTGCGTTATTGCGTTACACAACAATATTGCAAGCAATTTACCAGCAACACGGAATATGTTCAGTTATATAAAGAAACTATTCAACCTTATAGAGATGATTGGGAGTTTATATTTACAGACGGATCTAAAAGTGATACCTCCACCTCATTTGCTTTGACAAACCAGAATGGTGTCACCATAGCTGCTTTTGTTTTGCCTTCGTACTGCTCGGTATTTAGAGCTGAAACAGCTGCAATATTGGCAGCCGTTCGTTTTACCGCTAGGAATGGAAAGAAAACTATTATTTGCAGCGACAGTAAATCCGCCATAGATGCCATTTTTAACCAATCAAACGATTCCCACCTGATTACAAAAATAAAAAACCTTATTTCTCAACATAATAACATAATCAAAATTATGTGGATACCTGGACATACAGGGATTCGAGGAAACGAAATGGCTGGCAAACGAGCGAAAGAAGCAAAGAACCTTTGCATATGTCAGCATACTTCACCACAAAGGATATTAAGAAATACGTTAAACAACATATCTCGGTCTGTTGTCTGAACGGTTGGAGACACTATAACCACTACTATAAACTTGCCAAAAATCACATTATTCCAATACCATCATCTGTAAAAATATAAAAACATTCACACGCATAAGGATTGGACATACACTTGCGACACATGGACACCTTTTGATTGGTAGAAGCAAACCCATATGCACTTTATGTGGCTCGGAAGATTTCACAATATTTCATGTCCTCGATGACTGCGCACGCGTACAACAATAAAGAGTCCGACTTACTCGTTCGGACAGATGACAATAACATTAACCCCTTTGTAAAAGATATGCAAATATATATGCAAATTAACTATTTGATATATAAGTAACTGAAGTACAAACTAATTTTAATTTGCTTTAGTCTTAAGTAATAAAAATGAAATAACTTAATCTGTAAATATTAATTATTATTAAAAATAATAGCAGCCAGTGCTTCACATATGTATAAGTGGAATAACTATTTATATTTATTTCTCTTCTAAATAAATAAAAATAAAAATTTAATTATTCATAAATTTGTGTTTGTTTATGACTATTTCATTGCTTTGATCACTTGTTATTGCGGTAAATATGGCGGCTAGGGACTGTTAAAGGGCAAACTGTTGTTATTTTTAATCATTTTGCAGTTTTTAGCGCCAAAGTGGCGTGTATTATGTGCATGTTTTGTGTAAACTTTTCTGAAATATTTTTGAAAATAATTGTCCATGCACAATTGTCCATGCACATTTTACATGGTAGTACCAGCATCTAGTAGTTTTTTAAAGGCCTAATGAAATGTAAAAAACAATTAATTCATTGCACGTTATTTCTTTATTCTTTGTGCCATTTATGTTCATTCCGCGGCCGTTTTTCTTAATAGGATGAGCGATTTCCCAAAAAACTTTGCCAATTTTTTAACTAGGATCATTAGGAGTTTCTTACTGTCCTAAAAATTGTGGCTTTTTATAGACAATGATGAAATCTCAGTGGTGTGACTTAAGATTTAAGAAGTTTTGTCATAGTGCTTCCCCCATATTTGGGGCGTTTTCAATCGTTGGATCCAACCAAGTTGTCTATACGTAAGATAATCACCAGGAACTATACTGTCCTACATTCAAAAATATACCTATTTTTGCAACAAAGTGGGCTGCTGACAAATTTTGCCATTAAAACAAGAAAACGATCCCCGGCGAATATTATTCCATTGTGAAAATAACCAAAAACTGTCGGAGATATGCTAAAATAAATTATAATAAGATTTCATCCCACCCAAACATTTTAAATGTATATGTTTTAAAGACATTGTAAACACTTGTCCAGGCGATGATTTTAGGTGCTGTAAACGACTTTTGGTGGTGGTAAGCACATCAGGTGGCGGTTAGCGGATGTCGGATGGATAACGGTTGTTGTATGACCTAGTGATGTACGATTATTGCTTTTGTTGTTGTTTTTGCATGTTGGGTATTTGGTTTTCGCCTTCAGTCAGCCCCTCTTAACATTATTGGAAATATTACAATATTTATTATGCCAGCTTTTGTTTTGTTGCAAATGATTTTCACAATTTAATGCTGTTGCTGTATTTTGTTGTTTTAATTTTAATGTCAAAGTAATTTGTCGCAAATGTGTAAAGCGGGACACAAGAATGGTTCGAGAGGAAGAGAGAATAAGAAAGTGAGGTAAACAAATCTGACACACGTGGCGCCACAAGGGTATAGTATGCCGTATATTCGTCCTTGATTGCAAATTCTACTACATATATGTGTATTATGGCTCTGCTGGAAGTATTAACAAAAAATAGATAGCTTTCCCCGTCTTCAACTTCTGCTCAGATATTAGGCGCTTAGGAATAATAGCTTAAATTCTTAACAGAAACTTTAAACTTTTGACTGAATAGCACTAATTGTAGTGTTTTTGTCTTTTTTCAAGATTTTATGGTATCCTTAATATAAAGTATTTATATTTTCTTTCAACCAGTTTCTACAGAGTATTATAGTTTTGTTCACTTAACAGTTGTACGTATCACCTAAAACCAAACGAGACAGATGTAGGGTTATGTATATATAAATGATCAAGATGACTAGAAAAGTTGAAGCCCGGTTGACTGTCTATCTGTCCTCCCATCCGAGCAAGCTCTAACTTAACCCATATTCGGCCGCTGGTCGATTTTTCGACCATCTAAGTGCTATTTTCATGATTTGTTTTCAGAAATATTAAATTCTGAATTTTATTAAAACATAAAGGATAGTTTTTTTTAGTTAAAACATTAAATAAAAAATTTGGTAGAATCATAAAAAAATTAATTTTTTAAAGTGTTTTTGTTTAATTAAAAAAAAATTGGGAAAACAAAAAAATGTTTTTATTTTTAATTGTATACGAAGACAAGAGATCAACTTTTAACAATCAAAAGAAACTCACCTCAATACTATTACCAGTTTTTTAACTTTTAAAACTACATACTCTTTGGTGGTCGAAAATCGACCACTGGTCAAAAATCGTCAAGTAGGACAAAATTTTTTCAAGCATGATTTTTGTTATTATTAAGTAAAAGGCAAGTATATATCTTCAAAATATCAAATATTTAATGGTCCTTGCTTTAGTTTTTTCGGATTTTATACTTTTATGGTTTTAAGTCTAGCATCACCTGTCCGCATGTAACCTTTTCGTCTCATATATTTGTCTCCCTATGACTATCGTAACGTAAAATTTAAAAAGGGAGTTCCCCGAATTGATTCTGTTTGCTTTTGTTATTGCAAAAAGAAAGATTTCGAACTTGCGTAGTACAATAAAATCAATTGGTGAAGATAATGCCGATTCGTAAGGCAATAAAAATTAGTGAAATCATGGCCATTTTAAATGAGCCATCTTCAGATGACGAGGAGGATCAAGCTGTATTGAATGCAACAGATGGCGACGTCGTATACATTCCACCACCTCATGTGGAGTGTATGACAGATGAAGAAGATCTGGACGATGACCGGATTAATCTGAATGACAACAATGATGATTTTTTAAATGAAATCGCTGGTCGTGTTGAACTACAATACTCATTGGAAGGAGAAAACATTCAGGAAGTAGGTAATGAACTCAGTGAAACTTAAAATCCATCAACATCTAATGCACATGGAAATGTTATGATAACTGGCGGATTTAAGAGGAAATCTGATTTTGCTGTCCCCGTATGGCGAAAACCCAGAAATTTTGAATACAGCCGAACGCCAATTAACATCGAAGCTTTCAAAATGGAAGAAATTTTTTCTGAAATTGGTAAGCAATTGATTAACTATTTCTAACTATTTAGTTTAAATTGCCATTTCTATGTATGCATAAATTTATATATATACTTATATACGTATAAGAGTATTTATTCATACTTAACTTTTTTGCAGGCTTTAAATATCCGTATGATATTTTCTCGTTGTATTTTGATAAATTAATAATTGCAGAGATAACGCATTTCACAAACGAATATGTGAATCAACACAATGCTGCCATTAACGTCACGCCAGTGGAAATACGTAAGTTCATTGTTATTTTGTACATTTCGGGGTATCACACCTTGCCTCATATTGACCATTATTGGTCTGTTCGGCCCGACATGGGAATTCCAATTGTAAAACAAGCGTTGAGTCGTAATCGGTTTAAAATAATAAAACGGTTCTTACATATCGCTGATAACACCGATTTAAATACAGTAGATCGTTTTGCCAAGGTTCGCCCGCTTATTGGTGCTCTCAATAAAAAATTTATGCAGTTCGGAGTTTTTAGCCATATTCTTTCCGTAGACGAACAGATGATTCCATACTTTGGTCTGCACTCATGCAAAATGTTTATCAAAGGAAAACCGATTCGTTTTGGATTTAAGTCGTGGTGCTTATGTTCAGAAAGTGGATATTTATTTTCTAGTAGTATACTATATAAGGGTGCAGTAACCCCTCACGATAAGAATATCGGTCTAGGAGCACAAACTGTTTTAGATTTGCTTGCTAACGTAACTGACCCCGACTGCCATATTATTTTCTTTGACAATTTTTTTTCATCCTATCATCTTATGTGCCTATTGAATGAGCGTCGATGTTTTGCAACCGGTACTATACGTGAAAATAGGATTTAAAAAAAGAAACGCGGAGCATTTGACCAGCTACTCGATGGTCAACAAGAAATATTAACTGTACGGTGGAACGATAACGCTGTCGTCAATGTTATTACTAATAGCTCCACAGCCGAACCAATGGTATGTGCTAAAAGATATTGTCGGAAGCAAAAGAAAACTATCACCATTCCACAGCTCAAAGTAATACAAGAATATAATCACGGTATGGGTGGAGAGGATCTTCATGACAATGCTGTGGCCAACTATCGGATATTTATACGAAGAAAAAAATGGCGGTAGCCAATATGGATTAATGCTCTTGGTAACGCAATGGTCAATGCATGGAAGTTGCATTGTATGTTAGCAAAATTTCAAAAGTCGAAACCACTTTCACAAATTGATTTTCGATCTGAAATCACTAACCATTTGTTGACTTACGGCAATAAGGAAGATTACGAGAATGGAGATGAAGATGTGGACTCTGGACATCCATCGAACCTCTCTCGGATCAACGAAAAGGTACACGCCGTCATGAGAAGTCTTGAAAATAAATATCAGCGCTGTAAGTTATGCAAGAAACATACTATTTTTACTTGCAAAAAGTGTAATGTTTATTTACATACTAAATGTTTTGATGAATATTATCAAAATTTTTAAATTTACGTCTGCACAATATACATGTATTATATAAAAAAATACATATGTATCTTTTAAATAAAAGCGAATAATTTGACTAAAATCATTACATTTTTCTTAAAGAAAATAAAACCAAAAAAATATATTTTTTTATACTTGACGGTTTTTGGCCAGCGGTCGATTTTTCGACCAGTTCATATCAAGGAAACGGTTGGTCAAAAAAAAATTTTTTTTTAATTACTCTTGATTATGATCATAAAAGCACCCCTTCGAAAGGAAATTGAAAACTTTCTGTGATTTCATGTAGCGGCCGAAGATGGGTTAAGTAAAAATTAAATATCTGATGAAACTTGGTATGCGGGATCTTTAGTAAAAAACGGATCCACAAAAAATCCAATAATAGAAAACCTATAAAGTACCATACCAAATCATCAAATTAAGATATAAAGCTGTAAATTGGTACAGAGGATTGCGGTAAGAGGCATCTGGGGGCAAAATTTAAGTTTAATGTACATACCTCCTAAACCACTTAAGCTATAACAACCAAATTTGCTGAGTGCAAATCTTATAAGAATTCTACCAAAAGTGTGAAAATGGATGAACTCTTAGGATAACCCCCCTCACTCGCTATATAACGCTTCTGTTAAAAACTAGTAAAAGCGCTAAAAATCAGTAACGAAATACGCCAGAGACATTAAATTTTACCACCAAGAGCTTTATGGGAGCCACGCCTACTTCCATATAGCACAATTTTAAATTCTTGCTTCTTTCAGTTTCCAGTACAAAAATCCATAAAAAAATTAATATAACGTGAAAAAATTTTGCACTAATAACTTATTTAGTGTGTGGTGACACCTTATGGCCAAAAATTAAATAAAAACTGTTCAAGCCCCTAGGTACCGAATATTTAGACCCCGTTACCTGTAGATAATTTTGATCGAAAATGTCAGTCAATGTGCGATTTTTATAACTGTAATGAAAGGAAAATGCTTCTCTTATAATGGTTTGTCTGTTTGTCAAAAATGGGTTGAATTGGATCAGTACTTCTCTTAGCCCCCATATACTTAATGTAAAGATTTTCGAACATCCGTCTGACTTTACTCTACATCAGTCTTTCCCAAAGTTGGCGATAACGGCCCCTTGTGGGCGCTGCAGGTGTAAAGAGGGGCGGTAAGAGACCCAGAAAGAAAATGGGAGCGTTGTGTAGAGGCCTGGGGGGTGATTTTTAATTTTATTTAGCTAAGAGGCCTTTTTGACAACGACTGCATGAGCTCTCGACTCTCAACAACAACTTGTGAACATCAACTAATATGAATTAAAAGATTGCTCAAACTCGGTTCCATATTTCTCTCCGCGTAGTTCATATATCTGTCCTATTTTATTGAACATAGAAAAAATGAAAATCATGTCAATCGGTCGCTCCGTTTCATAATGAAAGTAGACACAAACATACAAATAAAAAGGCAACAGACACACTTTCGTATTTTAATAGTTATTAGTACTCGTAGATATCTATCATGTTTTAACAAGTTTTTGTTTAATAACTCAAATTGTGCATTCCCGTATCAATCGGCTGGTTCATTGAATACTTGTTCGGACTTGTTGTGTACGATTGAGCGTCGAATGAGATAAACGAGTTAATGCATGATTTTTTTATTCCTGTCGGTGGGTGCTGCTTAAGCATTCCTATATAGACAATGTAATATTTATTTTACTTTCATTTGTGGTTTTGCGCGCAATAGATGAGCAGTACTTACGCCTCCTTTACACTACTCGCGAAGTTGAACGTATTTCTCAAAGCAAAACAATGTCGAAAGTAAAAAAGAAAAGACGGCAATACTGTGCGGAATATATTAAATTCGGATTCATTGAAAATCCCACTTCGCCTTAGTGTCTTTTATGTCTAAAAACATTTTCGGATGAAGCCTTCAAGACTGCAAGATCATTTGAATAAAATGCATCCAGATAAGAAAGACAAGAATGTAGCATATTTTCAAGACCTAGAGAAGAAGCATAATACTCAGCCAAGTGTAGAAAAACTATTTTCGGCGGCTGCTAAGCAAGATGACGACGGACGTCGAGCTTCGTACAATATGTATCTCTTTGTTAATTGCTCAAAAAGGCAAACCACATAACATCGGAGAAGAGTTAATATTGCCAGCAATAAATGAAGTAATAACTACTGTGCTTAATTCTATGCAAAGACGAATTGATGAAATGGCTGAAAACATTGAAGAATCAATGTGCGATCACCTGAGGTCAAGTCAATTTTCAATTCAGCTGGATGAGTCCACTTTACCAACTAATGAAGCATTGTTGTTGTCTTACGTGAGTTTTATTAAAGATGAGAAAATTTGTGAAGAACTATTATTTGCTAGAAGTTTAGAGGCCGATACAAAAGGCGAAACCGTATTCAATATATTGGAAAAGTTTTGCGATGAGAAAGAGATTCCTTTGAAAAATATTATTTCAGTTGCTACAGATGGCGCTCTGGCTGACAGGGTGCCATAAAGGCTTCATTGCGTACTTAAAAAATAAAATTTCAGATGTCCTTGGTGTACATTGCGTAATTCATAGACAACATTTTAGTTGCTAGAAACTTAAGTGAAAAACTATTTCAATCACGGCAATATGTCATCAAAGCAGTCAATAAAATCCGCAACAGATCTTTGAATGATGGATTATTTCATCAGTTTTGTGTTACTGTGACGAGGACTTCAACCGTTTCTTGTTTCATACTGAAGTTCGTTGGCTATCAAGAGGCAATTGCCTGACTCGATTTTATAACCTGTTTGACTCTGTTATAGAGTTCTTGGAAACTAAAGATACAGAATTGCAAGGCAAGCTCATAACATCAAAGAATGATATAGCTTACATGACAGACCTGCACGAGTATAAATTGTTCAACGACATGAATCTCCAACTGCAAGGCGATAAACTAAATTTAATTAAAACAAAAATCGTCGTTGCTGCTTTCGCAGCCAAACTGCTTCTACACAAAAAGAATCTGGGCAGACGTGAGTTTCACAATTTTCCGAATTTATTTATTAAATTTGCGGTTCAATAATCATTCTTATTGGCAGGTGGAGCCCGTAAGGGTTAACTCGAGACCTAAGCGCCTCTGTATGGTACCTACTGCGCTCAGGTTTCAAGTTGCGGGTTATTGTAAAAGCTTCGTTTAGAATTTTCCCTTAATATATATATATATAGGTCACAATAATTAATTAATTTAATTTGAAGTTATAGTGGTTTCTAAATAGGTAAAAAATGGGGGCGCTAAAAAAATATTTATTCTCAAAGTGGGCAGTAGACAAAATAAGTTTGGGAACCACTGCTCTACATGATTGGTTTTACACCTTTAAGTATTTCCCTAGCTTTGATTCTTACAAGTTGCAATAGTATCAAATGTTCGGTTGCACCTGAACTTAGCCCTTTCTTACTTGTTTTATTTTTTTCTTAATGAACATTTGTTTAAGAACACACACACATAAAATTTCATATCATTTCGATGAATATTTTCGAAGTTACACCCGAAGTTTTTCTCAATACAGTGTTTTCAAAGTCGATAACCACCATTAGTCGAAAACGCCTAAACCTATTAGTCTCAAACTTTAACACGAGCTTCTTAAATATATCCTCTAGTAATTAAACGAAGATTTTTTCTCACAAATAAATATTTTTATTATAAACTTAAATGGCCGAAATTTTGGTTAAAAATCGATTTGTTTTTTGAGGCGCCGCAATTTTGTCAAAAAATTTTATTTTGCTAATATCTTTTATTCGCTCTGCTAGATTTAACATTACTTTACCGAAAATTTCAGAGGATCCAGTTCAGACATATGTATAGTAGCCACCGCAAAACGTCTTTTTTGAGCCTCCAGAGATGAGCTGTAGTTCTTTCCAAATAAATATTTTTGCTAATACTAAGTCTTAAAATACTGTTAAATTTACTATTATATGTGTACAAATTTTAGCTAGGTCAAATACCTCCTTTTAATTAATAAGACCAATAAAAAATGAGCTAACAAGAGCTTTTGAAAAATTCTTATTTGTTTATATCTACTTGAACTGAAATTTCTAGTCTACCTATTATCAATACCAAGTAAATTTCATATGAGCTTTAAATTTTCCATTGAGACAGGAACCCTTCTTCCTGAGTACTTTACTTTTAGCTATAGCCGATCAAGGAGCGAATTATTATATAATTGTAACAAGTAACAAGTTGAGAAAAATTGATTACCAGAATGTAATTCATTCTTTAAAATTTAACCTTAACATTAACTAAGTTTAAAACTGATCTGCTAATAAAGTATGTTCGTATGTTTTTTTTACCAACCGTATGCTATAAACAGGATTCGGTATTTAACCCTCTTAGCTCGTCCATTAAGCTCTTAGTTAAGTGAATACAGCACTTCTCAAAGTTCTATATAAGCTTTAGCTATGGAAGCTGTGACTTAGTCCAAGTTCGTTTGATTACATATCAAATTTTAACCTTTTAACCAAAAACTGAAACATAAAATCAAAAAATAGCTTGGTCCGACTAATATCATGTCGCTTGAACAGGATGATTATTTGGGTGCCCAATTCGTGGAGACATCCACTACTCTTTGGATTGTTAATAAAGCACTTACACTCGAGTACCATTTATAAGTTAAAATGCGATTTATTCCGATATATTAAAGTTTATTTTATTTTTATTAAGTAACGATCTTTACAATTAAGATGATTGTATATAAAAATGGTTCCGAGGGTAACGAAATGATTTGTCGATTGGAGTCGAGTTCTAACGCGGAGCAGTGCACAAGCGAATGTCTTGTAGACGAAAGTTAATGTGCGAATGTTGATGTGCGGCTTGTGTAGATCGAATCGAGTGAGCTTTCCTGTTGTCCATTCCTTTTGGTGGTTGGGTTGGGATACAGCTGTTGTGTGTTGTTTTGTAGTGTCAGTAGCTGTGGTGAATTAAGCTGTTTTATTAGGGTGCGCCAGTTTTCCCAGGTAAAGTGAGGGGAATCTTAACTCATTTAAACACAGGATAAACCACACTTCTATAGTTTGGGTATATTCAGATTTCTGAAAGGCTACAATCGTAAATGAGATGTTTTTACAAATCTTTATATAGACAGATATTACGTTACAAACATTTATGTGCATTATTACCAGCACATACGCATGTATGTAGTCTTAGGCATGGATATTTTTTACCAATACCAATTTCTATCTATACTGTAATTCATGTTCATTTTGGGTATATTGAATAATTACTCTAATATTTAATGTATGCAACAAAAATACTGAACTGGCTATGTAAAAAATCACAAATGATCCTAAAATAATAAAGAAATATCTGTACATGGTCCTTGATATAATATATACAATAAGTATTAAGGTCGTTTTCTGAACAGTTGTTACAGGCGCTTTAAGCATATTTTGCAAAAAGATCTTTCCAGCTTGAAACAATTTGTTTTCGTTCACATTTTTCTCACAGGGATGGTTCCGTTACATGCTTCTTGCAGCTTCCGATAGTGGCTGACGGCTACAAAACGCAAATACACACGCGAATATATACAAAGCCCATATTAAAAAATGAGCAGCACTTAATATAACACATACATACATGCACATATTCTGCAATGAAAACGAGATAGAAGTAAACACATTTTAACATCCGTGTCACATTTGACAATCCAGATTTGGTGGCGAGAGATTACAGTGAACGGGGCCTGAAGGGGGTTGAACATTTGACTTGTAGCTTTTCCACTAAATACAAAGCTCCGACAATACACCTATTTCATGCCGCACGTGCCAACCTCTAGCAACGTCCTGACACTTCAAACGAGCTTTTATACAGGCAAATGTTGGATTGTATACTTGCGCTACCTATTTGGGTTAATAAATGATTTTTGTTTTATTTCAGTGATTTTCCGTAATTTCCTCAGTGATTTTAAGTGATACTGAAAGCTGTAAATTCAGGAGAGTAATCATTAATACATACCAATAAATATATGTATATATATATGTTATTGTAAATATATATTTATAGAAGTGTGTTTGTTTGCTGAAAATTGGTGTATCGTTGCTGCCACTATTTAATCGTACATCGTTACCGATAAGATTTCATCAATAATTCCGACAAACTGTCGAAGGCGTGCTGAGGGGGTGCTAGCATAGGGATTTGTACTTTGTCAGGATGACTGACGTGCGGATGTCAATTGGGGCGAACATGTAAGAACCGTTGAAACATTTGTAGAATTCACATATGGCCCTGAGCTATTATATACATATATTCATTCATATATAAATATTTAAACACCCATCCGTACACTGCTTCGAGCCTCATATGCACGATTTATGATTAATGCCTTTTACGTTGTAGATACTATTTTCTGATAGATTTCCAGCCCGTTAGGCGTCTAACTGAAATCAAACATAAGGTAGACATAACTTATATATATGCTAAAGAGCAAATAGGGATAGACAATATATTTATACAATTTACTGCGAACACATAATGTACTATGAGTTAGATTTTGCAGAAACTTATACATTGCGTGTTATTTATATCCTATTGTCACTATTATTAATTTTCTATTGTCTATTAGGTATTATCTACTGCATACTTATTACATTAAAAATTTTATAAAATTATGTTTATATATAATACAGATTTACTATATATTTATAGAATATTGCCGATTATATATCATTTCTATTTCACGCGCTTCACCCGTAATCATAATCGGCCTCCTGAGCGTGCTATTCGCAACATGATCTTGAGATCCAGCATTCATTATTGGATAATATTCGACAGCATAGACATCATAGACATCATCAAAAATGATGCGGGTGAGAACGTAACTTCCAATGGCGAACGTTATCGCGCCACGATAACCGAATATTTGATGCCTGAAACTGAAGTTCGTGATCCCGGCGACATTTGGCTTTAACAAGACGGAACCACTTCCCGCATGCTGTTGAGAGAACACTTCGATGAGCAGATAATTTAACGTTTAAGACTTTTTCCTGTAGAGATGTGCAAAGTCTCAAGTTTCAAAACATCACGCATGTCAATCGCCAGTTACCAGTCGAAATGCTCGAACAAGTCAATGAAAAACGGATTCAACGAATTTTAAGACGGAGCCATATCCATCATTTAAAAAGAGATACTATTAAAAAAATAAATGCCAAAGAATGTTCTTTCGAATGAAAATAAAGATTCTCAATTAAATTTGAAGTTCCGGCGTGCTTTCTTTAAAAAAGTATTAAACCTCGAAATTAATCAAAATTATATATAATATATGTATCAGCATGACGAGCTGAATCTATTTAGCCATGCCCACATGCATATACGTGAACTAGTCCCTTAGTTTTTGAGATATCGATCTGAACACACGTCCTTTCCTCTATATGCTATAGGTATAGCTTCCATACAAACTAAACGATCAGAATCAAGTGCGTGTATGGAAAACTTTCTTGTTTTATAAGATATCTTAACGAAATTTGGCTTAAACTATAACCAAAGGCAACGATGCAATCTCCGAAGAAATTCTTCAGATCTAGTTGCCATACAAACCGATGAATTAAAATCTAGTTCTTGTAAGGACTCGTTTATATTTATGAATATTATTATATCTTGGATGAAACAGAAATTACCCTTTTCTCTGGTTTTTATGTGTTCCCTGTTTTCGGAAAATTGTGTGGTTTAGCTCTGAATGAGAATAGACTTGGTCTTAACCTCAAATCCCTTATATAGTGAATTATGAATTATGAATATATTAACTTTAGCTTCTTCGAACGAGTTTATACCATATAATTTAAGATGGCATGAAGTAAAATAAAAATAAGTTTTAATTAATGGCATTAAATATAAATCAAGAATATAGCAAATTTGAATAAAAATTGTTGAATCCTTTCGGAACATTTCTTAACATAAATGTTTGCCTGCACCTGAAGGAATTTCCCCGGCTTTGATCATTGCACTGTGCAAAAGTATAAAATGTTCGGTTACACCCGAACTGAGCCTTTCCTTCTTTTTTTTATTATGGTTGTCTATTACCCCTTACCTATTATGCGTTATCTTTTATATATATGATATATATATCATATTACGTGAAACTTTGTTTGTCCGCGATGGTTCAGGATTCCATCTGAACCGATTTTAGTAAAATTTAGCACACTGTATCCGGTTCGAACCAACTTAGAAGATAGAATAGTAAAAAAAATCACAAATGAAAAATACAGTGAAAGCTCTATTAAATGGACGCTCTATTAAGCGGACATCACCATTAACCATGCACATTGACTGATCTCACAATTAGTTGATGTTTATTAAGTACAATCTATTAAGTGGACAGAAAGGCTGGTGACCAAACATTGAGAAAGCAGCTTTAAATTCGTTATTGTTTCCTATGAAATTTATTTGTATGAACATAATCAAAATTAAACCTTAAGTATAATCCCTTGAATTCAAACAAAAACGTTTTGCCCTTTCTTCGCAAATAAAATTTTCACTGAATTGAATAGTTTATTATATGAATAATAGTATAAAATATATACCGCAGCAACGCATGGCAGGATTCACTAGTTTGGTATATATTTTTCATTGTTTTCATTTTTTACGATTATGCTATCTATAAATTTCCATTGTGTTATAATGGAGTGGTGCTATGTGCAGTAATGTATATACATATGTTGATAGCTGATACCCTCAATCCCTGCAAATTGTTTCTCTCATTACCGCTTTGCTGACGATACAAGCTTTACGCACACAATATCCTTGCAGCAGTAAGTCAAACTAATCAGCGGCTGTCTCATCCTCAGAGGTTCCAGTGTTAGAAAGTCGTTGGAATTTTACTAAATGGCAGCACAAAAAATAAATAAAACTAAGCGAATGGCATTTCCATTTAGATTTTCTTATTCGAAAATCTGATCTTAACAGCTGTTTTTTGTTTACAATCAGCGAATTAAAACCGAAATAAAAAACATCAAAAAGCATCACAAAGCATCAAAAAATAGGAGATAAGCGAATTGGCATTTGCTGACGCGCAGCATTTGTAAAAATCTCCATCGTCAAAGCAACACAGAACATTTTATCGCCAATGAATAGATTTCGGAACATGGAGTTCATCTCCCCGTCTACTACAGATGATTAAAGTTATATCCTCTAGCAGTTCTTCTAATACTTCATCCATTGCATTGTGACACTGTTCAGGGCGCAAGATGTCTGCAAATTTTTTGAACCCTTAAAATTCGGATTATTTAATAAGCACACACCTTCAATAAAGTCCATTTCCTGAATAAAAGAACTTATTTTAAATTCGATTATTTTGTTTTTTAAACTTTGTTTAGGCATTTTATAAGTTGGAATTTCATTGAACTAAAATTGTAAATAGTGAACAGCTGTTTGTGTAAAAATAAGCAAATAACCATACATAGGATGTTCACGGAGCACAGAGGTTATTTTTAATTTAATAATCACATAACCCGATAACCACCTTACCGTGAACAGCCTAATTAATTTGCATATGTTTGGGTATGTGTTTATCTTCAGAGCTCCATCATGAGTAATATTGCATGAGGTAATCGTGCAGCACAAATCAACTCCATTATAACCTCATAAACCACTGTTTGTTGTTATGTTGCTGTTATTTTTCATTTGAACACTAACACTCCAACATCGTTTAAATTATCTTTTTTACCGATATCTTTAGTCGCTGGCTCTGATCACATACATATCTTCGTAGGCCGCCTAACCTCAACATAGCCGTTGTAACCTCGTTGCATTTATTGTTGTTGTCTTCCCACATTTTCTCCCTACTAAACACTCACGTATTATTATTTATTTTGCAGCAGCCTGCGGCTTTCTGTTCCCGGCATTTATATGAGTTCATTAGCCGATACGTTGTGCTCAGCTCAGTTTCCACTCTGAAGGGAAATCTTTAGCGGGATTTCAGCGAAATTGTAGCGTAGTATTATACTACATATACAAAGGTAGTTAAAGTTCCTTTACGAGGGTAATTCGATAATTGTGACATTTAACGGCGGGACCACCAGCGCAAGAAGACTGCTAGGATACGCATATAACTACAGGCTGCCTCACATATTTTCATACCTTTACCTTTTGGCTTGTGGTTGAAAGCTCATTTGTGTTAGGTGTACATCTGTTTATGCGAAAAAATATACCGAAATTTTGAATTTTTTCGAAAAATTTTAAATTTAAATTCAAAACTGGTTCTTAGTATTTAAAAATAAAAAACTGCAAGCCAAATGTGTTTCCGATTTTCAAAAACTGTAACAAATTAAAATTAAATATACAATTGTTCGCATTTATGTTTTATTTATTGTATTTATTTTCTATTTTAGCAACTATAAAATTTTTCTTCTTCTTTATTGGCCTAGACATCGCTTACGAGGCTGTAGCCGAGTTTACAACATCCCTCCAGTCGATCTTACTTTTAACTATAATATTAGAACTTAATATTTTATACAAAAAATATAATTTGTATTTTTATTTATTATATTTCTTATTTAATCTTTGCAGTGTAGTATTGAAACTCAGAGAAGATATTTGTCTAATAATAATTTGTCCCCGAAAATGGCAAAAATCTTAATGAAGTTCAGAAATAGTTTTTTTAGTTCATCTCAAGGGGATCCCATTTCGTTTAATATTGGATATTTAGGCGGAATATGTGTGAAATTAGTCCAGATCTTGTCTACATTCCATATGCCTTATGTAATGGTTCTCAATCCTATGGTTGACTTTTGGTCCATACGCCTAATAAATTAAATTTTGGCTCTTTAGTTTATTTCATATCAGATTTATCTCATTTGAATTGATTTTCTAATTTTAATGCAAATAACGTAATAATGGAGATCTATATAGATAAAAATTACGTTTCACGTTAATTGCATACCAGCACACTATCATCAGGTATATCCAATTTAAAAAACATGATAGTTTATATGTAAATTATGTTAAAAGTAAAATAGTTCATAAATAAGCCGTTGAAAACGTTAACTTAGGCTTTAACAAAGTTATAATACCTTCAAAGGTGCATTTATTATAGCATTTCATATCTTAATTTTGAACGGCAGCTATACTGAAGCACATGTTTAAGTTTGGAGACAAGTTTTTTATACCCATAACAGGATATGTTCTTTAGGCCTAATTTTTTAATAAACTCCTAATTTAATTATTAGGAGACACCACTTTTGTTCACTTCAATTTGTCCATAAATATATAAATAAATAAATATGGCAAACTTGCCATATCCTGTTATGGGTATAAAAAATGTGTCTCAAAACTTAAACATATGCTTGAAAAAAATGTATTCTTACCTTTATATTTTATTGTTTAAAACGTTTGAAAAATATTACCCTACCGATCCCTTAAAATAATGTTTAATTTGTCACTTAGCCACAGCCAAGCGTAATTGGATCTACTAATTTTTGACTTAAGTATAGGTACTTTTTTCAATAGCCGGTTTTTGACAGATCACGCGTGAGTCATCGCTGAAAGACTTACAACTGAGAACCCTTTAAAAACTTTAATTTTTGTGTTTATTGAATGTGTTTCGCACGCTTCGCTCAAATTATGGTCAAAATAATCGGTATATTGAGCGTACTATAAGCAACACCATCACCCATCTAAAGGCCTATGAACTCTTATTGCATAATATTCGACCGAATAGACCACGTTCAGCACTCATTGAAGAAATAGAACAGCCGTAGCTGAGAGTGTACATGAAAACCGTGGGGAGTCGATTTGTCGCCGTTCACAGCCACTCGGACTGATGTATGCAACGGCTTGGCACATTCTATGTCGACATCTTAAATTGAAAGCATAAAAAATACAGCTTGTGCATGAACTGAAGTGCTCGACCTTCCCAAGCGACATCGCTTCACTCTATGGGCTCTCGTAAAGTTCCAAGAAAATCCCACGTTTTCGAGACAAAAACAACAGTTTGGTGCGGTTTGTGGGCCGGTAGAATCATCAGTCCACATTTCTTCGAAAATAATGCCGGTGAGCACGTTATCATCAATGGCGACCGTTATCGCGCTATGATAACGGCCTATTTGATGCCTGAATTTAATCTCGTGATCTCGGCTACATTTGGTGTCGATAATACGGTTTCATTTCCCCTACATCGCATCAGTCGATGAATTTATTGAGAGAACACTTCGGGAAGTAGATAATTTCACATTTTGGGCCGATTCAATAGCCACCAATATCGTCTGATATCTCGCCATTAGAAATTTTTCTGTGGGCTTTGATTCAAATCTGGGAGCAAAACATCACGCGTGTCATTCGCCAGTTACCACTCGAAATGCTAGAACGAGCCATTGAATATTGGACTCAATGGGCGGACCATCTGAGGCATAGCCACGGCCAATACTTGAAAGAGATAATCTTCAAAAAATAAATGCCAAATAATGTTCATCCGAATAACAATAAACACAAGTAGGGAACCTCAAAATGGATCAAGCTTTAGTAAAGTAATAAAACGAAGTAAGTTAAATAAAGATTTGTCGAAACCGGAAAGTACATATGTATGTATATCCTTGTGTTTGATCTTTGCAAACTGCAAGGCAAATGTGCGGTTTTAGTCAAACATTACCTTTTCCTACTGGTTTTTGCTGAACAATTAAAGTTACCTGAAATTGTTTCAAATACCTAAATAGCAACTAATTTTGGAAGGTTTATCAAGACGAATAAACATTATTGCTAATAAATTCGGGTAACTTCGATTTAAATTTCACAGCGCATTGCTTCAATCCCTAGACACATGTATTACATTTTTGAACACGTATGTGTGTACCAAACACATACGTATGTAAATGTAAGCACATAAGCATCACGTCGGAAATCTGCTGCTTTACACTTCGCCATCGAGTGAATCGTAAATACTTGTCGTAATATGACTAATAAATTGGAGTCTATCATGATGTGTCATATGATATTTTTTTTTTTTTTATTAGGAGGAAGCATCGAAAGCCGAAGTGCGGGACTTTAATCCGCTAAACCTAACCTACTCCCAACTCAAGACTCTCCCACGGAACCACCAGATAAGGTATTACTTCATGGGAGTGACAAGACATTTTACGTCTCCTCTATAGCACAGACGGACTGACGCCTATTCTGTTGTATCTGTCTTAATATTGTCATTATGAAAGTTGCCGCTTCGCGAACAGCTTTCCACTTCTTAGAGGACTGACACATAAGTACAGTCAAACTTTCCACCGTTAAACTATCACCTAGTGTTGTTTCTAACTTTTCCTTATGTTTAGAAACCGAGGACAATGGAAGAACACGTGCTCAGAGTCTTCTATTGACTCCGTACACATCGAGCAATACGGACTGACGTCGTTTTGAGATTTATATAGATAGCCTCTGAAGCACCCATGCCCGCTTAATATTTGAGTCAGGTGGAAATCCAGGTCCCCATGTTTTCTACTTATCCACGTATGTATGTCAGGTATAAGTCTGTGGGTCCACCGACCTTTAGTTGAGGTTTGCCATATTGCATATAGTATAACTGAGTTCATAGCTTTTGCGATTAGAAGTCGGCGGCTGGAGCCGTGGAATTCTTAGCACCCCATCATACACTACATTCCTACTCCGCTTGTAATAGGGTAGCTCTTGATGCCTTCGGTGGTGTCGTAGATCAGCCTTCTATTTTTAAAATAAAACATAACGATAAAATAACTCATAACGATATTTATGAGGTACTGAGGGCGCGTATTCCATATAGGAGTTCGAATATATTTTCCCATTTAGCAGAGTTGAATGCTTTCTTCACATCCAGGGTGATCAGCACACAATATTTTTTTGTGCCACCTTTCCATCTTTTGCCACTTACTGCTCTTTTCGCAGTGTCGACAACTTCTTTCAGTGCATAGATAGTAGACCTCTGCTTTCTGAAGCCGTATTGTCTTTCTGATAGTCCGCCCGCCTCCTGGATTGCAATCTCCAAGCGGTTTCTTATTATGCTTTCGTATACTTTGCCCATTGTGTCGAGCATACACAGAGGTCGATACGAAGAAGGTTCATCTATTGGTTTTTTTGGTTTTAGGATTAAAACCAGGCGCTGAATTTTCCAGGGATCGGAGAACATCCCTTCTTTTATACATGCGTTGTACATTTTTGCAAAAAGAGTGGGATTTGAGATTATGGCTACCTTTAGAGCTCTGTTTGGTATGCCATCGATACCAGGCGCTTTGTTGTTTTTGATTCTTTTAGCTATGGCCAATAGTTCCTCTTCCGTAACCAGTGGGGGTGATTCAGCAGCTTCGTTTCGTCGCACAGCGCTAGTAATTGGGGCGTGCGTCGGAAATAATGCCTCGACGACTTTCTTCATAAACGGGGCGCATTTGGGTTGCTGCGGCTTATTTTGGAATTTGGACATACAGATTTTATAAGCAGTCCCCCAGGGGTCTATATTCGCTTCTTTACAGATCTTTTCAAAACAGTTTCTCTTGCTACGGATTATAGCTGACTTTAGAAGCTTCTTATGGTTTTTAAAAGCTTCTTTGAGACGGGTTTCGTTTTCGCCACTTTGATTGCGTTGTAGGCGACGTCGGGCTGAGTGACAGAGCTTTCTCAGCGTGGCAATTTCTTCATTCCACCAGTATACAGGTCTTCGCTTATTGTGACATTTTGTCCTTCGCATTGTGGCGTCGCATGCTGCTATCAGTTCCTTTTGCAATGCGGTTACTAAGTGGACGCCGCCTTCGCCTGGTGCTATTGCTGCACTCCAGACTGTCTCAAAAACGTCAGTGTCAAAATCTGTTTGCTTCCAGCTTCGTTTATGTGTAGTGGTACTGCCCCCACGCAGTGGGCATTTTAAGTGTGCTTAAATCGGCTGATAATAGCGGCCACTTCAATTTACAACAGGATAACGACCCAAAACACCTGTTTTATATTGTACGTGCAGGGTTGTTATTGAATTAAAAATAACTCGACAGACCCGGCAATCACCATACGTTAATCCTACTTAAAATATCTGGAACTTTTTGGAAAATCGTATTCGAAAACATCGAATTTCATTAAATAAGGCCAAAAAGCTGTATTATGGACTTAGTGGGTCAAAATATCCGGAAATAATACTATAATAATAATAGCAAAAAATGTAGGCCAAAAACCGCTAAGACTATTGTAATTGCTCTTGATTTATATAAATAATCATTAGTGAACGTAAACTTTTTTGATATAAATTATGCCCGTTTTAAGATTTAGCATTAATTTCTTTTATTTGTGTAAAAAACAAAACATATTTTTATATGCCAAATTTAATGTTATATATACATATTTTGAAATGAATAGAAAAACCACAAAATTTACTCATTTTATAACAAATAAACCTGCCCTAATTTAATAGAACTAGGTGTATGTGAACTTTATTGGTCCGTACATATATATAAATATGTACAGATGTCGGGACTGACACCAAAGCAGGGAGACAACAGATAACAAATCGGCAGAAGTTTACGATAATACAGGTTGTCTTCTTCTTTATTGGCGTAGACACCGCTTACGCGATTATAGCCGAGTTAACAACAGGGGGCCAGTCGTTTCTTCTTGTCGCTACGTGGTGTCAATTGGATATTCCAAGCGAAGCCAGGTCCTTCTGCACCTGGTCCTTCCAACGGAGTGGAGGTCTTCCTCTTCCTCTGCTTCCCCCCGCGAGAACTCCGTCGACTACTTACAGAGCTGGAGCGTTTTCGTCCATTCGAACAACATGACCTAGCCAGCGTAGCCGCTGTTTTTGAATTCGCTGAACTACTTATGTCAATGTCGTCATACAGCTCATCGTTCCATCGAACGCGATATTCGCCGTGGCCAACGCGCAAAGGACCATAAATCTTTCGCAGAACTTTTCTCTCGAAAACTCGCAACGTCGACTCATCAGTTGTTGTCATCGTCCAAGCCTCTGCACCATATAGCAGGACGGGAATTTTGAGTCACTTATAGAGTTTGGTTTTTGTTTCTCGAGAGAGGACTTTGCTTCCCAATTGCCTACTCAGTCCGAAGTAGCACTTGTTGGCAAGAGTTTGATTTTCAGGCTGACATTGTGGGTGGCGTTTATTCTGGTTCATAAATATACGAAATTATCTACAGCTTCTAAGTTATGACTGTCAACAGTGACGTGAGAGACTGTTTGTTTAATGACAGGAGATATTTCGTCTTGCTCTCGTTCACTGCCAGACCCATTTGCCTTGCTTTCTTGTCCAGTCTGGAGAAAGCAGAACTAACGGCGCGGGGGTTGAGGCCGATGATATCAATATCATCGGGATACGACAGCAGCTGTACGCTCTTGCGAAAGATTGTACCTGCTCGATTAAGTTCTGCAGCTCGAATTATTTTCTCCAATAACAGATTGAAGAAGTCGCGCGATTGGGAGTCGCCTCGTCTGAAACCTCGTTTGGAATCGAACGGCTCGGAGAGGTCCTTCCCGATCCTGATGGAGTTTCTGGTGTTGCTCAACGTCAGTTTACACAGCCGTATTAGTTTTGCGGGGATACCAAATGCAGACATCGCGTCATAAAGTCAACTCCTTTTCGTTCTGTCGAAAGCAGCTTTAAAATGTACGAAGAGGTGGTATGTGTCGATTCTTCTTTCACGGGTATTTTCCAAGATTTGACGCATGGTGAATATCTGGTCAGTTGTTGATTTGCCAAGTCTAAAGCCGCACTGATAAGGTCTAATCAGTTTGTTGACGGTGGGCTTTAATCTTTCACACAATACGCTCGATAGAACCTTATATGCGATATTGAGGAGGCTTATCCTACGGTAGTTGGCGCAGATTGTGGGGTCTTTTTTTATTGATTAGGCAGAGCATTCAATTGAAATCGTTGGGCATGCTTTCTTCTGACCATATTTTGCAAAGAAGCTGATGCATGCTCCTTATCAGTTCTTCGCCGACGTGTTTGAATAGCTCGGGCGGCAGTCCATCGACCCCCGCCGCTTTGTTGTTCTTCAGGCGGGTAATTGCTATTCGAACTTCTTCATGGTCAGGCAATTGAACGTCTGCTCCATCATTATCTATTTGGGAATCGGGTTCGCCTTCTCCTGGCGTTGTACTTTCACTGCCAGTCAGCAGACTGGAGAAGTGTTCTCTCCATAATTTTAGTATGCTTTGGGCATCGGTAACTAACTTGTTCATAATTTTGGAAATATTCTCCAAATGTAATTCTTATGAAGGCTTAACTTGTAAAAATGAGCAAAAAACAAGAAAACACATTAACTTCGGCTACAGCGAAGCCTTCATAAATATGCTACATGCTTAGTAGTCAGATATCGGGGGTTCCGAGACCTTAGCACTTTCAGATCGATATGTCAACAATTGATGGACAAGTTCACGTATATGCGGAGGACAGACAGACAAGGCTAAATTAACTCAGCTCGTTATACTGATCATTTATGCACAGAGGGAGAGAAAACATTAAGATATATCAGAGCAATGAGCCTATGACAATTTGTATCAAAGAACTTAAAGAAAGAGAGAGGGAGAAATTATAAAAATTAGTTTGTTTTGTGTAATGTGAATTGAGAAAAGCTGAGAGCAAATTAATCGCCAGCCAAAGTATTTCTATATTTTAACTAACTGCATTTCTCCTCTAGGCAATATTCCACAGGTGAATACGCAATACTTAAAAGATATCGTAAAATGCTTTTTATTTTAATTTTACTAACGCATATATGAAAAACACATACATACCCATATTTGCATGCACACATGTGATCACATTAGCGACTGATGCATTCGACGTGGTGAAATTTTGAATTCATGATAGTTTTAAAAATGCATTGCGTGGTTTAATGAATCGCATTTTGTTACTCCCCTAGCGTTTTTGCATGTGTGAAAATAAAAAATCTATTAAATACATACATACGTTTTGCAAATGTATTCCATATGTGTGTATGCATTTCCTTTTCATTCGCTTGCATTTGATTATGCCGTCACTTAGCGCACTACGGAGCAGTGTTTGTGGCGACTCCC
This sequence comes from Bactrocera neohumeralis, assembly GCF_024586455.1. NCBI lineage: Eukaryota > Metazoa > Arthropoda > Insecta > Diptera > Tephritidae > Bactrocera > Bactrocera neohumeralis. Next base: position 54,096,441 of record NC_065921.1, read on the forward strand.
TCGATTTGCTGCTGCCTTTGATTTTGCTTTTTATCTGCCGCAAATTCAGTATATTTGAATATTAGCTAAATAAGAAACATATGTTCCATCGAGTGAATTGAGTGTAATAAAATTTCACAGTAAATTTCCTTATTTTTAATTTAATGCATCGGCACACAGTTTCGAGGAGCAACACGAAGTGTAGAGCAAAAATCAGAGTGGAAATAAACAGCGGCGTGCAAGAGGCGGACAGAATCAGTGCGTGGTAACAGCTGCTCATACAGATATGCTAATGTGAGGATTGTGTGCCATGTTGGTCAAGCAGCGAGGATTAACAACTAACGACATTCATATATTTGTACACTATCGAGAAAAAATTTAACAATCTCTTGTTGCTGTAGTCTTCTATGTCTATAATATAATATGTATTTTGAAGATTATAACTAGAGACCGACCGATTAATCGGCCTTGGTATCGGCATCGGCAAGTATCGGCCACAAAATTCAGCATCGGCATCGGCATCGGCCGTATTTGGCCGATTCTTGGCCGATTCTTTGCACTGATTTCGAATGCCATTCCATGTTTAAATTTTATCCTTTTTAACTATTTTAAAGTATAAAATATTAGCTCATGTGACGTCCCCTGTAATGAACTTATTCCATGCATCGTTCTAATTATTCCGCTGTAATTAGATATCTAAGTTTTCAATTGAGTTTGAGCTTTAATTCGTTGTTGAACTTTTTTGCAGATTTTGGTAAGTAACAGATTTTAGTTTTGTTTGAAAGCATTTTAAAATAGAGTTTTGTATAGGAGAAATGGTGCGACCAAATCCTATTTGGAAATTTTTTGAAAGAAATGTTAGTACAGCCAAGTGCAACACCTGCCAAAACACAATTTCATTAGGAAATTCCAGAAAAAAACAACAGACGACGGTAAATATAAAAAAACATTTGCAAATTGTTCATCAAGAGCAGTGGGTATTGTATGAAAATGAACAAACAAGTTTTAACGTTTCCAACAAAAAGCAAAAGGAAGATGAGCCAAGTTGCAGCTACATTCAGGAATCCATACCAAATCTGTTGAGGAAAAAAATGAATCGTTTTACCCAGATGACCATCCTATAGCGGCGCAAATCGATAAGTCAATCATGGACATGATCATTGTCGACATGCTGCCCTATAATATAGTAGAAGGCAGCGCTTTTAGAAGGTTAAATATAGCAGATCCAAATAATGTAAGCAGATATCGTTTAAAAAGTTTAAGGTTTTTTCGTACAACATTAATGCCGCAAACATATGACAAAGTCAAAGAGATAATACAAAGAGCTACAGTGGAAGCAGAGCAGAGCTGTCGGGACTATTTACCATCCCGAAATGCCCAAAATGCTAGAATTCGAAGATCAAGGCAGGAAGCACCTCGTTTTCGAGAACCACAAACTTTGGAGGACATAGATATTCCTTTAAATTTATATACTCTGGAAGGAGAATTATTTGTATTGGTGGAAAAGTTCACAGAGAGGAATGAATGTGTAATTATTTGTGGTACGAAGTCGTGTTTAAAGTTTCTGAGTCAGAGTTCTTGCTGGATTGTGGACGGAACATTTTACGTTGCCCTGAAAATAATGAGACAGCTCTTTACAATTCATGGCATAGTGGAAGGTGAAACATTCCCCCTCGTGTTTTGCCTTATGAGCCGCAAGTCCAAAAAACTATACGAGGTTTTATTTGAAGAATTGTTCCGAATCGCATCCGAGTACGGCGAAAATCTTCAACCAGAAAGAATTATCAGCGATTTTGAAGTTGGACTGATATCGGCGCTAAGAAATTCTTTCCCGGGCACAGATTTGCGTGGCTGCTTTTTCCACTTCAGTCAAATAATCTGGAGAAAAGTTCAAAAAGAAAGGTGATTGTCTGCATTTAATAAATGTATCTGCGTAATCTTCATTTACTTTTATTGCTTTTAGACTGGTTAAAAAATATGGAAATTATGAGAACTTTTCGTTGCAAGTTCGAATGCTGAAAAGCCTAGCTTTTGTTCCTCCCGATGAAATCTCGGAATACTACAACAGTCTTTGTAGTATTTTAGATGATTATGACATGCTGAGACTCGCAAATTGGTTTGAAAGGAACTACATTGGTAAATTTGATGCACCACCAAAACATCAGCCGACATTTTGGTCAGTGCATAGGAATGTAGAAACGAGTCAGTTTCCTAGAACTCAAAATAGTGCAGAGGCTTAGCATCGACGACTTAATGTCAATGTAAAAAAAAAAATTGCGGTATTTATCAACTTATAGCTAACTTGAAAGCAGAGATGATTTATGTGAAATCGCAAATATCAAGAGTAGAAAATGGAGAAGTTTTTCCAAAAAAGTTAAGATCAATTAGATCTAACAAACAAATTAAAAGAATAATAAAAAAAAGAGTAATTATTGGAAAAGTATCTTTTTTGAAAAGAATAGCAAAAAATATTTGTTTTTAATCTAATTATATATGTACTACTTTTCCGTACTTGAAATACTCATTTCTAATTTTTTGCTTACATATGTACTTAACGTTTAAATTAATATTGAAGTATTTTGTTTGTTGAATTGTTATTTTGGACTTAAAATTCTAATTTATCTTTCTTTGTATAAATATCACTTGGCACATGAAATTATCAAATAAAAAACAGACTTTAGTCACTACACAATTTTTTCAATTCTGAATTTTGTCTACAGAATTTTTTTAATACAGAATTTTGTCAGTGCGGAATTTCGCTTTTACAGAACTTTGTAAATACTTAATTTTGTAAATACAGAATTTTGTCACTACAGAATTTCGCGACGTTAGTTTACAGAATTTTGTACGAAAAGAATTTCGATATACAGCTTTTTGTAGGGATCCCAATTTCAACTTTTTTTCATTTCAAAGCATATAATTTCACGCAGGACAACGGCTGCGGGGTCAGCTAGTAGAAATATATATCTCAGTGTCCTTACATCCCCTTTACTAATGTAATACTTATAATTTACCAAATACATAAAAATTCTTGGAAACTCTGTTTTTTTGGTCCCAATTTTCGTTTCTATCTGTAAAATTTTAATACGAAATCAGAAGACATGAGATTTTAAGCCATATAAAAGCAATTATTCTAATCCAACAGACTCGATTCTATTTCGACAACATAACGTAACCTAAAAGTGTTCACTGACGTCTGTATTCCACATATTTTTTTTTAAACGCAACATACCGTTCACTGTTTAAGGATGATCAGCAACGACTCAACTTCTTATTTCTCTAAATTAGCCCCTATTATTAACAAAAGTGTTCATTGAATCCATATGTAGAGTGAGAGTTTCTCGTAGTTAAATTCCGTTGAAATATAAATACATTATAATAGTTGCTATATAAACCGATCGTCACTATACTTCCACTCTCTTTCTCATTTCTTCACTCCCTCTTTTTATATAATTCTCTGAGTTCACTCGGTACTTCAGCTGCTACTATTAAATGTTTTGCAAGTCAGTCGCAAATTATTTACTGCGCTCCGCTTAGAATCTACAATTGATTCTATATGGAATCTGCTGTGTTGCAGACAGCGTAAGCAACAACTCTACCAACATAGCTTCGAGTATCTCTCCGCCCAAATAAAGCCAGTTAATTTTGCATGAATTTCGCAAATTTTCAATTCAACTTGTTGTTTTCGTTTTTATGTGTGTGCCCTATAAAAAAGCGTGTTAGTTATGAAACAGGTCACTAGTAGTATTCTGCAAATGTAAAACATATTAGCAAAGTTAAGCGCTAATGTGATCTTTAACACTTCCGCAAATATGCAGGTTGTGCAAAATTATAAAACGAAAAGAAAAATTTAACCTCCGCAGTAGACGTAGCGTTGGAACGATAGCTTCATAATTCCGAAAACTTAAAGTCGAAATTTTTCGACTTAAAAATTAATATGTTTTATACATATGTTATTATATCTAGTTCTCTGTGCAAAAATTTGAATAAATCGAATATTTCAAAAGCTTCAAGTTAAATTCGTGCTTTCAGTTTGTAGTTTCACATTCCTTTTTATATTCTCCCAGCAAAGTTGCTAAGAAGAGTATTATAGTTTTGTTCACATAACGGTTGTTTGTAAGTCCTAAAACTAAAAGAGTCAGATATAGGGTTATGTATACAAAAGTGATCAGTAGAGTCCGTGCATGCTGTAACTTGAGTAAAAATTAAGATATCATGATGAAACTTGGTACACGTATTTCTTGGCTCCATAAAAAGGTTAAGGTCGAAGATGGGCAAAATCGGCTCACTGCCACGCCCACAAAATAGCGAAAACCGAAAACCTATAAAGTGTCATAACTAAACCATAAATAAAGATATTAAAGTGAAATTTGGCACAAAGGATCGCATTAGGAAGGGGCATATTTGGACGTATTTTTTTTGGAAAAGTGGGCGTGGCCCCGCCCCCTACTAAATATTTTATACATATCTCGGAATTTACTACAGCTATGTCAACCAAACTCTACAGAGTCGTTTCCTTCAGGCATTTCCATATACAGTTTAAAAATGGAAGAAATGGGATAATAACCACGCCCACCTCCCATACAAAGGTTATGTTGAAAATCACTAAAAGTGCGTTAACCGACTAACAAAACAGCGTGGCGTCGCCCACTTATGAACCAAAAACCATATCTCAGGAACTACTATACCGATTTCAATGAAATTCGGTATATAATATTTTCTTAACATCCTGTTGACATGTAAGAAATATGGGTGAAATCGGTTCACAACTACGCCTTCTTCCAATATAACGTTATTTTGAATTCCATCTGATGCCTTTTCTGTATAATATATTCATTAGGAACCAATGATGATAGCGGAATAAAACTTTACACAAATACGGTATTTGAAAAATATGTAAATGACTGATAATGAAATCTCGATTATCACTTTATCATGCGAGAGTATAAAATGTTCTGTGACACCCGAGTTTAGCTCTTCCTTACTTGTTTCTTACAGAGTTGCCTACTTTATATATTTTGCCACATGGCTTTTGACTATATTTTTGCTATGTGGCATGCCTCAAGACACAACTCCCAAAACACAAATACATGTGCTATTTATGGAGCTTAATTAAGTAAAATTGTACGCTTTTGCGGAAAACACACACAAGAATACATAAACATAAACAAGTTAGCAATATTATCGGTGTATATTTCTGCCATTTTCTGTGCGAGATACTTTATTAGTACAAGAATAATAAAAAATTGTTGCTTTAAAGACAAGCCGTTACTTGCGGAGATAATTAGCACTTAATAAATATGATATATAGGCAGGGTTCTCATTTACTACTCCGTAGCAGCAAAATTTCTAAAATTATTGCTATGCTATCGCTACCGCTCTCACTTTGTCGGGAGCCGCAGCATAGCCTTAGCATAACAATGTAAAGTATGTGCTCTACTCTGCTCCGAGTTTTGTTAGGTAAAAAACTATAGCTGGAGCGGGAGCAAAAAATTAAATTCTGCGCTATGCTCTGGCGTAGCGGTAGCAAAAAATTGGGAGCGGTAGCACAGCGGAGCAAATGAAAATTTTCATGTGCTACAGCTCCCGAATGTGTTTGTTGTTTTTTTTTCTTTTTGCTATTTTCTGGCATTTACAAGTATGGTACAAGTTGGTATATAAAAGAAAGTCGTTTATAACTCAAGAACGGCTGAACCGATTTGGCTTAAAATTGGTGGGGAGGTAGTTTAGAAGCAGGGTAAGGACATAGGATACATTTTATCTCTTTATGCTAAAATTCAATACAGCTTATAAATACAAAAATTATATTTCAAATCATAAGCATTTGTTCAAAATTTATGTAAGAATCATTTGAACATTTTAGTAATTCAAAAATAGAAAGAAATAAGTAAAAATTTTCATTTCCAAACATGCTTAGTATATGGGTTATACTGATTTTGCTTCTTAACCAGGTAGTTTTTTTTTTTTTTTAAGACGAGCCCGTCCGATATATTTAATATCACAACAAAAAATGGCATTGGAATTTTCATCGTCAAGGCACTGCGGATACTTTGCTAGATTATTGGTCAAGGACGCAAATGCATTCATAACAAACCAAACGCGATATCTAACGTAAAGATAAAGCGGAATAATTGGAGTGTTGATAAAAAGGTTTATTATAATTTTAGATATACAGAAATCTTTTCGATTCCTTGCAATATACATTGAAGTATGTATATGCGTACAATTTCAAACTGATTCTTCCTAAAAAATTATAAAATTACTAAATATTGGGAATGGTAGAATAGAACTGCAAATACACAGTGCAATGGATTAACACATTCGCGTAAATTGCGGGAATTCCCGTCATTCATGTTTCCTTCAATAAAACAATTGCGGGAATTCCCGCGCTATATTCCCGCAATTTCTTCCGCACATATAAAAATGCCATAAAATACCTCTGATCTGTAGGAATTTAAAGATAAAAATCGGGATTGTAGTGTATTTTCTATGGAAAATTTTTACATGCCTCGGTCCAGTTCTTAATGTAAATATTTAGGGCTAAAATTTTCAGGGAATTTTTTTTTTGGGGTATTTCCAAGGAAATTTCGTGACGGGACTGAAAAAAATTAATAGTTAAAAAAAAAAACACCCTAATGTATATAAAAAGGGGGAAAGTATAATATACATATTATGTACATAGTTAAAATTAATTTCGAAAATTCATAGTAATTGAGTATTGTAATACATTTGGAATAGATGATGTTTTTGGTAATATAAAATTGGTAAATATTTTACATAATAAAAAAAAATTTATAATTTATTCAATTATTATCTAATTCACTTTATTAATATATTTCTTAAAATATTTGATTTTGCCAAAATGATTTGCATAACATTGTTTTGTTTGAATTATTCAATTAATTCAAATATTATGCCAGAAAATAGAAGAAAGAAAAAAAAACAACAAACACATTCGGGAGCTGTAGCACATGAAAATTTTCATTTGCTCCGCTGTGCTACCGCTCCCAATTTTTTGCTACCGCTACGCCAGAGCATAGCGCAGAATTTATTTTTTTGCTCCCGCTCCAGCTATAGTTTTTTACCTAACAAAACTCGGAGCAGAGTAGAGCACATACTTTACATTGTTATGCTAAGGCTATGCTGCGGCTCCCGACAAAGTGAGAGCGGTAGCAAGAGTAAAATGAAATGCTATGAGAGTAGCGTAGTTTTTCAAACGCTGTATATAGGGCAATATGAGCAGGTGTTTAGAGTTATTTGCGAATCAATGTTTTTAGTTGATCAAATAAGGTGTAGTTTAAATATTGATTGGCTTGTGGACTGCTCTTGAAAGCAATATTAAAATATTGATGTTATTTATATTAAAAGTGATTCAATAGTCATAATTTAGTATTTCACTGTACATCCATTGATCTCCACTAGTCGGAATACCGAACAGTTAGGGTCGTTTGCGCGTGAATTATTTAAGCGACGAGGCGGTTAGCTGGAATTAGGGTTTAGTTTTTGTTTGATTGGTGCGTGCATGTGATGTATGCATGGGGTCCAACCCCTGGCAACCAGTCCAGAGCCGTATGGAAGCTCAACTGGTAGTAGTTTCGGCTACGAGGTCTGACCGGAGATTTAATTCTGGTACCACGGGGAGCAGGAGCCCTTGGAGGTAACTCCAACCTGCTCATGCGGACTGGCCCCTCGGGGAGTATCGTGGTGGTTGTGGTTAGAACCCAAATCGCGGGAAGAACTGACTTTGTCAGTTAAATGTGGAGTTGCATTGCAACCGGGTGCCAGACCCAAAACACGGCAGAGGTTTTAGATGGGCCTCGAACCCTACCAAGGTGGTTAGTGTGTCCATTCCACACTGCCAATTGGTACTGAAAATGCTTACCATTCTCAGGGCGCTGATCAACGCATTGATTTGATCTGCTGTGCTTTTGAGCGCCGTGGAGTAAGGCTGTCGTCAGCAGGTGCCCACGTAAAACATACCGGACGTTATACATTGAAAGTACAACAACTACTTGAAAGGTTGTGCCATTGTTCACTTTGAATTATGGGAAAGAGAAGACTCAATGAAGTTTCCGTTTCTACAATGTCGGACCACCAGGATACTTTTATATACCTATTTGTTCAAATCCCTCTTATATGAATATGTATACACTTGTTAAACTCGTGCTGAAGGCCCACAATGATTGAATACCTTATACCATATTTTAATGAGGTATGTCAAACCACGTTTAATGTTCCACAACTTCGACTGAGAACAGTTTCTCCGTCTAATGTTTAAATGACTACTGAGTCTATCTCTGTAAAATTATTTTACGAGCTGAACATAGTTCTTTTTTCTTACCAAAACCCATTTAAATAGAACTGTTTGGGGCTATTTGTATTCCTTAAAAAATAAATTGTGAATTCAACTTAAAAGCTGGGATACTTACTTTAAGAATTTTCCAGCTTCAAACTATTTAAAGGCATCAATGCCATTAACGTAACAGTCACAAAGCGGTAACTTTCTCTCCGGACATTTAACCAGCATTCCGGCGAATGTTTTACGCAGATAAATAGTCGTATTTGTCAAAGTAAACTTGAACTCACTGGATAATTATTTGCGCACGGTTACAATGTAGAGCCAAAGTATGAGCAATGCGTTACTCCACCACACAGTGTACAAATTCAATCCACTTTGAGAGACGCGAAGAGAGAGGAGGGTTACTCTTTGAATGGAAGAAATAACGAAAAGTGAAAATTGACATAAAGAAAAAGGCAGCGGCTTCCACCTCAGAAACTTTTGCTTGCTACGTCAGCTTTTCCGTCAAACGATGAACGCTGATGACGTCGAATTGAACAACGCTGCTGCTTCCGCACTTCACTGTGTGTAGTGTTCAGATGTGATCTCTTCGTACTTTTTTGAAATCAACCTGGAATTATTGCAACAGACAGTTTTGGTCGCGAAAAAATACCACCAGCCACAAAGAAATAATAGCAAGCGCACTCACTAGCAACCAAGATAAACGTGTGCGGAAAGACGACGCACAATTGATTATTATATAGCACACAAAGCTTTAAATAGTTGAGTCAAATATAGCAGAGGTTAAATAAGTGAAGCGCTTTATAATACACTTGTTGAGCTACAGATAGAATTTGTCAAAAATCCGTGTTGTAGTAGAGATGTGTGTGAAAACAAGGAAGAATAAGAAGACGCAAAAAGTGAAAAAAAATCAAACAATCGGAAAAAGAAATCCGTTCGAAAATTTAACAAGTTTAGGCAACATAATAATAATAAGCAATGACAAAGAAAACGCTGTGGTAAAGTTTGAGCAAAAATTAAAAAAACAAGTAAGGAAGGGCTAAGTTCGGGTGTCACAGAACATTTTATACTCTCGCATGATAAAGTGATAATCGAGATTTCATTATCCGTCATTTACATATTTTTCAAATACCGTATTTGTGTAAAGTTTTATTCCGCTGTCAGCATTGGTTCCTAATGTATATATTATACAGAGAACGCATCAGATGGAATTCAAAATAGCGTTATATTGGAATAAGGCGAGGTTGTTAACCGATTTCACCCATATTTCGTACATGTTATCAGGGTGTCAATAAAATATTATATACCGAATTTCATTAAAATCGGTATAGTAGTTGCTGAGATATGGTTTTTGGTCCATAAGTGGGCGACGCCACGCCCATTTTCAATTTTAAAAAAAGCCTGAGAGCAGCTTCCTTCTGCCATTTCTTCCGTAAAATTTAGTGTTTCTGACGTTTTCTGTTAGTCGGTTAACACACTTTTAGTGATTTTCAACATAACCTTTGTATGGGAGGTGGGCGTGGTTATTATCCCATTTCTTCCATTTTTAAACTGTACTCTACAGAGTTTGGTTGACATAGCTGTAGTAGTTTCCGAGATATGTACAAAAAACTTAGTAGGGGGCGGAGCCACGCCCACTTTTCCAAAAAAATTACTTCCAAATATGCCCCTCCCTAATGCGATAGGTTAGGTTAGGTAAGACGACTGATCAGTGATCGCACATGAACTAGAAGTAGTCCTTTGTGAAGCCATTGAAAATCGAACTCCCGTGTTCGAACTTAGAGATCGGCAAACCGTTTAGTATCCAATACAAATTTGCAGAGGCGCTTAATTTCAATGCCCGCCAGATCGGTGGGATGTCTGAAGGTAAGTGCCCCCAAGTGCCTAAGTCTTGATCTCCCAAAAGCAGGGCAGTCAAGAAGGAAGTGCTGGCTAGTTTCTACTGCATCTTCTTCCAAGCAGCTTCTGCATGCGGCGTCCGGTAAGATTCCCAATCTTACAGTGTGTATGCTAATAGGGCAGTGGCCCGTCAAGAGCCCCAGCATTAATGAGAGGCTAGCCTTGTTGAGAGCAAAGAGATCACTAGATCTCCTTCGATCCATCTTTGGTCAAAAGGCTTTTGCGACCGCGCAGGTACCAATGCTGGCCCATCGCTAACCGAGCAGCCGCGAGGCAAATCTATCTAGTAGTAGAACACAAGACGATGCCGGAGCACCTACCCGTTGCCATTCTACCGATAGCGATTCTAGGGCGCCTTTCCTTGCTAGCTCATCAGCTTTGCAGTTACCTGCGATTCCGCTGTGGCCCGGTACCCATACAAGTCTTATAATAAAAGCTCTCGCCGCCAGAGACAGTGACGCCAGACACTCGACCAACCCTGAACGCACTGTGAATGAGTTCAAGGCTAGTATCGCCGCTCTGCTATCCGAGTGAATGGTCACCTCTCTGAAGTTAGACACTCTATTGAGCAGCATATCTGTTGCTACCTTGATGGCTGCAACCTCAGCTAGGAAACCACTGCAATAGTCGGGAAGTCTGAAGCTGGATTTTATGGAAAGCTCCCGACAGTAGACCCCGCCACCAACCTTCCCCCCAAGCTTTGACCCATCCTTCTCCTCCAACGGCTTCTTCCCTGCCAAACCTCCCTCGTCGGTATATGTGCAGAGAAGGAGCCACCGGTGTTCGATATGGCGACTCCATGATCCAGATGATCCGGTATGTAGTCGAAGCTTGTGAGGATATCCGAGTGTTCAGATACCCGCTACTTTAGGAATCCATACTCCCGGAGCCTAATGGCCACACCTTCCGGCAATATCCATTAAGTGCAATGGTTGGGGTGGACCTTAATGCACTACACATGCTGATGAGCGCAGCTCGTTAAACGCTCTCAAGTTTCTTTGCAAGTGTGGTCTTCTGAAAAGCCCTCCACCACATGAAGACTCCATAGAACATTATGGGCTTGACTATGGTGTTATAGAGCCAGAATACCACCTTCGGTGAGAGGCCCCACCTCTTGCCAATAGCTCCTCTACAGCAGTATAGGGCAATCGATGCCTTTTTGGCTCTCTCCTCGATATTCGGCTTTCATGAAAGCTTCCTATCCAGGATGAGCCCTAAATACTTCACTGTATCCGCCGGTTGCAAGCGAATACCTCCCAATAGCGGCAACGGCGCCTCCGGGATCTTGTATCTCCTACTAAATAAAACCATTTCTGTTTTATTTGGATTTATGGCGAGTCCACTTTCGACCGCCTATTTTGTTACAACGCTGAGATATCCCTGCGTCAACTCATACACGGTGGTTAGAAACTTTCCTTTTACCATAAGTGCTACATCGTCTGCATAGGCAATAACTTTACAGCCAAGATCCCCTAGCCTTTTGAGAAGGTCGATAACGACTAGAACCCATATAAGAGGCGAAAGAACCCCTCCTTGAGGGGTTCCCCTGCTCACACTCCGCCGCGCGCTCGCTCTGCCCTACTCTGTTTCGACCACTCTGTCGCACAGAAGACTTAAAATGAGGTGCTTGAGGTTCGACTCAACCCCAAGACCGTCTAGAGCAGTTACGACTGCCTCTGGCAGGATATCAAGGAAGGTCCCGACTGCGAAGTCTTTAGCCACAATTGCTTCCTCAAGCCACCACACGATAGCAGGAATAAAGGGGTGTTAAACTTATTCCAGTGTGAGAGCGCCTCAAAATTAGCGTTTTTTATAACATTTTCCATTATGGCCAGATTGAACAAAATTACAATTTTTGGGCATTTATCAACCCAATACCCAACATTTAGTACGAATAAAAATGACTAAATAGTGGTTATTTATTACATGGAGAAACTATTTAAATCTTTTTAAAGAATATTATAACAACTGACTTTTGTCCTTTCAATACCCAATAATAGGATTTAAGCTTGTTAGCTCTCAAACATTAAATGTTTTTAATCATTTTCCATTGAAAATAAAACTATGATGCTTCAAATTACAAAACGTTTCATCAAATACCTTAAATTTCACAAATTTATTTAATTTTCATTGTTTTACATTTTTTATAAGTGGTCTTGAACGATGCAACAAATCCCTCCGTTTACATATTTTTTTGGTAAGATTTCAATCTGGCCATCGCTCGTTTCCAATTGCTAAACGTCAAAATCTCCTGAACTCGATCAACTGTCAAAGTTTAGGTGGTTTTGACGTTTATCAATTGTTTTCTCACTTCCAGTGAGAGAGGAGTTAAACATCTCTTTATCTCTGACGATAGTGTGCAAGGCAGTGTCCACTGACCTTCTTTTACGATACGCATGTTGCGCTCCTGATAGATAGTCCCTCGGAATGCGCCTTCTCAAATACCAGTCCAGCAGTCTGTCCAAAGTTTTTAATAAAAAAGAGGAGAGACTGATGGGCCTGAAATCCTTGGCCGTAACGTGGAAGCCCTTGCCAGCCTTCGGGATGAACGTAACTCTGACTCGTCTCCAGGCTCCCGGGATGTAACCTAATCTGATGCAGTTCGCAGAGATCGGTGCCAACCAGCCGCATGATACCTTAACAGCTTGCTGCAGCTGCGCTGGTATGATGCCGTCCGGTCCCGTGGACTTGAACGGTTTGAACGAATTAATCGCCCAAGTCAAGTGACGCTCATCTAGAAGGTCGACAAAGGCTGTGTAGTCAGCATGCAACGCACCGAGAGATACCTCCATAGAGGACGTGTTACTCGGGAAGTGAGCATCAAGAGCATCTGTAGTGTTTCTTCACTGCTCAGCGCCCACTTCCCATTTACATCCTTAAGATACCCCAGGGACACAGGGGTTTTCGCGAGGATTCGCCTGAATCTAGAGGACTCGTAACAGCTTTCCACTTTTTCGCAGAAGCTCTTCCACGAGATCCTCTTAGCCCTTCATAGCTCGGACGTGTATATTGAAAGTCCTGTTTTATACAGAACCCAATCATCAGGTAGCCCACTCCTACGGGCCTTGTTAAATAAGCGCCTACAGGACGCCCTAATATCCGAGAGCTCCAAAGTCCACCATTGAGGCTTCCCTCTGCCCTTCGGTATTTTCAATGGACAGGAGCTCTCCAGTGCAGTGTTGCACGCCGAGCTGAAAGCTTCGACCCACCCATCCACCACATCGGCGGTGGCCAGTGCGCGTATCCCCGGTACGCGTGGGAGAGTTTGCTGAAGCCTTCTGCGATAACCTTCCCAGTCCGTGTTTCGGGGATTTCTGAAAGATTTTCTAGGCGGCCCTTCTCCGTCAAGACTAAACCCGATATACCTATGATCAGAAAAGGAGTGGTCATCGAGAACCCTCCAGTTCGAGATCAGCGGAGCAATCCCGTGTGAGGCTATTGTGAGGTCGATAACCTCCTCCCTACCTGCGGTCACGAAGGTAGGAGAATTTCCCCTATTACAGATGCGAAGATTTTCGCTAACAATAAAATCAAAAAGCGACTCACCTCTAGTGTTGGTATCCGAGCTCCCCCAGATCGAATGTCGCGAGTTGGCGTCCGAGCCGATGATAACACCGGCACCATTCCGCGACGCTTCAGCCAAGGTCCTCCTTAGTAATGCGGGAGGCGGCTCCACCTCATCGTCGCGAGGCATATATGCAGAGGCTAGCCAGATATTCCCGGTGTCGCACTCTAGCTTTGCTGTAACTACGTAAGCGTTGCTGAAATTAGGTAAGATAAATACCGTTAGTTCGTTTCTGACCAGCATACAGGATCTATTTCTACCTGCATCCTTGGCCACCAGCAGCTTAAGGCTCTTCGTCCTCTGTCCAGATATTCCGTTGCCAGTTAGCCACGGTTCTTGGATCAGGACCAAATCGGCTTCGTCTTGCTCCAGACGAAGCAGTAGATTGGCGGAGGCCGCTTTTGCGTGATGGAGGTTAATCTGGAGGAGTTTCATCCTTCAGACTCTCCTCTAGGAGCGCCAGTTCAGCGCTTAAGTCATGATCGACCCTCACCTCCTCGAACAACTTTCGAGGCTGAAAACGGAGTCGCCGATCGACGAACCGCCTCCAGAACTCGCCACGTCCGAGAGGTTTGGGTCGTTTTCCATGGTCATTTGACCATCACAGACGCCTTCCCCCTTCTCCCCCGCACCTGCAGCTTGAGTGCCATCAGCCCTGGCATCCGTTGGGAGTACCTTAAGTACTACCATTTCGATCCCATAGCTGATGGCTCCTTTGTTTTGCTGAGAGGACCGATGGACTCCGCGTTAAGCATTATCAGCGCCTGCCCGATATGGTTCATCGGTTCTCTCCAGTCTTATGACCCTCCAGTCATGCGCGGGAAGTGGGGGGTTGCAGTACCTGAGGATTTCCTCGATATCTTTCGCAGTGGATGGTTCAGCTGGCAGCCAGACGCGAGCCCTAGGGCGAAGAGGAAGATCCTCTTTGTCCTCGGCCTCCAGTCTGGTCCCCTTCCAAACCTCCCTCACCAGAGAGACTGCCTTCTTATATAAGATGGCCGATCTTTCATCGGCACACCTAGTCAGCTTGTGCAGCTCATGGTGCCAACCGGCACTAACACATTTTGGGGGTGGTCCCGGGTTTTCCTTGATCACCTTGAGGAAGACCGAAGAGATAGCCGCCGCTACTCTCTTCCACTCTTCATGGGAGATAGCCCCGTCCTCCCTGCTGCGGTCGAGCACGCCAAGTACCCTTGCACCAGCACCTTTAGCGAGCTCGCTGAAGGTTGGCGCCGCACCCGTTCTCGGTTTTTTGCCAAGGGAGGTTTCTCCCTCGTGCGACCTTTGCCGCTTAACCGCTGGTTCATGCCTCTTTGCTTCGAGTCGTGACCCATCAGTCTCGCTCTCACTAAGCACCTTCTTGGCCCACTCAAGCGTGTTAGTATGCTGCTCAGATACCTGATCAGCATGCTCACCACCGTAGCGTTCCACTATCTTTGCCGCTAATCGACGGTCCGACTTCAGCTTCCTAGCTAAAGCCCCCTTGCTAATGCCCCTGTGGAGCCCTTCATAATTCTAGCAGAAGTTCTTCTGCTAGTGTTGGCGACTCCGCCGCGTATGAAGGCTTCACCCTTCACTACCTTTTTTGCCGGCGGATCTGCGCCGGCTTCCCCCATCCTGCCGCCTGATGCGGAGACTCCTAAGAGGGTCTTAGTTCTATTGCTGCAGCTACCTGGCGACGATTTCGTCGCCCCGGGAACAGCAGTCTGGGACAGATCTGGGTGTCGATTTCGACGCCCCTTCACCTCCCTTCGTCACCTTCTCGTCCGTATTTGTTGGTGTGTCCATGCAATAAGGGTCCCCACTCAGAGCCGCTATCCGTCCCCCGGAAAGGTAGTCGCCTTTTATGGTCCCAAGGTTATCTCAGTGATGAGGCCAAGGCGAGGGTTGACGTACGCCCTTATGAGGAAGTACGTTCAGAGCCGACCAGCGTAAAGAAGGAGTCCACTAAACTTACACCTACCACGCCAACTTAACGACGACGAGGAGGGAACGTTCTCTGAGGCCTGCCAGGGTTTTAACGGGACGGAAGCAGTTTCGACATTAGCCCGACAGCCATTTCTGACTAGGTGTCACTCCGTCATACTTAGGTGACAGAATGCCGCCACCACCAGCCCAGGGTTCTAACAGATCCAGATAAGTTTCCTATTCTAAAAACAAGTTCGATGCCAAAAAAAAAAGTCGTCTAGGGAGTTGTAAGGCCGTGAAGGCCGCAGGCTATTTAGCGTTACCCAGGATGCACCAGCATGGAGGCGACCTGCACTACATCCCCTAATGCGATCCTTTGTGCCAAATTTCACTTTAGAATCTTTATTTATGGCTTAGTTATGACACTTTATAGGTTTTCGGTTTTCGCCATTTTGTGGGCGTGGCAGTGGGCCGATTTTGCCCATCTTCGAACCTAACCACCTTATGGAGCCAAGAAATACGTGTTCCAAGTTTCATCAAGATATCTCAATTTTTACTCAAGTTACAGCTTGCACGGACGGGCGGACAGACACACATCCGGATTTCAACTCTACTCGTCACTTGACCACTTTGGTATATGTAACCCTATATCTGACTCTTTCAGTTTTAGGACTTACAAACAACCAGAATGTGAACAAAACTATAATACTCTCCTTAGCAACTTTGTTGCGAGAGTATAATAAATAAAACGCGTTGGGAACGAGTCACGACAAGTAAGCACGATAAAGAGAACTTTTTAATGGATTTTCATGTTGATAAAATTATAAATCGCACAAAGCGACAGCGTGACACTGGCATTAGCAAACCTACGAAGCACATAACTAAAGCAGCTGACGCAGCGAACCGTCTGCTCTGTGCCCGGACGCAGCGAAAGAAGGTGCACACAAATTGAAAAAAGCAATCATAACAAGTAAGGAAGGGCTAAGTTCGGGCGTCACCGAACATTTTATACTCTCGCATGATAAAGTGATAATCGAGATTTCATTATCCGTCATTTACATATTTTTTTATTTTGCTGTAAAATTAATTAGATTAGATCAATTTGTGTACTTTGAGTATTGAATTGTATTTTCATTTATTTTGACTGTATTGAGGACTATGTAAAAAAACAAAAACAATCGTTTTTCGAAGTTAATGCACATTTTATTTCTTACATCAATAAGATTATATAGGTTTGATTTAGAAGTAATAAGTATTATATATTTTAATAATTAAATGTTTTTATTTTTAA
>NC_065921.1:54113481-54188783 GCF_024586455.1 Bactrocera neohumeralis
AACGCAGTTATCGAATACAAGGGACAGCCATTTCAGGTCAAACGTAATCAATTTCCAGGGAAAATTGCCTTTGCGTTGACAATCAACAGGACACAAGGAAACCGGGAAATGCTATGTTTTCACACGGCCAGATATATAGTGTGTTGCGTGTTGACGAGTTGGAAACCCATATTCTCTGTATATTTACGCACCAGAACAGAAATCAAAAAATTATGTTTATTTAGTTGCGCTACATTAAAAAAAAAATTTAGAAAAATCGAAAATCGAATATTTTCGACACAATATAATTAACTTTTTATAGTCTCGCAACAAAGTTGCTAAGGAGAGTATTATAGTTTTGTTCACATAACGGCTGTTTGTAAGTCCTAAAACTAAAAGAGTCAGATATAGAGTTATACATACCAAAGTATCAGGGTGACGAGTAGAGTTGAAATCCGGATGTCTGTCTGCCCGTCCGTTCGTCTGTCCGTCCGTCCGTAAAAGCTGTAACTTGAGTAAAATTGAGATATCATGATGAAACTTGGTACACGTATTCCCTGGCTCCATAAGAAGGTTAAGTTCGAAGATGGGCAAAATCGGCCAACTGCCACGCCCACAAAATGGCGGAAACCGAAAACTTATAAAGAGTCATAACTAAGCCATTAATAAAGATATTAAAGTGAAGTTTGGCACAAAGGATCGCATTAGGGAGGGGCATATTTGGACGCAATTTTTTTGGAAAAGTGGGCGTGGCCCCGCCCCCTACTAAGTTTTTTGTACATATCTCGGAAGCTACGACAGCTATGTCAACCAAGTTCTATAGGGTCGTTTCCTTCAGACATTTCCATATACTGTTCAAGAAGGGAAGAAATCGGATAATAACCTCGCCCACCTCCCATACAAAGGTTATGTTGAAAATCACTAAAAGTGCGTTAACCGACTAACAAAAAACGTCAGAAACACTAAATTTTACGGAAGAAATGGCATAAGGAAGCTGCACTCAGGCTTTTTTTAAAAATTGAAAATTGGCGCCGCCCATTTATGGACAAAAACATAATTTTTTGGAAAGTATTATTTAGTCACCGATTTCAATGAAATTCGGTATTATAATATTTTCTTAATACCCTATGATTGACATGTACGAAATAGGGTGAAATCGGTTCAAAATACGCTTTCTTTAATATAACGCTATTTTGAACCGATTTCATGCATTTCTCGTACATGTCATCAGGGTGTTAAGAAAACATTATATACCGAATTTCATTGAGATCGGTAGAGTAGTTCCTCAGATATGGTTTTTGGTCCATAAGTGGGCGGCGCCACGCCCATTTTCAATTTTTAAAAAAAGCCTGGATGCAGCTTCCTTCTGCCACTTCTTCCGTAAAATTTAGTGTTTCTGACGTTTTTTATGAGTCGGTTAACGCACTTTTAGTGATTTTCAACATAACCTTTGTATGGGAGGTGGGCGTGGTTATTATCCGATTTCTTCCATTTTTGAACTGTATATGGAAATGCCTTAAAAAAAACGGCTCTGTAGAGTTTGGTTGACATAGCTATAGTAGTTTCCGAGATATGTACAAAAAACTTAGTAGGGGGCGGGGCCACGCCCACTTTTCCAAAACAATTGGGTCCAAATATGCCCTCCCTAATGCGATCCTTTGTGCCAAATTTCACTTTAATATCTTTATTTATGGCTTAGTTATGACACTTTATAGGTTTTCGGTTTCCGCCATTTTGTGGGCGTGGCAGTGGGTCGATTTGGCCCATCTTCGAACTTAACCTTCTTATGGAGCCAAGGAATACGTGTACCAAGTTTCATCATGATATCTCAATTTTTACTCAAGTTACAGCTTGCACGGACGGACGGACAGACGGACGGACAGACAGACATCCGGATTTCGACTCTACTCGTCGCCCTGATCACTTTGGTATATATAACCCTATATCTGACTCTTTTAGTTTTAGGACTTACAAACAACCGTTATGTGAACAAAACTATAATACTCTCGTTAGCAACATTGTTGCGAGAGTATAATAATCAGCGTGAAACTTATTTGTGCTCGTTTATTTTCCCAACGGTTTTCACGCTGTCTGATCAATGCCCTGTGATAACAAAAAGTTCCCGCAGCAATCATTATACATTTTCAAAACTGTGTAGAAGCACACATACGTATACACACACCGGCGTACATGCACCACTCACTACGTTACTGTATATGCTATTTCGTCGCGTATTTCAGCTAAGTTTCTTTATTGTTGTTGCAGTTATTGCTGTAGTTGTTATTGATGCCGCCGCTGATATCGCAAAGTTCTCACCAACTTTTTGGGAATGATTAAAAATAATATTCATCGGCGTTACGTTGAAAACGTAGGGCAGTCTGGGTTTAAGTATGAGTTTGTCTAGATCACGTCATCCAAAATAATAAAATATTGCAAACGCAATTAGAGTTGACAAATTAGTGCTTATCGAAAATGGTGGTTCAATATATGACTTGATAGCACTGCCGGTTGAGTTCAAAAATGTTTCTATAATTTTGCCACACTTTTGTAATTGTGTAACCTTTCAAAATAAATCGATCCTAAATTTAATAACGAACAAAACTGTAAAAATTGTCGAATTTCAGTAAAAAACTGGAAGGACTGGCCACCCTAATTACATTTGTTACACACATACATTTGGTGCGAAAACTCAGTACGGGTACTAAATTGGCGCTATTTGGGAGAATATATTTAGAAAGTGTGACCTTATGCCGTTTCCGTATATAAAAAAAATTGCCCAAATTTCACAGGAAACCGTTGCTTTTTTTGGATAAAATGGTAGCTCTTTAACCTTTTCGTGTTGCCTGCTTACATACCCATTGAGTCAGAAATGAGCCTCTTCTTTCAACAAAATTTGGCTCGAAAACGTCTTCTTGGAACTTTTCAAGAGCCAATTCAGTTCTGCACAAGCTTTATTTTGTACGCTTTTAATTTAAGATATCGACGTAAAATGCGCTAAATCATTCCATATGTCGCCGAATAGACTCTCCACGGTCATTGTTATAACCATAAAGTCTGCTATTTGTTTTTTGCAATATATACAGAATTTCAATGAAAATAGCAAATAAAATACCATTGCTCTGATAATTAATGCGGATAAGGAAATGAAAATGACTGGCATGACAGTAGGAAAATCATAAATGACTTGTGTATATACATATGTATGTATTTAATATGTTTACGTTTATGATTATGTATCCTACTTTTTGACTCTTTTATCCATATGGAGTGTTGTAAGGATTTTAATCAGCGATGACATAAGTTTTTTAACCACAAAATATTTTGTTTTACCTTTCTTTGTGAGAATGGCTTTTATAACGTAAAAAATTAGAGATTTCAGCAAACATAAAGCCTTAAAAAAAAACTGGTATTTTACTTCAGAATTTTTGATTGAATATTACAATTTTTATATGCCCCCCTCCTACTGTATAGGGCAGAGTCATCGCGAGCACTGGCATGATGCCTTTTCTGCGCGACCCCATACTGTTTACTTCTACTTTTATATACCATGCTACCTATTTCTACTATTGTTACACTTACCCCTGCCTGTTGCTGCCGATGACGACCGTCCTCGCCGGAGTGCTGGAAGAAAATGATCGCACTGGATGTGGAGTGCTTGCTTATATAGCAGCACAGCGCAGCTTTCGTCAGTGTAGTGGGGTGAGTTGTGTGCGTAGCTTTGGTCAGTGCGGTGAGGTGAAGTTTAGGATAATTCTGGTATAGTGGAAAGCTCTACGTTGAGGTCGGGTGTAGTGGTGTTGACGTAAATTATTGTAAGGTGGTGAAAGCCACGTTACAGTCCCCCCCTCACTTCGGACAACGATACTTCGCTGGTAACAGGTGGAAGGAGTGGTCTTGATCTCGGTTGGCTGGAGGCTGTCTGGCTGTCCTGGTTGGCATGTGCCGTGAACGGGGAACGGGTGTGGAAACCTTTATTTAATAGTTGTTTCTTAACCTATAGTACAAAGGCGTCTTAGGTCTTATAGCTATGCGTACTTACAACTAGTGACACCCATTTAATGTAATTGTATAAATGCATAAATAACTATTGTAACTGGTAAACAACTAGTTTTAATTTCTGGCCTACGGGTTGGGTTGTACAGATCAATGTAGTGCAAATACATACTTAAGACTAGTAACTTAATTGTAATTGCTGCTCTGAGGTATTCACTCATATATGTAAATGAAGCACGCATCTTTCCCCGCCGTATCGCACCAGAACCCGGCCGCCTTCTAGCTTCTGTAGAGCTAGACGTCGGCCCCGGAAGAATAGCGTTCGCTTGGAGCGCTTGATAAAGTGCTGTCGTGTCATTACCAGCCCTTCCAGGAACCCTGGGATTTCGGTCACCGGTGTCACTTCTTGGTGCGATGTGTCAGGCGTGACCGGTCGTGCGCTGATCTCGGCAATTGGAGGTCGGGTCGTCGTCGGGGTTGCTGTCGCTTTTGGGTGAGGCGGCGTCGTCTCGACGTTGGTCGTGGCAGTTGCTGGGACAGACGCCCCATCGTCGTTCGAGCACGCCGGCGTTGTTGTGGCGGGTGCTTTTAGCGCCTTCTCTGCGAGTGGCTTCGCGGTACTGGCTTCCGCCCTGACGGTACTCGTTGCCGTGCCTCGCTAGACGAGTTGGAGCGAAGCTGAAGTCGTCAGGTCGCTTTGTTTGGCGGAGAGCGTTACCTGGGCCTTCGCTTGGACTGCTGGGTGCGTCGAGGTTTGGGCGGCGCGCGGCTCTGTCGCAGCACCAGCTTCGTGATCTGCTTCACATAGCGTTGCGCTGCAGGGGCTGTCTGGGTACCCTAGGGCGAGTTCGGGCAGCTGACCCGGTGTCGTCTGTACTTATCGCATGTAACTGGTGCGCCCCGGTTGTATTCGGGTGCACCCGAGGTCGTGCTTCCGGGGGTGGCCGGAAGGGTGGCGGCCTTTGCGGCTCGTCTGGCGGCTGTGGTTGGCGGCCCGATGCATGCGGCCTTATGCTGGTTGTGGGTTTCATTTTGGTTATCTGGAAAGAGATGAGCAAACGGTCCAGGATCGTGTTTATCTGGGGAAGTGGGTATGCGTCTGGTATGCTTGCTGCGTTAAGTTGCCTCTCGGTTAGCATAGCAAGATGATCGGTGGGTGCCGGTGTGCTTAGGCGTGTAGCGGTTAGAGGTTGGCCATCGATGGTGATAGTCAGGTCTCGCTTCCTTAAGAAATCCATGCCTAAGATGACATGTTCCGAAAGCGTCGGTAGAGCTGATACAAGTAGTCGCGTAGACTTGGTACCCAGCTCTATTGTAACAGGATACATTTTCGTGCTAGGTATATACGTCTGGTTAGCTAGCTGAATGCGACGGGTCTGGCGTCTGGCTTTAATTTGGTGTTTATCTAGATGACGTTGAAGTTCTTTACCGATATATGTGAGCGTGGCTCCGGTGTCCACCAGAGCTTCTATCTGCATGCCTGCGACAGTAATGGGCAAATAATAACGGCCATCTTGTTTCCCTTCTGGGTACGGAATCGATGCGTTGAGTGTTTTGTACTGGGTTTGGACGGAGTAGCTCGCATCGTCGCATGTGTAGGACAATTGCAGTCTCGAGACATGATTCCGTCGCGTCCACAGCGAGAGCAAAATATTCGTTGCTGGTTGCGACATTGGTGCCTTCGGTGTCCCGGCTGCTTACATCGCCAACAAACTTTCTCGCAGCAATCCTTAGTACTTACCGCCGTCAAAGAGTGATTGGTGTTTCTTGCTTGCCTGGCCTCCTCGCTTCTTAACAATTCGTAGTCTTCGGTTAGCTCGAGTAGTTCGTCTGCGCTGTTGAAGTCGCTTCGACGGACGTATAAGCGATATTCCACCCTTAGACGATCGGTGTGATCTTCATCGCGAAGTTTCGGGTGCTGGCGTTTGGATCGCCAGCACATAATCCTTTGCCTTCTCTCTGGGAAATTGCTTGCGCTGATGGATGGTTTCTTCTAGATGTGCGAGGTGACGTTTCGGTAAAAAGAACCGTACAGCCTCGTAACGAAAGTCGTCCCACGTGTTGATGGCGTTGCGTTTTACACGAAACCATTGCAGCGCTTTGTCCTGCAAAATTTCCGGCATAGTAGCAAGAAGCTGGTTATTTGCTATCGAGTAGCATTCGGCGAGTTCCTCGCATCGCTCTAAGAAGTCGTGTAAATTTTCGCGACCGCTGTAGCGTATGTTCCATCGCCGCACGGAGTTCATAACCTCCAAATCTGGCAATTTTGCAGCCGATGTGATGTCGCCACGTGTTGATATCGCTTTGCTGGGGATTCTCACTGTGGTGGTTGGAACGGGTATGGTGGCGTTATCTTCCTCCTTCATTTCCCTTTCCAAAGCTTTTACCAGATCCTCCGTGGATTTATTGTGGCGCTTTGCACGGATGCAGGCGCTCAGCACGGATGCAGGCGCTCAGCTCGCTACGGAGATCTGCTACGGTGCGCCCTTCGACAGCGATGTGGTGTCGTCTGCACTCGGTGATTAATCGGTCCTTCTTCAGACAGTAAATCCAACTAGTCGTGTCCGTCTCAAGCGTTAGAGCCTTATTCGCTGGAGTACTGCGATGCTTATGATTGTGTGGGGGGCGCGGCGAACCTGATTCATGAGCGTTGGTGACTGTTTCATGTTTTTCGTCCATAGCTGAGGTATGCTCAGCCGCTCCAGGGTCAGCCTTGGGACCCACGAACCCTTAGCAAATAAAAGATTTAATTCAATAGATGAAGTGTCCCCACCGCCCCCCCCCCCTTCAGTGGACAGCCAGACCAGCGTGTGTTTTACGGCGATGATTGGTGCGACGGTGATCTACACGACGGTGACTTGTGCGGCCGCAATATGTACGACGGTTATTGGTGCAACGACGATTTATGCAAAACGGTGACTTGTACAACGGCAATGTGTACGACGGTGATTGGTGCAACGGCGATTTATGCACAACGGTGACTTGTACAACGGCAATGTGTACGACGGTTATTTGTGCAACGGCGATTTATGTATGAACAACTTCAATATGTACGACGGTGATTTGTGCAACGGCGATTTATGCACAACGGTGACTTGTACAGCGGCAATGTGTACTGCGGTGATCTGCACGGTGACTGGTACAGCGGCAATGCGTACCGCGGTGATCTGCACGGTGACTTGTACAGCGGCAATGTGTACGGCGGTGATCTGCACAACGGTGACTTCCCTGCGGAGGAGAAATGGTTAATTGATTGCACAAGGGCAGGAGCACTCACTCGACGCGTTGACCTCTGGTTCGCAACTCCCTTGGCGTTGCTTATCGCCCAGTCGCCTGATGGCCGCGTTAGCGTTCTCGTAACGGTGCCCAACGGCGTGCAGGCAGTGGTACTAACGCCGCGGGTTCTAGACGCGGTTACGGCAGTGCCATCGCGAGCATTGGCATCACCCAGCGGTGATGCCTTTGCTGCGCGGGGCCTGCGAATTCCCTCAACTACCGGGCAGGGCCATCACGAGCACTGGCATCACCCGGCGGTGATGCCTTTTCTGCGTGAGGCCTGCGAATTCCCTCAACTACCGGGCAGGGCCATCGCGAGCACTGGCATCACCCGGCGGTGATGCCTTTTCTGCGCGAGGCCCGCGAATCCCCCCCTCCTACTGTATGGGGCAGAGTCATCGCGAGCACTGGCATGATGCCTTTTCTGCGCGACCCCATACTGTTTACTTCTACTTTTATATACCATGTACCTGTTGCTGCCGATGGCGACCGTCCTCGCCGGAGTGCTGGAAGAAAATGATCGCACTGGATGTGGAGTGCTTGCTTATATAGCAGCACAGCGCAGCTTTCGTCAGTGTAGTGGGGTGAGTTGTGTGCGTAGCTTTGGTCAGTGCGGTGAGGTGAAGTTTAGGATAATTCTGGTATGGTGGAAAGCTCTACGTTGAGGTCGGGTGTAGTGGTGTTGACGTAAATTATTGTAAGGTGGTGAAAGCCACGTTACAAATTTTAAACAAAAAGGTGACAAGTATCTCAATGCAAATTATATTACTCAGAGTCTGCTTAGACAGGGATTGAAGCCTCTTAACAAAGTTCAAGCTTCCTCCTGCTTTTCTAATATTAGTGTTCAATTACAATACTTTAACTCTATTTTCAAAATTCAATATTTATAAATATACTAGCTGACCCCGCAGCCATTGTCCTGCGTGAAATTATGTGATTTGAAATGAAAAAAGTTGAAATTATATTGTGTCGAATATGATTTATTTTCTATTTTTCAAAATTTTCTTTTAATGTAGCGCAACTTAATAAACATAATTTTTAGATTTCTGTTCTGGTGCGTAAATATACAGAGAAGATGGGTTTCCAACTCGTCAACACGCAACATACTATATTTCTGGCCGTGTGAAAACATAGCATTTCCCGGCTTCCATGTGTCCTGTTGATTGTCAACCCAAAGGCAATTTTCCCTGGAAATTGAATACGTTTGAAATGAAATGGCTGTCCCTTGTATTCGATAACTGCGTCATAATCAGTCGGGTTCCATTACACAGTTTCGGCGCATGAAGATTGTGAAACATAGTAATGACAGATCCAACTGTGAAACGCAATTTGGAAATTTCACTGGATAATTTACGGTTTCGTCTTCCTTGTCAAGACGATCGATCGATTTATATGAGCGCAAACCTCCCAGAATTTGACTTTGAATCTTCCAGTTTAAGACATTAACATCGGTATTTTTGGCAGCTAAAATTGCGCGTGCACTCAAGCAATTGCAGTTACGATAATTTGACCAATGTGCGGATAAACATTCGAGATGAGTTCATCTTCCGTTAAAGTAAATTGACAAAAGGAAAAACTGGAAGTATCAACCGAAATTTGCCCAATTCTAAGCGAATACAATGTAAAATGTCATCGGCAATGTCATTTTTTCGTATCCCATAATTAACGCGAATTTGAAGGCTGATATGTCGAAATGATCTTCGCGAAAAGTATGCGAACTTCAGTGGCATGCGAAGTAACTATCGCATTGTCCTTCGTCTGTTTCCAGTGATTATCATATTACAGCAAATGCAACTGCTGGCATGCTTCTCAAAAAGTTGCACACACTGTACCATTCACAATACGCAATGACTTAAATGAAGTTGAACCGCGAGACGCACAACAGTCGGAAAACTTTCATGAATTGCAAAAGTAAATATCCTACAAAGCGCTTTATTGCGGTTCACATATCGACCCATTCGATACTGCTGATCTCATATCGTTCAAGGCCAATAACCGCCATGTTGCTTTCTTTGGAGACGTACTTGCAAACGTATTTGATCGATTTCACCAATCTGCTGTATTTAAAATTGACATGTGTTTTGAATTTGAATTAGACAAAAGTGGCGAATATGGTACGATCCATGTGTTGTCAACTTCGATATGTTGTTAACGGCGATATTCACGCCTCTAAATGCTTAATGTTCTGCTATTGTCGTCTGGGGAGCGACGCCGTTACAGTGAATATCCATCATTCCCATTTCCGTTTCCGAAAGAAAAGCACATGAGTAGTGTTTCGTGCATTTATTGTCAAACATACAAACCAAAGTGGGATTGTAAGGTTTGCAAGGTCCATGAACCATATTGGTTTTCACCACTTCGTATAATTCTGGATCTATCTCTGAATCATGAATTTCCGCTGAAGTGATTTCATCAATTTGAGCTGGTGTAATCACCATCCGCATCCAAAGAAGAATGTGTGCGTGCGGCAAACATTTTTTTTGCTACTCTACAGAATACATTCAGCATCTAACAGCACCATATATACCATAGGTTGCTTCAAGAAAAAGACCATCAAACTTCGCAGCTATTGTTTAATAAGTCGTGCTGTGATATCGTTAGTTGATTGACCGCGATCCATAATTCCACAAGTATGTCATCGCATTTTGGGAGTACTTCTTGCCTTTCCTTGGGCTACCATACTTTGATGGCAAAATGAACGCCGACTAATATTAGCGCGACCTCTTAGTGGCTTCGTAACAAATTTCAATATGCAATCGTTCACATTGTGCGAAACACACATAAAGTTTTCACTGAATAATTTTAAATAATTTTTCCTTTGGATAGCCGGAATAAAAGGGCAAGCGATCAAAATTGAACAATTCAAATAATTTACAAATCAAAATATTGAAAAACAAAACAAACAAAAATTGAAAAAAATGTGTATGGAAAATGTTACTCTTTGGAATTGTCCAATTATCCGACTTCTCCTCAATATTAGTATAAGGTATTCTGTTTCTAAACCTTTCCCGATCCACAACAAACAACCTTTCAATTTCAAGATTGGTTCAACCGTTCTCTTGGTTTTACTAACAAACAAACATTCATTTTTATTGTAACGTTTGTATGGGGCTGTTTTTAGGGGTTTTCCGGAAATTATTGGAATTTTCTCGCCGTAAAAACCTTCTCTGAACTTCAACGAACATTTAAGAAAAAGAATTGGCCAAATTGGTCCAAGCGTTACTGAGTTACGAGCGTACATATGTATGTACATTTTGACGATTCATTTTTATTTATGTACACACATACATACATATATGTATTTTCTTATCGCTTCTTCATTTCTATTTTTTTTTTGCTTTGCAGGTGCGAGAACGTCGCGACTTGCCCCATATGACCAATTGGTTCCGGCAAGGAGCACTGCCCCAAGATTGGGTTGCCCGTCTACGATGGTCGTGATGGGCATTCGCCACTTATTGGCAAATTTTGTGGGCTGGGCAAATTTCCGTTTAGCACTATGGGTAAATATTAGGTTTTAAAATATCTCCCTTTCGCCTTTGCGGCTATGTATAAAGCGCTACAGAGCTCGTATTTGGCAATACTATACATCTTTGAAAGGTCTTGACATAACCTACAAAACAACGCTATGCATGATTAGTTAGGATAGTGCGTTCAACAGTTATAGACTTGTAAACATGGAGTTCACTAATGCCGAAATTCGCGCTATTTTACTCGTAAAGTTTTCCTTCGTTAAAGACAAATCCGCTAGAGAAATGTTCCGTGAGATTAATGGTGTTTTGGGGGATGGTACCCCATCACTTCGAACTGCGGAGAAATGGCTTCAACTATTCAGAGCGGGTAAAAACGACACCATGGATAAGCGATCAAATCATGGAAAATATCGAGTTAGACCGGCATGTGGCATCTCGTGACATCGCCCAGAATCAACACCTGTGATATGCTGCTAAAACGGAACGAACACGACCCATTTTTGAAGCGGATGGTGACTGGCGACGAAAAATGGATCACATACGACAATATCGAATGAAAACGGTCGTGGTCGAAGGCCGGTGAATCATCCCAAACTGTGGCCAAGTCGGAATTGACGGCCAGGAAAAAATCCACTATGAGCTGCTCCCATATGACCCGACGCTTTACTCTACCATTTACTGCGAACAACTGGACCGCTTGAAGCAGGCGTTCGGCCAGAAGCCTCCAGAATTGGCCAACAGGAGGGGTGTAGTGTTCCACCAGGACAACGCCAGACCACACACTTCGTTGATGACTCGTCAGAAGCTACGGGAGCTCGGATGGGAGGTTTTATCGTATCCACCACATAGCCCGGACATAGAGCCAAGTGATCTCCACCTGTTCCTGTCCATGGCGAACGCCCTTGTAGATGTAAGGTTGAACTCAAAAGAGACTTGTGAAAAGTGGCTGTCCGAGTTCTTCGTAAATAAAACAGGGGCTTCAACGAGGGAGGTATTATGAAGTTGCCGTCAAGATGGAAATAGATTATTGAACGAAACGGCGCACATTTGAACTTAATCCGATCACAGTAACACTTTTTATATAGCATTGAATAAAGAGCAAAAAAGCGGAAGGGAGATATTTGATAACCTAATATTAACTTCTTTAGCAACGGAACAAGATTACATATGTATTGTGTATATCAAAAGGTTCTAAGCAACCAAAAGTGATAGGTTTAATGAGATGAAAGGGAAAATGTTAAAAAAAATTAAAAGAGTTAGAAAAGATTATATTGATTGTTACCAACAGAAGTGATATTCGTGATCTTAAGATATGATAGTTTCTGTATACCTATGCCGGCAGAGAGGACTCATGGTCACACATTGGAAAGGCTCATAAAACATACTTAATTTTTTGTCCTTCCCTTGAGGTATTATAATAAAATGGAGAAGTAAGTTCCCTCTCGACAAAAAAGGAATCCAAGCTCCTCGACAGTTTTTCGAATCTTCGAGTTTACAGTAGTAAAATTTGTGTTAAAAGTAACAGCGATACGAGTTTTTGTGAAGTATAACTAAGGTTATTGCAAAATCTGATGAATAAAGAAGCTTTCTTGAAAACTCGTAACACTGACTCATCAGCTGTTGTCATCATCAATAGTTGTTGTTTATTCGTCCAGAGAGGACTTTATTTCTCAAATGTCTACTTAGTCTGAAGTAGCACCTGCGGGAAAGAGTTATTCCGCGTTGGATTTCCAGATTTGACATTGTTATAGCTCTGGCTTCATCATAGATGAAATTATCTACGAGATCGAAGTTATGACTGCCAAAAGTGAAGTGAGAGCCAAGTGGCGAATGTAATGACTGTTTGCTTGATGACAGGAGATATTTTGTCTTACCCTCGTTCATAGCCAAACCCATTTGCTTCGTTTTCTTATCCAGTCTGGAGAAAGAAGAAGTAACGGAGTTTCCTTAACGAAATTTTTCAGCCGGTTACGAAAACCAAAACTTATTATTTTTTACTTAAAACTATTTACGAATTCATGTATGAAAACGTCTGTATGTTTGAATGTGAAACAGAAGCAGATTTCCTCAGTCACACAATACAGCTCAATTGCGCAGTTATGCGCGTCTACCAAAGCACATAAATACACAAATACGAATATATATATACACCCATAGCATGGCATACATCAAGCGAGATTTGTGCGTCAAACTAAATTTCAGAATATGGTAAATGGCATTTGGCAGCTGGTAAATAGGAAGTGTCAAATATGAGCATATTCAGCAAAATGCACGGATGTAGGTTCTGCCACTACGCTGGTCAGCCAATACGAAATTGAAATGCAATGACTTTAACTGAGTGCGGGTATAAGTCATTACCGCGGAGAAATGATTGAATCGTTGTATGCGTAAGTGAGTGAATGATTGAATGGAATGGATCTTTTGTATGAGCCATAGTCATAAGTGCTCCACAAATAGGTGAGGAAAAAACACTTTCAATACACTAGGCAATCAAATATTATACTTTACATAGAAATCTCTACAGAAGTCTCACCATTTTCGAACAGCTTGTTTATAAATACAATTTTGGTACATTCATGTTCATGTACATATATGTCAAATTGAAAGGTGAATTTTTAACTTACACTTCGCATGTTTTTCGATTGAATTTTTTTGTAAGTTGATAGTTAGTGACAGTAGTTCGCTGTTAGTGACATCTATGGTAAATCAAAATCACGTCAAAATATTCTTTAATATGTGAGATATGCGTAGTTTTTTGAGGCTCTAAAAGTGAATTCTTCGATTCTTACTATGTCTGAATTAATTGAACAAAGAACTAATATCGGCCGCAACCACAGCATTCGCCTGATTTACCTTCGTGTAACTTCTGGCTATCCAGCAAATTCACATGATTACTCCGAGGACACCGTTTTGACTCAGTTGAGGATATAAAAGCTGGGTCGAAGAAGGGGTCGATGGTCATCACAACGAGGGTTTTTCTAAGCGCTATGATGACTGGAAAATTCGTTTATATATGTAAGTGTATTGCAGCGGGAGGTGATTACTTTGAAGGAGTTGAAATGGACAAAATTCAACTTTTGATTTGATCACAGTAGTGTGTGGCTTCTTTTATATATGCATATCTGTGTTTGCAACACAAACAACGCCGTTGCCACAGTAAGTCATCGAACATTTGAATGACTGCAAAATGTAACGTATACGCCGTGGAATTGCCACAATTTGTGTGCGTTGATGAGAATGAATATGACGTTCGCATTCTCTGCGACAGCTGTAACTTTTGATCATGCATATGTGCAAATGGCATAATAAATTACTTTGTGCTGCACATATTGCCATTTTTGTTGGTCTTTTTACCGCCATTTCGCTTATTATTGTTTGTGCTGACTTTGGCAAGAGTCGGATCTAACTACAATTACACCATTGTCTAAGTAGTATTAATGGTGTTGGTTAGCTTTTATTTCTCTTTATTTTGAAGTTTTCGCATGCTTTTTCAATATTCTATGGGGAAATGGTACCCATCCTGATATTTATTAAAAGATGATGGAACTTTCGAATTTCTTTCGATCATGAAAGCCCCCCGGCCAAGAGGATTTGGCTCAGACGTAGTCATATATATCCTATCATTTAACAATTTCTGACCATATTAAGACCTCGATCATTTACACATATTCGCGAAGACCAATCAAATCATAATCTAAACAAGTAAGGAAGGGCTAAGTTCGGGTGTCACCGAACATTTTATACTCTCGCATGATAAAGTGATAATCGAGATTTCATTATACGTCATTTATATATTTTTCAAATACCGTATTTTTGCAAAGTTTTATTCCGCTATCATCATTGGTTCCTAATGTATACATATATTATACAGAGAAGGCATCAGATGGAATTCGAAATAGCGTTATATTGGAAGAAGGCGTGGTTGTGAACCGATTTCACCCATATTTCGTACGTGTCATCAGGGTGTTAAGAAAATATTATATACCGAATTTCATTAAAATCGGTCTAGTAGTTCCTGAGATATGGTTTTTGGTCCATAAGTGGGCGAGGCCACGCTCATTTTCAATTTTTAAAAAAAGCCTGGGTGCAGCTTCCTTCTGCAATTTCTTCAGTAAAATTTAGTGTTTCTGACCTTTTTTGTTAGTCCGTTAACACACTTTTAGTGATTTTCAACATAACCTTTGTATGGGAGGTGGGCGTGGTTATTATCCGATTTCTTCCATTTCTGAACTGTATATAGAAATACCTGAAGAAAACGACTCTGTAGAGTTTGGTTAACATAGCTATAGTAGTTTCTGAGATATGTACAAAAAACTTAGTAGGGGGCGGGGCCACGCCCACTTTTCCAAAAAAACTGCGTCCAAATATGCCCCCCCCTAATGCGATCCTTTGTGCCAAATTTCACTTTAATATCTTTATTTATGGCTTAGTTATGACTCTTTATAGGTTCTCGGTTTCCGCCATTTTGTGGGCGTGGCATTTGGCCGATTTTGCCCATCTTCGAACTTAACCTTCTTATGGAGCCAAGGAATACGTGTACCAAGTTTCATCATGATATCTCAATTTTTACTCAAGTTACAGCTTGCACGGAGACGGACAGACGGACGGACGGACGGACAGACAGACACACATCCGGATTTCGACTCTACTCGTCACCCTGATCACTTTGGTATATATAACCCTATATCTGACTCTTTTAGTTTTAGGACTTACAAACAACCGTTATGTGAACAAACTATAATACTCTCCTTAGCAACATTGTTGCGAGAGAATAAAAATTGTATATATATTATTTTCAATTCGTGCATTTGATATTTTTGGTTTTGGTTATGTTGATTTACTTTTTCTTTACCCGAACGAATCATTTCTTTCATGCTTTCTATAGATTTCGCACTTATTATAATATCTGTTAAATTCTGAAATTAAAATAGTAAACTGTGGGATGAAAGAAAAACATACAGATGACCAAGAAAAACTAAAGTTTGCAGATTTCCCATTAGAATCAAGTTCGCTAGAGTTAAATATATGCTACCCAAGAAGAGATGAACGCATTAAGTACAATTTAATTTACGTAGTGGCTTTTAAACTACCTTTAATCGGTCCATTGTGATGCAGACTTGCAGACATTTATCAGGTAGGCCACAAATACAGATTAAGCCACTGGATTGAATGTATATATTTTTATAATCTTGCAACAAAGTTGCCAAAGAGAGTATTATAGTTTTGTTCACATAACGGTTGTTTGTAAGTCCTAAAACTAAAAGAGTCAGATATAGGGTTATGTAGGGTTATGTATACCAAAGTGATCAGGGTGACGAGTAGAGTTGAAATCCGGATGTCCGTCCGTCTGTCCGTCCATCCGTCCGTGCAAGCTGTAACTTGAGTAAAAATTGAGATATCATGATGAAACTTGGTAGACGTATTTCTTGGCTCCATAAGAAGGCTAAGTTCGAAGATGGGCAAAATCGGCCCACTGCCACGCCCACAAAATGGCGAAAACCGAAAACCTATAAAGTGTCATAACTAAGCCATAAATAAAGATATTAAAGTGAAGTTTGGCACAAAGGATCGCATTAGGGAGGGGCATATTTGGACGTAATTTT
This sequence comes from Bactrocera neohumeralis, assembly GCF_024586455.1. Lineage (NCBI taxonomy): Eukaryota > Metazoa > Arthropoda > Insecta > Diptera > Tephritidae > Bactrocera > Bactrocera neohumeralis. The sequence goes on from NC_065921.1 coordinate 54,129,803, forward strand.
TTGGAAAAGTGGGCGTGACCCCGCCCCCTACTAAGTTTTTTATACATATCTCGGAAACTACTATAGCTATGTCTACCAAACTCTACAGAGTCGTTTTCTTCAGGCATTTCCATATACAGTTTAAAAATGGAAGAAATCGGATAATAACCACGCCCACCTCCCATACAAAGGTTATGTTGAAAATCACTAAAAGTGCCTTAAATGACTAATAAAACACGTCAGAAACACTAAATTTTACAAAAGAAATGGCAGAAGAAAGGTGCACTCAGGCTTTTTTTAAAAATTGAAAATGGGCGTGGCGTCGCCCACTTATGAACCAAAAACCATATCTCAGGAACTACTCCACCGATTTCAATGAAATTCGGTATATATTATTTTCTCAACATCCTGATGACATGTAAGAAATATGGGTGAAATCGGTTCACAACTACGCCTTCTTCCAATATAATGCTATTTTGAATTCCATCTGATGCCTTCTCTCTATAATATATACATTAGGAACCAATGATGATAGCGGAATAAAACTTTACAGAAATATGGTATTTGAGCTGAGGTAACCCTTGTGGAAAAATTGTCGTGATCGGACTATAACTTTTCAAGGTCCCTGATATCGAACACGAAGAACTCAGTGCCTAACCTAACATAACCTAATTTTTCACCGAAAATATCTGTAAATCTCTCAGACATTTTCATGTAATTCAGAGGGCATCATTTTTATACTCTCGCAAAATAGTTGCTAGTAACAGTATCTCGATTATCACTTTATCATGCGAGAGTATAAAATGTTCGGTGACACCCGAACTTAGCTCTTCCTTACTTGTTAAGTTAAACTTAGTATTTAAAACATCTGTGAATACATTTTGAAACTTTGGTATCTTGGTTCTTCTGTTATTCGAGTACCGTTTCCAAAGATACAAGTTCAATACTTGAAAAAGAATGCATAAAGAGTAGATTATTTAATAAAGAAACAGCTATGAAGTGGTTTGATAAATTTTGTTCAAGCTATATGATTACCGAACGAAAATATCACAATATGTACGAAACAATTTTATATGACCGTAACTCATGTTCTGGTCTCAGTGGTTTTTTTTCTGCTCTCAGACTTCATATTAATAGCTGACCGGTCTTCAATAACTTAACCGAATATCATACCATTACTTCGTTCGCAGAATGGGTTGCAATTTCTAGCGCTGTGCTGCGTTGTGTTGTTGTTGTTTTACGCAATATAGCCTGTTATGGCTATTTAAGTGACTGTTCATATTGTGCTCGCCTTCAATAGTACTAAAGAGAAAAATGACAAAAACAACACATCAACATCAGTGCAATAAAAGTCGAATATAACTGCGGGAGCTGAAAATAGCTCCAGCCAACACTCGTGCACAGCCACTTGTCGTACAGCCATAAATACTGAAATTAACCCTGCAACGTTGCACGGCTTGACAGAGACCATCACTGGGCCAGAGAACTCTATACTTTTAAGTTCTCTGGGTGATCCATGGTAATGATGAAGGACAAGGCGCAGCAGCTAAAGCTTTCGCAAACAGGCTAGCAAGGCAGGCAGATAGACAAGCAGTCAACCACAAAAATGTCATTTTTAGTAAGCCAATACAACTGTAGCTCAAGCAATGTTCCGTACCACCCACACACATGTAAAAATGCCTCGTATTCTGCAAGCATTTGCGAATGTTTGCGGCATAAAACTGATATTCCTGCGCAAACCAAGCGCTGTGAATATGGGAATGTAGCTGTGGAGGCGTTTTACGCTAAATGGAGTACTCATTCATACAATCACAAATCGTTGGCCAAATAAAAAATTCAGAAACAAAGCTAAAATGCACATAATACAAATAGAGCTATTGATTGAAAAAAGTTTAGTGAACTGAGCTCTTTTAAATTGGCGTATACTATAAATCTTATCTTACGTATTTCACATATTCCAAATGTTCCGCTTCTACAATTTTATAATAATAATACAAAAAAAATTGTTTCAAAAACTCCATCTGTCATTGCTAACTGAATTCCGAAAATAAAATAATTTACAAATTTTAGTTATTTCATACCTACGATTACTCAAAAGAAAAGCAATCTTTAATCGGATTTGAGCCAGATTTCAATGGAACCACTCTTAAATAAAGATATTGTAATAATGAAATTAGGATATAAGTACATACATACATACTTGTATGTACCAAGTATTTACTTTTACTATAAATTTAAATAATAAATTGAAAACTTAATTTTGCGAATAAAGTGAAATGTCAACGAAAACTTATTCTCATGAAAAATGCAAATGTTGCTATAATCACATTCGTTCCTACTCGGTGCTGTTACATATTTAAACTTATTAGCAAATAAAAATTACTGTCCCAATGATCCCAAGCATTTTTTAATTGATCGGATATAAATTTCATGACAATATACAATTGTTTCGAAAATTCCATTCGAAATTCTCGGTGTTGTTCAAATTCAGATTCAAAAATAATAGTTTTTATAAAATCCCTTCAATAACAAAATTATTTCGAAAGACCCAGATTTTCCACCTAAGAGGATTAATGTTAAAAATGTTAAAAAATTAGATTTATTCCATGGCGCTCAAATTAGTATTCACAAAATATGCGTATTTCAAATATTCCACACGTACCGCTAAGGCTTAAACAAAATATATTTACCGAAATTTTCGACATCAACACGCAGCTGCCCACAACAGCTCGCCAATTTAATTTACATACACATTATTTTCACGGCTCAACTCAATTCGAAAGCAACAAAAATATTTACGGTTGCTACGGGTAAGCTGCATAAATATTGCGTGTAAAGAGAACTAAGCTAAGTAGCCCCACAAACATCTTGCGCCTGACTTATTCGTAGTAGGAGTTTAGTACTAAATACTACCTAGAAAGTGTCGTGTGCCTGCTGCATATCGAACTGAGCTCCAGCGCTGCTGCATATCCTCATAAACTGCAGATGGCTGCCTTAGGCCGACGTGTATCACACGAGCGTACATGCACGCACATGGAAAAATATACAAGTTAGCACCCCATACATTCAAAAAGTAGCATATGATGCATTAATATCATATGATACGAAGTAATATAATATGACACCACTAAATCGCTGAGAGTGCGATACGTGTAGTGGCAACCTGTGGGAAGCGCTGCGTCAGCGAAGTGCCAACCTGTGGGAAGCGCAGTGTCAGCAAACTCCGTACCCGTTGCAGCGGCAAACATAGGTCTAGAGTTAAGTATAATTAATTGTATATTTTAGTTCTTAAGTGGAATTCAATAAAGGAGCATAGCTCCCAGAAAACATTTCTTTTAGTAAAAATAACGAAATAACGAAAATACAATAAATACTGTGCTAACGAGCAGCTACAACGCACAACGTGGGATCAATAAACGCCGAGGGACCTCTGTACTGTTAAAGAAAAGGGACAACCCCGGAGCGCATCACAACATCCTACGGAAAGCTGGAAACACCTAATGTAAGATTTATAAAATATTATACTTTAAGACTACTATAAAGAATATCATAAAGAATACGGAGTTTGAATTGAAAGAAAATAATTATTCGACACAAAAAAGAAAAAAAAAGAAATTATAAAGAATATTATTATTATAAAGAATACGGAATTTGAATTGAAAGAAAATAATTATTGGACACAAAAAGAAAAAAAGAAATTATAAAGAATACGAAACTTGAATTGAAAGAAATTAATTATCCGACACAAAAAAGGAAAAAAAAAGCCTTAAATTAACGTAAGCTTTGCAAAAAGATTCTAATATTGTTAAAGAAAGTACCATTACAAACAAATTTTTTTTTTAAAACTAATTAACTTAAAAGAAAAGATTATCATAATGTCGTATACAGCTGAAGAGCTAATTGAACAATTAAATCAAATGAGGATAGACTATGGGCAAACCACCCATCCTACAAATCCTTCCAACCATCCTTTAAACCCTCCCACCCCTAACCCAACTTCCATAACGACAATAGTTCGAGAAGTACTCGAACGAATGAGTACTCAGAATATTACTGACTTTACCGAACCCGACCACAGTGTGACACTGAACGCGAATAACATAAACGAACTAGATAAAATTCCGGACATGGTTAAATGCCTTAGGGAATTTTCAGGACGACCAGGTGGATTTAACTCCTGGAGGAAGAGCACAGACAGAATTTTTAAAGCTTATGAGGGAGTCAAGAATACTCCTAAATACTTTGCGATACTCCATACGACAAGGCATAAAATAATTGGCGATGCCGACACCGCATTAGAATCATACAATACTCCACTCGATTGGAGTCAAATTCGAAAATGCCTTATGATGCATTATTCGGATAAAAGGGACATAGGTACCCTCGAATACCAGATGACCACTCTGGTCCAACGCTACGACGACTTAGCGACCTTCTACCAAAAAGTTTACCAACACCTTTCACTTATATTAGACAAAATTTCATGTCTCGAGTTAAGCGACGAATCCATACGGACCTTGACACATTTATTAGAAGACTAAATGGCGACTTACCTCGTCTTCTCAGCATGAGAGAACCGACAACCTTGCCCCAAGCACTACATTTATGTCAAAAACTTGACAACATGACATATAGAATAAATCATGCGAACAATACACACAAACCCAATATCCAACCACCACCACGACCTCCCCGAAATAACAATTTTAATAATTTCAATAACAACTTTAATAATTTCAACAACAACAGAGCTTTTTACCCCGAATTAACGTATTCCCATTCCCCCAGACGAAATTTTGACCAACAGGCATTCGGTCGCCAAACAAACCGATATCCCCAATATTTTCCCAACTATATGCAAAATAACCAAGGATTCAAGCCGAGGTTCAGCAATTACCCGAACAATCCCCATATTGTTAGAGAAAATACCTCCTTTAATAACAGACCGAACCTACCACCCAAACCACCGACCCCAATGGAAGTAGACCAGTCCATACGGTCAATACAAATTAATTATCAAAATAGGCCCAATATATTCCAGGACAATCTACCACCGAAACGTCCTATCTCTGCACAACTGACTCACCCTTCAAGCAAAATACAAAGAAATTTTTTTACTAACGCAGTCGAATTAGACCCGAACGGGATGTACGATGACAATTCCCATAGCAATTATGATAATGCAGGTAAAAATGAGCCTGATACTATTAATTTTTTAGATTAGCGCCGTCTTCGCTGCCTTATTACGAATTTAGAACAAGGCGCGGAGACACAATAGATTTTCTTATTGATACCGGATCCAATAAGAATTACATTCAATCCACTAGAATTAGGAATCCAATTCTGAACGAAAAGCCCTTTACAGTAAAATCAGTTGCCGGGACAATCGAAATTACCCACCACACCTTTGTCGACATTTTTGGACCAACAGTATTGAAAATAAAATTTTTCATTTTGCCAACTTTAAGGTCGTTTCACGGCATAGTAGGCAACGATACACTTAAAGAATTAAAAGCAATTATTCATACCGACAAAAATTTAATGACGATTTGTCAAAGTATAAATATAAGGTTAAAGCAAAGAATATCACACGAAGTAAATAATGTGGCAATCAAAATTCCACATCTCTCTTTATAACAACAAAACAAAATTTATAATATTATTGATAAATTCCCAAACCTTTTTTCTGATCCTGATGAAAAACTCACCTACGCCACTCTCGTAAAAGGTGAAATCCGGACAACAACCGAAACCCCTGTCTACTCCATGCCATACCCGTATCCGATGGCATTAAAATACGAAATCGAACGCCAAATTGAAGAACTCCTAGATAACGGGATAATAAGGAGATCGAAATCTCCGTATAACTCCCCAATATGGATAGTTAACAAAAAGTCAGATGCCCCTGGTGAAAAAAAGTATAGAATGGTCGTTGATTATCGTAACTTAATTCGGTTACAATCCCCGATAAATATCCCATACCAGAAATTAATATAGTCCTTGCAAATCTGGGAAACAATAAACTATTTACTGTTATTGACTTGAAAAGTGGGTTCCATCAGATTCCACTTCGCGAGTCAGACATTGAAAAAACCGCATTTTCCGTAAACAACGGAAAATATGAATTCCTCCGCTTACCCTTCGGTCTAAAAAATGCTCCGGCCACATTCCAAAGAGCACTAGACGACATCCTACGACAACGTATAGGAGTAAGATGCTACGTTTACATTGACGATGTAATTATATTTGGAAAAAATGAAGAAGAGCATTTTAAAAATATAGAGTTAGTATTCCAAACATTAGAAAAGGCAAATATGAAAATCCAATTAGACCAATGCACATTCGCTAAAGAGGAAGTAGAATTTGTAGGATATGTAATCAGTTCAAATGGAATAAAAACAAACCCCGAAAAAGTAAAAGCGGTAGCTAAATTTCCAGTTCCACAAACTCTCAGAGAATTAAGATCCTTCCTAGTTAAGTCAGGTTATTACCGACGATTTATCCAGGATTACGCAAAAGTAGCTAAACCATTAACAGCACTACTAAGAAGAGAAGCCGGTCATGTCTCCAAACGAGACTCGATGAAAATAGAAATAGAATTAGACAACGAGGCCTTAGAAGCATTTAATAAAATAAAAAATACTTTAGTATCCAAGGATATAGTTTTAGCGCACCCAAATTTCGATAAAGATTGATAGGTGCCGTGCTATCGCAAGACGGTAGACCAATTACTTTCATATCGAGAACTTTAAGTAAAGCCGAAGAGCATTATGCTACCAATGAGAAAGAAATGCTTGGTTTAATATGGTCACTGAATTCACTTAGAAATTACCTCTACGGTTCCAAAAAAGTTAAAATTATCACCGATCATCAACCTCTTACCTATGCCTTAAGCCATAAGAATACTAATAGTAAAATGAAGCGATGGAAAGCCATTTTAGAAGAATATAACTATGAACTAACTTACAAACCTGGTAAAACAAATGTAGTTGCAGACGCCCTTTCAGGGATACCAATTCAAATAAATTCACTCACACCTACGATTCATAGCGATAAAAGCTCAAATCTCAATTTAATCCCTTGTACAGAAGTTCCAATTAATGTTTTCAGAAACCAAATTTTTTTCAAGATCGATGAAATATCTTCATATCAATTTAAAATAATTTTTCCAACAGTTCATAGACATATAATTATAGAACCAGAGTACAACGAACAACTATTGATTTCTTCCATGAAACGATACCTTAACCCATCTGTTATAAATGGAATTCATACAGAGGAAAGGATAATGGGTATGATGCAAAATATCTATCCTATTCATTTTAGTAACGTTAAAAGCCGATATACCCAAAAATTAGTTGAAGATATTAATAACGAACAAGAACAGGAGAACGTCATATTAAAAGAGCATTTAAGAGCACATAGGAATGCCACTGAAAATAAAACACAAATTCTCGAAACAAAACATTTTCCAGGTATGTTAAATAAAATAAAACGAATAATAGCCAACTGCACCGTTTGTAAAGAAAATAAGTGCGAGAGACATCCCAATCAACCGAAAATTGCAGAAACTCCATTACCAACATATCCAGGTCACAGAGTCCATATCGATATATTTTTAACAGAGGGAAAAGTAGTCATGACAGCTTTAGATAAATTTACAAAATACGCAATAACAAAAAGCCTAAATAGCAGAGCAATAGTAGACGTCAGAAAACCTTTAAGAGATATTATATTTTTTTTCGGAGTACCAAAATTAATAGTTATCGACAATGAGCCATCTTTAAACTCAGATTCTTTAAAATTTATGATGAAAGACGAATTAGGAATAGAAGTTTACACTACTCCTCCATACAAAAGCCAAGCTAACGGACAAGTGAAAAGGTTCCACTCTACATTAATCGAAATAATGCGTTGCATAAAAGAAAACGGTGGACACAGAAATTTTGAAGAACTTTTAGAAAGAGCAGTATCTGAGTATAATCATTCAGTTCATTCCACAACACTTAAAAGACCAGTAGACCTATTTTTTCATAGAAATGTTACATTTACCCCCGAGGACATAGAAAGAACTAGACAAAGCAATTTAGAAAAATTAGCCGAGAAACAAAGAAAGGATATCGAATATCATAATAAGAATAAGAAGGAAATAAAATCATATCTACCAGGACAAATAATATTCGTTAAGAAAAATAGGAGATTAGGAACTAAGTTAAGTAAACCCTACAGTAAGGAAATAGTTAAGGAAGATAGAAATAGTACCGTGTTAACTGAAAAAGGACAAATAATTCACAAAGGTAGAATACGTAACTAAATATGTACGATATTTTTTTCAGAATACTACTACCGCTATGCCTGGCGGAAGTACAGATCCTCGACTACTCGAACTCCCAATTAATAACAATAGAAAAGGGAACGGCTAGACTACAAACAGGAACATTTAGGATAATACATGAAATTGACATAGAAAAATATACGGACACACTTGACCACATAGAATCGACTATCAAAACCGAAACTATCCGCTAAAACCCTAATTACCCCTTCATATTCCACTTGATAACACAGATATGAGCCCAAGTTAACAATCTCAAAGTAGAACAAAAAATAAAAAGCTCATTAAATTTCCTGGGTAGCGCATGGAAATGGATTGCAGGAAGTCCTGACCATGAAGACTACGAAATAATTTCAAAGAAAATAAATAATGTCTTACAAAATAACAATAATCAGGTATTAATTAACAAACTTACAATTGGCAAAATTAGCGAGATAACCAATATTACAAATAATATAATTAAACCATGCAAAATGAAAAAAGTTTAGAAATTGAAGCATTTTTACAGCTAAAATATAAATTAGAAATAATTAAGGAAGAAATTTTAAATATTGCATACGCAATACATTGGGCAAAAGCCAACATAATAAATTCCTTTATTTTATCAAATGAAGAAATAAATATTGTGAAAGAAGTAATAAACAATGACAATATCCCATATGTAAATTTAGGCGAAGCACTCGAATTTTCCGACATAAAAATTTCAACTAATGGCAAAATTATAATTTACATATATTGTTAGCCTCCCAACCGTAGTTAACCAAAATTGTAAAACATTAGATATTAGGGCAGTAAAAAATAACGGGAGGATCAATAAGATAAATTTTAATACAATTTAAAATTGCGAAAAGGGAATTTATGGAATAGAAAATTATTGTAAGAAATACAATTCCCTACAAATATGCTTAAGCAATAATACTTGTATAATTAATCTTTTAAAAAGTCGTTTGCCAAACTGCACGGAGGTCAACAACCAGCATATCCCAACTATAGAGGAAATGGGACCTGGAATTTTACTTTTAAATAAATACAACGGAGAAATTTTAATAAACAACGAATCTACATTTCTAAACGGGACCTTCATCATTTTGTATACCAACGTAACCATTGCTATCAACGGGAAAAGGTTCTATAGCAAAGAAAGAACAGCAAGTAAACCACTACCAGCCATCCTAAAACCGTCATCCGCACCACTCAAGATAGACGAATTCCTCGTGAGGAGATGCTGAAACAGCTTAACTTCAACAATACAAAGGAAGTATGTCTGTTAGAAGCAGCAAACAGAGTTAAATTCGCAACCAGCATCACTCTTATCGCAATTTTAATAATCATCGCCCTAATTTTCGGGAAGAATCTTCTGATGAAACCAAAAGAAGATGAACCCAATAAACTGTCACAACCCGCAATAGAAGGACTCAACCAAATTTTTAATACACCTAAAGATTCAAACGAGGACGTTTGAATTTCAAGGGGGGACTAGTTAGCACCCCATACATTCAAAAAGTATCATATGACGCATTAATATCATATGATACGAAGTAATATAATATGACACCACTAAATCGCTGAGAGTGCGACACGTGTAGTGGCAACCTGTGGGAAGCGCTGCGTCAGCAAACTCCGTACCCGTTGCAGCGGCAAACATAGGTCTAGAGTTAAGTATAATTAATTGTAAATTTTAGTTCTTAAGTGGAATTCAATAAAGGAGCATAGCTCCTAGAAAACATTTTTTTTAGTAAAAATAACGAAACGTTTTTTAACTTACATATGCCAGCTTGGCCCGAAAAATTCGACTCTCATGCGACGTTGTTCATAAAATTTCGTGCTGCAAACGCAAATTATCATCATGCAGCAAGCCAACAAATACATACATGTATTTGCATTTGTATGTGTTTCCATGCGGCCTCATAAACCGCCTATCTCCTTGACTGTCTACAAACCACCGTTAACACCTGTAGGTGCTACTCTGTGCTATTATATATTGTTGAGGACAGAAGAAGCGGCTTTGAGCCTTATATACAAGTAGTTCACAGTAGAGACTGAGCGGATTACGTGGTCATACCCTAGCACATAACTGCCGCCTTACAGTTATATTACATACATGCATATATCTATATAAATTTGGGCTGACGTTTGTGTCACAGGTTATGCAATTTCATTTCTTAAAAATTCGTACACTCAATCCTCCTTGCGCTATGTAACCACATCTCTTGCAGTGTCATCCAATTTGTTGCTGTGTTAACGAAGTGGAAGTTATGCGGACGGACGGTTACCAGATTTCATACTCTGTTCTTCGGAATGATTGAATATTTATAGGCCTTTAAGCGTAGTAACAAGGTGATGTCATAGCAAGTGGACAATGACACATTGAACATAACTTGAGGTATATACATAGATGCAGTTGCTGCATTTCGTTATTATTATATTAGAGGTAGAGCGGCAACGATCGCACGATGCCAAACATGTCTCTTTTGAAGAAAATGTTTAAATTAATTTAAAACGTTATATGAGACTTGAAAACAAACACTCCATTTCAGAACAAGAAGATTTTTCTTTTATTTTTTTCTGTGATCTCAACTTGAAGGACGCTACAATGTATTCGAGAGGCGATTCTAGTATCTTATTTTGCAGAAAATTCACCACCTCCCAGTCGCTTATATATTTTGGAGCCATCCGTACAGATGCGTATCCGATGTCCCTGTTCACCTCACCCCTTTTCTACTCTTTTCTAAAATTTAAGTTCAATTCTATAAAAATTTCTAAAACTCGTGGTATTGGGTAGAAAGAAAGCCTGCCTGATTTGGCATAGCCCTAGGACTCCATTGTATACCAGCTTCTCTTTGACACTTTCCATACGTCTTACTTCGTATTTCTTTTCCACTATTGCTCACCATACCAATATACGGTAAAGTATAATGTAGATTCGTGTGAAGAGGCAATGAGTTATCCGTGTGGTTAGTACCCAATTAGGCCCAACCATCCTTTTTTGGATACAAAGTAGAGTAGCTGCTTTCTTTACTAGCGTCTAAGTGTGGTTTTCATGAAAGCTTCCTATAAAAAGTTATGCTGTATCGTTAACATGGTACCATTTACTAATGGCGGCTTAATTTCTGGTTTTTTGGGTTGCTGTCTGTCTTCCTTGCTTACTTTTAAATTTAGTCGGCATGATAGGGGTATTTACCCCTCATCGAAACCGCCACATAAACAGCGGCGTCGATCGAAAGTACACTGTATTTAGCTCTCTTGACGAAAAACATTTTGTTCTATTTTTCCTAACCCCAACTAATGTTTTATTTTCCTTTTCTTCTTTGCAGCTTCTGCATTAATCGCGTTGAGTCGCCGATATTCAAATATAACGGTGACTGCATTTTCAATCCATTATTCGAGGTATCTTATGAGTTTGCTCACGGTTCGTTATGTGGTCCCATAACATTGGGAGCCCTCGACTGATGTTGAATTGGTGTTTGCCGGAGCATCATTATCGTCGCGAAAAGTGCATTTGGGAACTGAAAGTAGCGGCACAATACGATCTATGGTTGAATATGGAAAAGGATTTGCCTCGCAATCCGGACGTTAGTTTGGCATCGTCATTGCTGCATGGACACACATCTCAACAATGGCTATACTAACGCGGCACATTGAGTGTAATTTGAAGCAACTCTGCTGCATCGCGCAAACGCTAACAAAGATCTATGTAGTGTTGCATGACGAGTCACTGGAAATTTGCCTGCGTCAAGAGCTAAGCGAGTTGCCATATGGCAAACTGATATTGATCACATTAGGTCTGAGTTTAATGCTGACGCTATTCGTGGCGATATTATGTCTCCTGTGGCGGGGGCCTGATCACGCCTATTACAAGTGACACTAGAGGTACGAATATTTCTTGCATGGAACAAGTATAGCAGTCTGTCTGAATATGATATTAATCTACTCGAAAAACACTCGTATAATTAATTTCATTGCAACCTGTTCGAGCTAGTCCCTCAGTTTTTAAATATCGTTTTCAAATTTTGTAGACGTTATTTTTTCTTCAAGAAGCTGCTCATTTGTCGGAACTGCCGATATCAGACCACTATAAAATATAGCTGCCATACAAACTGAACGATCGGAATCAAGTTCTTGTATGGAAAACTTTCACATTTGACAATGTATCTTCACAAAAGTTTCTAAGATAATAATGTAATATACTAAGAAATTGTTCAGATCGGCTTACTATAGCATATTGCTGCTATACAAACGGAACTATCGGAATGTAGTGCTGGTACGGAAAACTTTTACATTTAAAAAGATATATTCACAAAATTTTGTATGAGTTGTTGTTCATAGAAATAATGTAATACCGGAAGAAATTGTTCAGATCGGCTCATTATAGCAGATCGGTTCATTATAGCATATAACACATAGTTACTAAAAGAAATGCACCTGTGAAGAGTATATTAGCTTCGGTGCAGCCGAAGTTAACTTTTTTTGTTTTAAACACGAAATTTAGTCGCACAGAAAAGCTAGTTTGAATTTTACTTATTAAACGTAATAAATTAAAACTTAAAAAAAATTTAAGAAAATCCGGAACAAACGAAAAAGTCCGAAGTCCCGAAAAAAGATTTAAGAAGGTATAGTGGTGAGCCTAGCGTGGCCACAGGTGTAAATATGTAGATACTATTGTTCTTTTGATTTATGATTGAGTACAAAATCGTGACAATCATAGAGAGTTTATTTGCATCGATTAAAATTTCAAAATTACTCGTTTGAACTGAGAACACCGACGGAAGCTTCAGAAAATTATGGCCGATAAGGTATGCTGCAATCAGAAAATTATATTTCCGTTTTTTTGGTTTGGTTTTATGATTATAAAACCACAAGAAAAAAACGAGGTCGACTCGGAAATTGGGTGAAAACATTCAGACAGAACTATCTTAGCTTATAACATATTATGGATTGCTGTCTGTTGAGCATATGGAAGCGTTATTTATACACTCAATCCTTTTTTTACGCGATTTTTGGTTCTGCCACTAATCGCGTAAAAAAAAAATCGCGTAAAAATGGTTAGTTTTCCAATATTAACTAACGAATTGGTTCCGAATATAAAAAATATCGCGTGTACCAAAATATACGCGCAAAAAAATATTCAAAAACATTACAATGACAGACTTATGATTTATTCATTCATAACAACATAAAAAATACAAAACAAAAACCATATATAAAAGAGAAGAAAATAAAAATAGGTAGATTTATTGAAAAAACCCGTTGAATGCTGTTTAATCACTGTCATTATCCGCAGTGGAAATTATTCTTAGCCGCTTATTTTGATGGCCGGCACTGATATCACTAGAATTTGTATCAGAATCAATAGTAAGAACTATGGATTGATGTTCTGATTGACTTAGCATCTCCGACTGAGTTTGCACTATAAATTCAGTTAATTTTGTTTGAATGCTTCTCTTTGGACCCAATAAATTCCGATGTAGTTCTTTATATCTTAACATGCAGAGACTCAATTCTTTTTGAAAAATTCGTGCACGTTCGGCATCAGTATCATTTTCTACAAAATAATTTTCCAATCCTGCTGCAAGTTTAAGACCAAGCAAAAAACGAAAAAAGCAATCGCGTTAAAGTGAAATAGCGTAAAAAGAGATCGCGTAAAAAAAGGACTGAGTGTATTCAATAACAAAATATTCTCATGTAGAGGTTATGGTATAACTGGTGCGAACCGGTCGTTTTAAAAATTAAGTTTTTATTATTTCTGTCACTCTGTTGAAAGAAATTGTAAAAGCCCTACTCGAATAATATGAAAATGAAACGCAAAAGAGAAGAAGAGATATATCTAGTTGTATTCACTAAGTGGTATATACAATGTATTACGATTAATAAGTAAGCAAAATTAGAAATAATTAAACAAGCACACAAAAAGTAACATAAATAAAATAAACAGCATAATGAAATATTTGTTTAATAAAAATTTTAAATAAAAATATAAAAATGTATGTTTTTAGTTAAGTGTATATATACAAGTACATATATGTATATCGTATTATTTTAGAATAACTATGTAAAATTAGTAATAAATTGATTTCAAACAAATTAAAAATTATCAAACAAATTGCTTTAACTTAGTTGTTGTTAGCAAACGGAAATAAATTGATCTTAACTGGAGATTTTTTATTCCACCTTGCTTTAATAAATTTGCAAATATATTCTGCTTGTTCAATTTTAAATTACTGTACAACTTATTTCATTAAGGGGGTACTCTCAAGTGAAAGCATGCATTTTACCACTTTTTAGGAACACTTTTTTTATTCGACAACAAAATTCAATCATTTTCATTTTTTAATATATTTTTATTTGTATTTTGAAATGTACAAACAAAATTATTTTTTTCGTTTCTTACATTTTTATATTTTTTTTAAATCAAAGTAGTCCCCAACAAAAAAGTAGTTCACTGGTCATGGTGCCTGAAATAAAAAAATCTAATGGATTATTATTCAGTAGTTTTGCGGCTATCGTCCCTATCAAATATAATCAATTTCATTAAAAAACTTCAAAAAAAAAGTCACGAAAATCTTGTTTTTTTTTCGTTAAAAATCGTTTAAAAAAAAAAGCAATTCTGGTAGGGACGATAACTATAAATGAGTAGAAGAACATATGTATGTAAATTTTAAAGCAATCAGTGGAATACTTTTTTTTTAGCACCATGATAGTTTCAGAAAATGATGATTTGAGAAAAATGCGTTGCGTTGCATGGCGCCTGGTAGACAGTCGCTTACGACACGTCGGCGACTATGAGCTGTAACTTATCAAATACTATGAATTTCGGTCTGAATTCTTCACAGCATGTTTTCAATAGGTTTTACTGTCAAAATATAAACAAAAATCGATCTTTCGAAGTGATTACATGAGAATACCCCCTTAATAAAACTATATAAGTCCTTTTTCTCTGTAACTAATTTTATATTGTTGATTGTGCCACCTAAAACTAATTGAGAAAGATAAAAAGCCATATACATACTTATATACAAAAGTTCGGGATAACGAATAAAGTGTTGAACCTTGCCGCAAAATAATGTCATGTCTAAACAACTATATTAAAACTAAATTTTAATTTTCACACAAGGAGTAGAAATGGGACCATAACTTATCAAGCCACCAGACACCGAATATGTGGATCTGAGTGCCAATGACTCACTTTTTATAGAAACAGCGGTCAATGGTCTCGTATCGAAATTCGGAGGCAATATTTTTATGATAACAATATGAAGATTTTCGAACTTCCAATTGACTTTATACCTGGATATACTATTGTTAATGCCGAAAAGGTGTGCAATAGGTCCGTATGAATTTGTCGGTCAATATATAAATTATATTCATAATATTGCTTGGAAACTGCTCTAGAGTATACTTGAGTAAAGTGAAAAGTTAAAGGAATCAAAAATCCAGTCCTTCTCCTCGCCCCAATAAATCGCATATGTACTATATTTTCGACTTCCTAACTTCATTAATATTTGTTAAAATGTGTAATATTTCAATGAAAATAGTGATTTTGAAATTTTTTAGAGTAGAACTGGCAGATCGCACCACGATCACAGTATCGAATATTCGATAATACTTAATATACTTATTAAAGGTCTTTAAACGCGACATTATTATTAACCAATGACCAAGGAGCAACGTTGACTCAATTTAAATAAAGGATGATCCATTTCGACGTTCCCTACTTTTTTAAAGAAACAACACAGAAACTTCAAATTTAATGGGACATTAAAGCATTTATTTTTAGAAGATTATCTCTTTCAGATGTTGACCGTGACTGTCTCAAATGGACCGTTCGGTGAGTCCAGTTTTCGATAACTCGTTGGAGCCTGTCGACTGGTATCTGGCGAATGACACGCGTGAAGTTTTGCTCCTTGGTCAGAATCCAAGCGGGATTGTCCGCATAGACTTCGGATTTCACATATCCCCACAGGAAAACATGTAACGATGTGATATCACACGATCTTGCTGGCCAATCGACCACCCCAAAACGTTAAATTATCTGCGCACCAAAGTATTCTCTTAATAAATCAATTGATTGATGCTCAGTAGGGTAATTATTTTGACCATAAGTTGAGCGAAGCGATTACATAAAGTGAGTTTTCGTAACAAAGTTGACCGATTTGTAAATGTTATTCACGCGTAAGTCTTTCCGTGATGAAATGCCAAACTGAACAAAAGTGACATGACACATCCTATACGTGATGTGTCAAAACAGGCTATTGAAAAAAGTTCCTCTACTTGGATCGCCCGTTATAACATACAAGTTGTACGATTATTTATCTTAATCTTATCATAACTGATGTTAAAGATTTTACAATTCATACAGCGATGGCAGAGAAACCTCTCAATAGTTTAATATTTCGAGAATGTTTGTTTCAAGCGCTATTGATCGTTTTCCCCAAAAGTCTACAATTGATGACAAAAAGAGAAGTGGTAATTCTCTCGTCACTCGTAGTCATAAAAACTGCCAGGACTTACTCGAGATGATATCTCCGGTTTAGCAGTACTGTCTTCGAAATGAATAATCTTAAGGCAAGATTTTGATCCAGCTCATAAGGTAAAAACCACGCAGTAGTGGCTTCCAAGTAATATTCATGGATTCATAACTGCAGATGATTGGCCGTCGGGAAGTCCAGATTTGTATTTTTGTGATCAGAGTTGGAGAAATATGGTCAGTCAAATACCTTACAGAAATTTGGAAAGTGTTAAAAAAGCTTTGGTTCGAGCAGTGTCGTCAAGGCCAATAGAAACTGTGCGCGCTGCTATGGATCAGCGAAAAGCAAAAGCTGACCATTTCAAATATAATTTTGTACATTGCTCTGTTAATATTTTCATTATACCCTTACAACCAGTTGCTACAGAGTATTATAGTTTTGTTCACCTAAAACGGTAGTTTGGTACAGAGGATTGCAGTAGCAAGGAGCACCTGTGGGCAAAATTTTTTGAACAAGTAGGCGTGGCCCCGCCCTCTAACAAGTTTATGTGTACTTTAACCCCTTAAGCTACAAAAACAAAATTAATATATAAATCTTATAAGAACTTCTACCGACAGTGTAAAAATGGATAAATGGATCGGAGGATAATCCCGTTCACTCCTCATATAACGGTACTGTTAAAAACTACTAAAATCGCGATAAATCAATAACTAAATACGCCAAAAACATTCAATTTTACCACCAAAATGGTATAAAAAAGTTTTATGAGAGCCGGGGAGAAAATTGGACAATAGGCGTGGCACCGCCCACTTGTTGATGAAATCTCATATCTCGGCACCCGACCAAACGGATTTAGATGAAATTAGGTATATGACAGTGTGATAATGAACGAAATCGGAACACAACCACGCCTTCTTCCCATATGACACAATTTTAAATTCCTTTTGATTACTTCATTTTCCGGTATACAAATCAAGAATCAATTAATATAGCGAGATAAATTAATGTCTTTGGCGTGTACCACCTTATGATGAAAAATTATTTAAATACAAAAAAACAGTTCAAGCCCCTAGGTATCGTACTGGTACCAATAGTTAACATTTGATCAAAAATGTCGGTCAATGTGGGATATATATAATTGAAATTCAGGGATAATACTTCTCATATAACTGTATGTCTATATGTCAAAAATGGGTTGAAGGGGACTAATACTTCCCTTAGCCCACATATACTTAATATACAGAATTCGAACTTCCGGGTGACTTCGTACCGCATATATCCGCCAAAATTTGAGTCCTGCCAATGAATTCAGTGTTTCTTCAGTCCCTAAATAGCTAATATCAAATATTGTGGTATTGAGAAAAATACGTAAAATCGGGTAACTGATACTCGTAACTCACATATATTATATATACCATATAATAATTTTCGTTTTTCTAACAAACCTTATGCCGAATATGTCGGTCAGTGAATGAGTTTTATATGGAATATGTATACATAAAGTTGCTTAGACTCTGATCCTCTGGTTGACTTTTTATACCTTAAATATTTCCCTCGCTTTGATTCTAACTAGTTGCAAGAGTATAACATCTTCGGTTCGAACTTAGCCTTCCTTACTTGTTTTTGTACAAAATTTTTTTTTATTTCAGCTATTATTTTAAATGTCTCTTTTATTAAGTTTCGAATTTTCAATTTTAATGTCAACATTTTATTTTTATTTATTTATGTTTTAATTTCTCTCTTCGCTTTCAGCATGCATATTTTACCCACCTCTCCACTCAGTCGTTCTTCAATCCACCCAAACATACATATATAGTTTATCTCAGTAAATTCATCGATGCCATAATGTCCCCCCTCACGTCCGATACCGGATTCTTTGATGCCACCAAATATTAACGCCCACAATGCCAACCTCAAGTCGTCGCGCCACTCTAAATACTTCTTGCAAGTTTTGACTATAGAAGTACCCCGCTAATCCACGCAGTGAACTATTTGCTCTTGTTTTGCCAATGTAATAACTGCCCGAAGATCTCTTCACGATAAATACGTGCTGTACGGCCCACGTCGGTAATGATAGTGGGTGCGTAGAAGAGTTCACCGATGTCTTGCAACCGTTTACCTCGTACCTACGTACTAAACCCTAACTCCGTCTCCTCAAGCTATTTATTTTCCTTGCGGGACCGCCGCTAGGCATTTCTTCAAGGATAGCTTTAGCCAGTTGGCTCTCGTTCTACGAAGTTTCCAAGTTGATGACCCGTCTTTCGCTCTTTCTTTGCCATTCCTTCCTTCTAAGCTCTATAAGGGCTGTCGCCCTCCATTCTCTAACAAACTTCCACACCTGTTGGGAACGTAACATGTGTGGTACAATATTTTAAGGGGTTAGCCGCTCTGAGAGAAGTTGCTCTAGCTCCTCTCTTTCATCTTTATAACGGGGGCACAGAAAGAAAATGTGCCACGCGTTCTCATTCCCGTTTCCGCAAAAAGAGCAATTAAACCCATCGTCATGTCCATATTTGTGTAAATACTCTGTGAAGCAGCCGTGCCCAGTCAGGAACTGTGTCAAGTAATAGTCAGTTTCTCCGTGATTTCTCTCTACCCACACCTGCACGTTTCTGATTAACGTGTGTGTCCATCTACCTTTTGTTGTTTCGTCCCATCGGTTTTGCCACTCATTAAGGCTGGTTTGTCTTTCTTGCTGTTTTTCTTGATTATTTAGTCATCTGCCCGCGTTTTTCGCTTGTCATACATTCTTTTTAGCTCCATTGTCAAAATATCTGGAGGCATAATACCTGAAATAATTCCAGCCGCGTCGTGTGACACAGTCCGGAAAGCGCACGCTACCCTGATTGCACTTAACCGAACTACTGCTTTTGCCGCATTCGCATACGTTTTGTGCAGCAATGCTGGTCCCCATATGGGTGCGCTGTACATTAGAACTGATTGGCTATCTTATGCCAGAAGAGCGCGTCTATTCTGACTAGGTCCACCTATGTTGGCCATGATTCTGCTTAATGCAGCCGTCACCTTTGCTGCTTTCTCACAAGCTTTCGCGATGTGGGTCGAATAATTTAGCCTTGCGTCAATAATTACAGCCAAGTATTTCAACGACTGTTGCGTTGGGATATTGTATCCATCAATGTTGAGCGTAGTCGACTCTAGTTTTTTCTTACTCGTTATTAGCACCGCTTCGGTTTTTGGTCTGCTAACTGGAGCTTTTCTTTCGTGAGCCATTCTTTTATTTTAATCTCCGCGTGGTTGCATAGGTACTCTATCTGGCTTATTTCTTTTTTCACTACCGTTACGGCTATATCATCAGCGTACCCGATTTTCTGTATTTCTTTGGGCAATGGGAGTCGTAGCACACCGTCATATAAAACATTCCACAGTAGCGGCCCTAGTACAGAGCCTTGTGGTACACCGCCTATTACAATGTAGTTTTTAGGACCTTTTTCTGTGTCATATAGCAGTAATCTGTCGGAGAGGCAGCTGGATATGATCCTTAGCAGATAGAGTGGTGTCTTCTTTTGTTTCAGGGCTTCCATGATGTGCGGCCAATAGGCCGAGTTGAAGGCATTTTTTACGTCGAGCGTCACGACCGCGCAGTATTCTTTGGATCCATATAACCACCTGGTTCCTTCAATAGCCTTGCTTGTGACCTCCGTTACCTTACTTATGGCGTCTACTGTTGACCTGTGTCTTCGAATGCCATATTGGTTTTCGGTTAAGCCCGGCGCCTCTCTTTCTAGATGTTGGTCTAGCCGCACACAGATTATATGCTTCAGTATTTTCCCCATTGTGCCCAGCATTCATAGTGGTCGGTAGGAGCCTGGCTCCCCTGCTGGTTTATTTGGCTTTTGTATAAGAACTAGCCGCTGCTTTTTCCAAATCTTAGGGAATACTCCTTCCTGTAAGCATTGCGTATTGACTTCCGTAAATAGGGTGGGTTTATATTTAATAGCGAGTTTCAGGGCCTTATTTGGTATGCCATCTAGGCCTGATGCTTTAGTGTTTGCAAATCTTTCTGTTGCTTCAATAGTTTCTTGGTCAGTAACTAGCGGTGCGTTTGTAGCTTCTTTTATTTGCTGCCTTTGTAGCAATTGCGTCGGAAAAAGCGTTTGGACAACCGTCTTTAATAGTCTAAGGCATGTAGGCGCTTGTCCTTTATGGTCTTTAAGCTTTGATATAACGATTTTTTATGCATCTCCCCACGGATTTTATTATATCGATTACAGAACCGCGACCGTTTTTTCGAAAGTATTTCTGTTACCAATATTCAGCAAGACGGTGTTCAGTACCGAGAAAGCCTTCAGAAGGGTTTCTCATTGTCTATTTGTGTACGCGCTACCCCACTCCACTGCCCAAGCATTGAAGTCACCTGCCACTATGTTCATTGCGGTGTTCGACACTTCTCGTACTAGATTATCGATTGTTCTTTCATATTCATTTTGTGCGAAGCTTGGCGGAATGTAGCAACTATAAAAGTTTATTTCGCAGATTTTTGCTCGCATGTAATAGGCTTGTCCTGTTAGTGGCTTTTCTTGGAACACGTTTGTTCCACAGGCACAAATGGCCGCTTTGCCCATTAGGTCGGAGGTCCACGTTGCTGCGCTAATATTTTTATATTGTTCGCAGACTATTGCCACGTCGATTTTCTGCTCAAACACTGTATGCGTAAGTAGGTCTTGAGCTGCTTCGCAGTGGTTGAGGTTGAGCTGTAGAACTCTCATATTTTGGCTCTTTTACACGCTTCTTGGTAGAGAGTACATTTCTTGCTACCTATCTGATGGTCAGACTTTTCTTTTCCTTGTTTTTTACATGCAATGCAAGACGGCTCCTTGCTACATGCCTTTGCGAAGTGACCTTTCTCCCCACATTTGAGGCAGCACTGACTCCTATCGTCTGAGTTTTTGCAGGTTCTCGATAGGTGGCCATATTCCAAACATCGTACGCGTTTTTTAAGGTTAGGCTTCTCCCTAATTCTACACACAACACATCCTATTTTGATTTTTTTGGCTTCAATAAGTAGCCTTGCCTGTAAGGTGGAGAGGCTTATCACAGCTGTTTGGGTGCCTACGTATGACGCCCTAATGCCTCTGATTGAGCCTTTATCAAAGTCCTCTAGTTTTCCTATTTGCGAGCGAATAGCATTGGCAATGTCTTCCTGTCTGGTTATTTCATCCAGATCCACAGTGGTCTCACTCGTTAGGGCTTTAATTTTGGTTTGATCTCCAAGCACTTTGCCTATTTCGTTGGTGTAGTCAGCAGTGTGTTCCATTTGCGCGCCCTTAAGTTCCATTAAAATTTCCCCTTTGGCTGTCTTCCTAATCCGGGTTACACTTTCACCTAGTTTCTGGAGCACATCTTCTTTTTTAACCGCCTCGCTGTATGTCATGTTACCAGTTCGCTCGATCACTATCGCATCAGGCCTTGGTCGATGCTTATATGCTGCGTTCTTTTTCTTTTTTATTTCCGTCCAGCCATCTCGTTTTGCCGGTGTTTAATTGAGGTTAAGGTATCTACTCTTTCCTCGTTATTTTTAGCCTTCTTTGGTTCTTCTCCATGGGTGGTTTCATTCTTTTTTGGAGGAGTCTGCCTTTTCGCCTGTTTTTCCTCGCGAGGCCTTTTAGGCGTTATTTCCGTTGTTACGGGCATATTTAGAATATTCTTGCGGCATGTTGTCTTGCAGCGCCGGTGGCGACGATCTTGTCCGCGTCGGTTTTTCTACGCTTAGCATTTTTATTGGAGATCTACTAAGTCACGAGGAGCGCTTGAATGGATCCATTTCCATTACGGGTGTCCTTTGCAAGTCAGTTCCTGCTGCTTTGGTATTATTCGGGTCTTTTGGGTTTCCGTGTCATTGCCCAGTATAGTAGTATAGATGTTACTGCTACTGTTGCTGCTACTTTTGCTATCGTTTATGTTGTTTTTTTCTCATATACAAATCCATTCCTTTCTATTGTACCAGCGCATCGTGTGTAGGGGCGCGAGCCGAAATAAACAGGAGCGGACTATGCACCTACCCCAGTTCCCTGAGGCCTGTTCTTCGCTTTGCTGGTCCCGGTAAACACGGACGGACCAGAGCTCGCCCGGGGCAACGCAGACAACTAATCTTGCGCCCAATGCACACTCCTTGACCAGAGCCCGAAGGTGCTGGTTACTGATAGACACCGCGGCTAACACCTCGGCAGAGCAAGCTCACATCACCCTATCCATCTCGGCAGCAGAGAAGTCGCTGAAAAGATTTAAAGGGACTCCCAGTGCGCCGCGATGTACATCGGTCAAAAAAAAAACTTTAACAGCCGCACCTGACATGGTGAACAGACGCTGACCAGGAAGCCGCTCATTGTGAGTCCGTCGCGCCTGGATTTTTATATTACCCACCATGCCCAGGCATGATGGGGGGGGGCACCTATTTTTGAGAGGCGGTATCGACCTACCTCTGTCGCAGGAGTTTCATCAGCTTAGCCAGCTTTATACCGCAACCTCCACTCCTGTCGCTCATCGTCGGGGATTGCTTATTCGTCATGGCTTATTTCGCAACTAACCTGCTACTACAGGCCGTCCGGCTATCCGCGACCTGCCAACCCCCTTGGTAGCTTAGAGCTCAGCTGAGAAGTCTGGCCCACTGAGAAGCCAAGACCAACGGGACACATGTGTGTCGAGTATAGCGCTGTGTGCACACAAAATCTCATTTCTCTCGTGTCGCCGAACAGTGAGATCGTGGACGAACAATCCCAAGTGTTAAAGGGGGAGCCTACTTAAGAGGCTTCAAAAAATCGATTTTTGAGAGTTTTTTTTGGGAGGGAAAGAAATACTTGATTCAAGCGAAATTTCTAAGCTTTATAGTTATATATTTGAACATCTTTCACAAATTTTTTGCATACGAAATCTTTGATATTCTGCCTTTGGAAAGTAATTGCCCGATGCATCTCGCATGTACATTTGTCGGACGGTGGGCAGGATGCAGGTCGCAATTTCTATCGGAACCAAAAAATTCAAAGAGATTATTTCTTTTAATAATTTGTCTTCTAGTTAAATTAAGAAAATTCCAAAAAAAAAGTGTAAAATTTTAGAATTGTTTTAAACATTAAAAAAAAGTGTTTTTTTACTAAAAAAAAGTTTTTACTTTATGCTGTTTAAAAGTATGTCCAAACTTGCTTTTCTTAGTTTTTGTTTAGTGTAGATAGAAGATAATTTAATGCCAAAGATAATAAACTTTGCCCCAATTCCATACGACGTTTAGTTTAGTTTTTTTTCTATCCTGCCCGCCAATTCAGAATAATCGTAAAAATGAAAAACCGAGAAATCGCGCTTCAAAGTTTTCGCTTTTTGTCCAAGCGCTAGACGCTCGGTCACTATTCCCTTTCTAGCTTCGATAACATTTTAAATTCTTATTTATTAATTTTTAAAGAGATTTAAGCCAAAAAAAAACAAGAAAAAACGTTAACTTCGGTTGCACCGAAGCTAAATACCCTTCACAGGTGCATTTCTATTAAAAACTATGTGTTCAGTTTGTATGGAAGCTATGTGCTATAGTAATCCGTTCTGAACAATTTTTTGGAGCTTATATTTTTACCTTTAACAGTAATCCATGCCAAATTTCGTTTTCCATACAAGCCCTTGATTCCGATCGTTCGATTTGTATGGTAGCTATATGCTATATTAAGCCGATCTGCACAATTTCTACTAATATTACATTTTTGCTTTAAAAAATAATCTATACCAAATTTCATGAATATATCTTGTCAAATGTGACAGTTTTCCATACAAGAACTTGATTCCGATCATTCATATTGTATGGCAGCTATATGCTTTAGTTAACCGATCTAAACAATTTCTTCGGGAATTACATTGTTGCCTTAGAAAATAATCTGTACCAAATTTCGGTAATACATCTTGTCAAATGTGGAAGTTTTCCATACACGAACTTGATTCCGATCGTTTAGTTTATATGGCAGCTATATGTTATAGTGCTCCGATATCGGCAGTTCCGACAAATGAGCAGCTTCTTGAAGAGGAAATGACGTTTGCAAAATTTCAAAACGATATCTTTAAAACTGGGGGACTAGTTCGTATATATACAGACAGACAGAAAGACGGACAGACAGACGGACATGGCAAAATCGACTCAGCTCGACATACTGATCATTTATATATATACTTTATAGGGTCTCCGACGCTTCCTTCTGGGTGTTACAAACTTCGTGACAAATTTAATATTTCCTGTTCAGGGTATAAAAATCGTTTGTTTGAAGCTTCTAAAGCGGGCCTTAATAAAGATTTCGTATCAGAATTTATTGATCTTATAAAAAATGAATTGGCAATTTGGCAAACGAAAAGTGATAAATATAAAAATAAAATTGAGAAAAATAAAAGTTGGAATAACTTATTAACGTAATACAAAGAAAGAAATAAAAGTGCTACATTAGAAATAAATTCCAAGAAATGTTCCGCTTGCAGGTTGCACATGTTCACTGTGTGTGTCGTGTATGGCCCCTTTAAACCAGAGAGAAGTTGACGATGTGCGGGATTTGTGGTGTAGAGAGCAGCGGATCAATTTACTATTGTACATTCGGAACAATGTTGGAAAGAGAATATAAGTTAACACACTAGTCTGCTAGTATGCCCACTGTAGCGTTCTTAGAGCTACTCCACACCAGCCAATAAGCGTGGGAATAGTCCGTGTCAGCATTTTCTCATCAACCAATATCAGCGCGGTAGCAGCGACTAACCTGTTGTCTAAACGGCAACAACAGCAACAGTATCAGGTGCAGTAACAGCAGAATTGCCGAAATTGTGCCAAAGCTTAGGGAATCAGGCAGGGCTCATATTTTTAAGTTTTAGTCTTAAGCCAGACTTTAAGAGAAGCACATAGTGCTTAGTAAAATTAAATTGAAAAATATTAAAGTTTAAAGTGGAGAAGCAATTTGGTTAATAAAGATTATTGAATTATAAAACTGGAGAAACAATTTTTATTTCCTGGATAACAGCCGTAAGGACTGGAAAAATAATTTATACATTTTGTGTTTTTTAATAATATTAGTTTAATTTTTTGTCTTTTATTTTGATATTTTCTTTTGTAATGTAAAGAGTTGCTAACTACATAACACATTTTCAAGACGATTTCTTTCGAAAACCGGTTATTTTGTTTTGTACCACTCTAGATATAAACTGGCACACCCGACTTAGACGAGATCCAGAGCACCACTACAAAAAATAGCTTTACATCTTACCCTATAATAAATATATAAAAATGTCATTTTCTCACCTTCTTCTGGCTTCCTTCAGGAATTGCTCGGAGTGCATTTACAAGGCGATTATAATTTAATATTATACAATCATCTGTCTTCATGCGAGCGTCTAACGATTTTCTTTTAAAAGACAGTTTTGGGCTTACTATACATGAAAACACTACTTAGGTATATTAGGCAAGTTTATCCAACAAGTTAATGTTGGCCCATCGGATAAGCGATCCCTAACCGCATCCGTCTTTCTGATACATTTACGAAAATTGTCATGAAAAATTACAAACAACCACCAAGGTCGTTAATAAATGTGTTCAGGCCTGAAAATTGAGAATTGTAATGTGCAGTAAATAAAATCAATGACCTATAACCCGTCCAATCTTATCCATCGATAAAGAAATCGAACCCAATACAATTGATTTAACAACTATCGACCAAAATCATAAATACCAAAATTATATCGTGGATGTCCTTTCAAACGTATAAAAAACAGAATCCAATATGTAATAGCATAAAAATACAAATTTTTTCTTGTTCATCAATTATTATTCACGAATTTAAAATAGCCATGTGCCAACATTTAAAATGTAAAATATTTCCGCAGCTCATCAATATTAATAACTGAGATGAGACCAGTTTACATATTCCAAATAAATGAAAAGAAAATAGCAAAAACAACTAATAAAAACTTTTACGGCAATTATGCATTTTGCAAAGTTCAGACTACACAAATAGCACAGCATACTCAAATAATAAAAACATCAGGTACAACGAGTATAAAGACAAACTAATGAGAGAAGGAGAGAGGTGATTTCAGAACAGTAGTACGAAAGAGTGATGTGCTCTGCAAGAATTATTTTTCTTATGTACAATGATAAAAATTAAACATAACCTAAAATGGGTTTAATGTAAATTAAAATTAATCTAGAAATAAAGTATAAACAATGAGTACATCTTTAACAAAAATTAACCAAACCTCAATTTTCATGAAATTTCAAAATCATTTATTTAATTTTTATTTATTTTATTTATTTATAATAATTCATATAACAAAAAGAGTTTTATTATATAAATACATAAACGCAGCACTGGCTACGAAGCCTTCAGCCGTCTTGTAATTATAACTAGGTGAAAAATTCTAATTGCTAAGGGTTAGTAAAGATGTAATTTGCTTAAATATATTTTAACAAATCGTTGGATTTTAAGAATCTATATACAATCATCACGTTTTTTTCTGAAGGTTCACTTAGTAGTTTTATGAGATCAATGTTGCCAGAGTTGTGGGCTGTTGGGTGAAGCATCGGACAGAGTGCGAGTAAGTGTTTGATAGTAGCGGTGTCCTCGCAAAGGGGGCAAATGGATGGGCTTTTACCCGATAGTAAGTGGGCGTGTGTTATGATAGT
Organism: Bactrocera neohumeralis; assembly: GCF_024586455.1. NCBI lineage: Eukaryota > Metazoa > Arthropoda > Insecta > Diptera > Tephritidae > Bactrocera > Bactrocera neohumeralis. Next base: position 54,157,230 of record NC_065921.1, read on the forward strand.
GTGTCCAATCCTTAATCGAGTATATGTTTTCATTGCGCTAGTTGGAACTGCTGACGAGTAGATTATACGATTTCTGGCTGGGTTTATGACCGCGTAGTGATGTTTAAATGTTTTCCATTCGCTTGCGTTTTTTTGATGCCTTTTGTGCTTAATAAGGTTAAGAATGTCTTTCTTGGATGAGACGTAGTATGTTAAGGCAGGAGTCCTGGCTACATTTTTCGCAGCGAGGTCTGCAAAGTGGTTACCTGTAATACCAGCATGGCCAGGGATCCACATTACTTGGATTTTCTGAGGGGCACCAATGACCGCGTCTCTGATAACTTCTATTATGGGATTGCGATTGGAAGGAGACGTTATTGCAGACATACACGATTTGCTGTCTGTACAGATGAGGAACTTTCCTTTAGTCTTTTTTGCGTAATTAACTGCATGAAGGATAGCAGATCCTTCAGCGGTAAATACAGAGGCCGTTGAGGGAAGAAGCCAATTGCAAATAATTTCTCCTGTGGCAGTGACAACTGCTAACGAAGTGGAATCGGTGGACTTGGAGCCATCCGTAAACAATAACTTCCAGCCATTATTTGTGTAATTAGATTCCAGTTCAGCAAAGGTTTGTTGAAAGACTTCGTTTGATGTGTTTTGCTTGGACAAAAACATAAGCTTATTCTGTAGTATTTTATCATTGATCAGACAGGGAGGATGTCGAGTGGTGAATTTGCGTGTTGCGTTACGTAAAATATTATTTTCTGCAGCGAAACTTAAGCATCTCGAAATAGCCGATTGTATTCTTGGAATTTTTCTTTTTTTCGTGGCATGCGTGATAGTTGTATTAAGTAATGGGTTGGTGTTCTCAGCCGTTTTCGCAAGAATTTGAAGCGAAGAATCTATAATTTTATTTTGAATAGTTGGTAAACCAGATTCAGCCATTATCGTTTTTATTGGCGAGGTTGGAAAGGCCCGGAGACTTCGCCGTATTGCGCAATGGTAAGGTGCATTTAAAAGGTTGATACTGCTTTTGGAGCAATTGCCATAGATGGGGAGCCCATAATCTATTTTTGAAGGTAGCAAAGCTCTGACAACATTGACTAGTGTGTTCGGATGAATAAATGAATAGTTAGACGAGAGATATTTAACAATATTTAATCGTAACATTAACGAGTTTCTGACATATTTACAGTGAGCATTAAAATTATAATTAGAGTCAAAAATTAATCCTAGTATTTTCAGCTGTGTTTTACATTCGATGTTACATAGTTTGGTTGTGGGTTAGTGAAATACCGTTGCAATTTTGCTTCCTACATACATGAAGGATACGTGTTTTGTCTAAGGAAAGTGAAGCACCAGACTCCAGTGACCAAGTCTCAATTCTGGCGAGTATATTAGTAAATAAGGATTGAGCTAAATTAACGTCAGAGACTTTTGTGTAGATTAGGACATCGTCAGCATAGATCTGGTGCTCAACTCCTAGGTAATTTTTTATCATCCTACTAATATCATCGAAAGCAATGATAAAAAGGAAGGCTGAAAGAGGTGAGCCTTGCGGCGTACCATTAGAAAGCGGGAGTGTTGAAGAAAGAAAACCATTTACGTTGACTTTGAGTTTTCTGTTTGTGAGAAAGTTAGTAATAAAACGTATCATATTCTGGCCTATTTTCCATTTTCTTAGTTGTCGAATAATAATATGGGCTCCAATTTTGTCGAAAGCTCTGTGAAAGTCCAGAGATAGTACGGACACGTGGTTTTTGCTGGACAAAGCGTTAGTAATGAAGTAGTCTAGTTGGATTAAAGCATCTAACGTGCCTTGACCTTTTTTGTAGGCGACTTGATTCGGTGATATGAACTTGTTTCGCTAAGCATACCACATCAGGCGGTTAGCCACGATTTTTTCCAAAATTTTGCCCACTTTTCATACCAGTTATTGCAGTCTGTCAATCTAAAAAAAATCCAAATAGAATCGTTTTCCGTTTATACTATATAAAATTGTTTATTACCAGGTTTATCGGTATGAAATGAGCGTTTTTTATGAAAATGAAGTACTGATTTTGAGTGGGAAAGTAAAAATTCTATTCAAAGTATTGACTTATCACATATTTTGACCACCATGCTGGCAATTTGCCATGCCAATAGAAATGTTCGTCTTTTGAAGAAAACTAATCAGACATAAAATTTTGGCTTCTGTGTAGTGATCGAAGTGCTGCTCAGCCAATGCGTACCCCATCAATAAAAACAAATGGTAATCGGAAGGGACCAAGTCGATTTTGCTCTGTGTGCAGATGCATTGTCGCTTAACAAAATTACTTTGCCATGTCTTCTGGCCTATTCTAGTCGTTTTTCGATCAATGCGTCATTCAAATTTATCATTTGTGGCGTTTGTTGTCTATAGCGATTAATGCTAACAGTTTCACGAGGTTTTAGAAGGTCACGATATACCTAAACCTTTTGATCCCACCAAACCAACAGCATTGCCTTCTTAATGTATCCATCTGTTTTTGCAGTCGATGTTAATGGATAACTTCGTGTCTTCAATCAAAATTTCAGAAGTCGTTTTCTGTTTTCCATTTGTCTTTCTTTCAATTCACGTGGCACCCATTCTCCACATTTTTTGATCTTTGCCATAGCTTTCAAATGGTCTGAAATTGTTTGTTGTGCAACATTGAACATGTCTGACATTTGCTTTCGATTCGAAGTATCATCTTCATCTAATATTGCTTACAGTTCGGCGTCTTGAAATTGTTTTGGTGGACTTCCACGTTCATCATTTCTCACATAAAAATCATTATCTCTGAACCGTTAACCCATATTTTGCATGTTGCTTTGATAGAGCTTGATAACCATATTTGGCGATGCATTATGTGCGACACTGCGCATTTTTCTTCAAATGAAAACAAAAAGTTAATACTTTCCGCAAATGATCGCTTTTCGGTACACAATTTGACATTTTCACCACAATGAAAAATATGACGTTGTTTATTCATCCCTATCAATACATGTGTACCGGGTTTCCCGATAGGGATGTTATGATTTCTAAGTGTCGTTTCGGTCATTTTTATTACGTCATGCCGTGCAATTTTTTTCACTGTATTCAGTAATGTTAACATTTCATGATGGAAATATATGCACAAGAACAACTTATACAAATTATAACGATAACTATATCGATTTTTTTAAGAAAATCATATTCTTCGATGAGGATCACTTTCACCTGAGTGGTGCGGTAAGTAAACAAAACTGTCGATTCTGGTGCGAAGAAAATCCACAAATAATCCATGAGCAACCATTACATTCACCTAAATGATAGTTTGGTGTGGATTTCGGTCTGGTGGAATCATCAATTCGTCCTTTTTGAAATAAAGCCAGTGATACCGTTACCGTCAATGGAGAGCGGTATAGATCGATGATAACCAAGTTTTTATGGTTCCAATTGGCAACAAAACGGGGCTACCTGCCACATAGCACATGCAATAACCGAATTGCTGCGAGAAAAGTTTGGAGGTTCGATTATAATAAAAAATTGTGTCATTGAAAAGTCTCCAAGAAGTTGTGATTTAAGACAACTAAACTACTTTTTGTGAGGTTATTTGAAGTCATTAGTAATTAGCAATAAACCACGTTCTCCTCAAGTTTTAGAAGTCAATACTGAACGTATTTTTTATGATGTTCCTGCAAAAGAAGTCGAAGAACTTAATTGTATCGATTGTACTTCACATTAAATAAAACATTTGAATTTCCTTTACCATTTTCTCTCCTCATTATTAACGAAATACTTCTCAAGCCATCTGAACTGAAAATCAAATAAACTAACGACAGTGCAACGCAACCCAGCGCCAGCAATCAACAATTAACATTTCCTCCTCTATTTGTATTGTTATGGTGCCGTGGTTAGGGTTGTAACAGTGTGGCAAAAACAGATAAATACAAACACAACTTTATGTGTATATGGTATACATTTATATGTAAATACACTTTGCTTAACTTAACAAAGTTGGAATGAGAGGGAATTCAGATAGGCAGAGAAAGGGAGAGCGGCAGAGAGCTAATGAGAGGAATACGCCGAAAACTATTTGCGACAGTTTGGTAGCGATGGCATTTGCAGAGGGGGAAGAGCAAATGACACAATTTAGCGCAATTGCAACAGCAACACCGCAAACAACAACAAATACTTATGAATATGCATTTTAGTACAATCACAAAGTCATTGCAGCATAAAATATCTCGGATTTTTGGTTAGAAATATGAAACACGAATTTGCCGACAAGCCCACTAGGGAGAGTACCACATCCCGCTTGAAAGAGAAACACCAGCCATACGCGGCAGCCTCCGATGCCATGCGAGGGCGTGCCAAAATAGTTTTGCGTTCTCGCAACACTATGCGCTTGCCTGCCTGCATCAACTCGTCCCCGCACCAGTGCACGCTACCATGAGGCTGCCTGCTAACACTAGTCTAATAGAATAGAAATATATTATTATTCATAGCACATTTTCAGCGATTTACTATATTTACTGGTTTACTCCATAAATTGCACTTAATCTCATTTATCCGTCGCACCAAGCCCGCATCCATATTTACGCAAATTTTATGGGCGTAAAATATGTCTCCACACATTCCTGTGCGCTTGGGTTTGTGTTTGCATGTTGGGGTAGCTGCGAATTATGCTTTCTAAACAATAGTTGTTGTTATTGTCGTAAAAAACATGGGCGCCTAAAAGTAGGTTACGCCGCTGATTACAATGACTGCTGACTTGTGAATTCTTGCTGCAAGCGGTAAAGCCACGATAGAAAGCGAATTGTGTTGTGCCGCATGTTTCTGTATTTAAATTTAATTTAAATAAATTATTATTCGAGCTTTTATTGTTCTTGCCAGAGTGCTGTAATTTTCTTGCATTTTCAACATAATGTTTACAGTGGTTAAAGTGACTTATGAGTGCATTAGTTATGTGCTTGCAAAAATTCTGTGAATATTTCTACAAAGTAAAACTGAATAAATGGGAAGGCAATGAATTAAAAGTTAATAAAATTTGCATTAACATTTCGTACCCTGTTCCCACCCTGTTCTTCGCTGATACTTTGGTTACTTTTTTAATATTTCTGACTAAGTTAGTCTATGTAGGGGAATTTAAACTCTTTGAATCCAAAATCTCATTTAAGGCTCTTAAATAAATTTAGATAGGAAAGCAAACTTAGCTTCATTGAGAATCCAGTTTTTTAATTAAGTTCGAAGGTCTTGTGTATGCAAAATATGATATTTCGATATTGGCCTTGGGCTATTTCATCTATCCATTAATCAGCACAAAACTCAAACGCTGTGTTTTTACAAAAATTCGGACTGAAAACATTTTAATCAAACCAGAGTCTTCAAAAGTTCATAGTTCTTTCTTCTTAGTGACTGCGAAATACCAGGAGAAACTCTCTTCCTATTTCCAATGATATGGAGGAGATACTAGAGGAAGAGATAAGTAGTATCTCCCACGGTTAGCGCATTTTATACTTTTAGTGCTGAAGATTTCAATTGAAAAACAAATACAAGGCAGCGCATATGCTCGCTATTACTGTAGCTCAATAAAAATTGGTAGCGGCTTAAGTTTTTAAAATTACTTTTCTTCTATATTATATACTTATATATACATATCTATATATGTACATATATGTATAAAAGAAAGTGACGTTAGTTACTACGCTTATAACTGGAGAACGGCTGGACCGATTTCGGTGATTACCACCAATTCGGACAGGTCTCCGCCCAAACAAGGAGAATATTTAAGAAAATTTTGGAAAATTTTCCGAAAAAAAAATTATGAAGAAAATAAATTTTCAAATATTAAAAAGGAAATAAAAACGAACATGATTTTAAATGCTGACGCATAACTCAAAACGCTTGGACCAATTTTGCCAATTCTTTTTTTAAAATGTTCGTTGAGGCTCAAGGATGGTTTTCGTGGCGAAAAAAAATCGAATAATTGCCGGAAAACCCCTAAAAGAGCGCTTTTCTTTTTCCTATACAAAAAAATGAATGCTGTTAGTAACGCTAATGCTCGAGAACAGCTGAACCAATCTTGATGAAATTTTCAGAGGTTGTTCGCAGTGGATCGAGGAAAGTTTAGAAATAAAAAAACCGTATGCTTTTCGTGAGGAAAAGTCGGAAAGTTGGACAATTCCAAAAAAATATTTTTTTTCCATACAAATGAACAAATTTTTTTTTTTTTTTCAACTTTTTTCCTTTTGTTTTTCAATTGTCAAATTTGTCGTTTGCTTTCTTTATTCCGGTTATTAAAAAAAAAAAATTATTGAAATTTATTCCGTGAAAACGTTATGTGTGTTTCACACAAAGTGCTCAATTACAGATTGAAATTTGTTACGATGCCACGAAGGTCGCGTTCGTTTTGGCATCAACATAAGTATGTATATTGACAGCCCATGGCACATGACCGAGTATTCCCAGGATGCGATGACATACGAATGAAATTATGGATCGCGGGCAATCAGCAAGCGATCGTCACGATGTCAGACTTTTCAAACAACAGTTGCGATGTTTTGTAAACTTTATCTCAAAGCAGCGTATATGTGGTGCTGTTAGATGCTGGATGTACTCTGTTGAGTGGCAAAAGAGAGGTTTGCCGCACGCACATATTCTTCTTTGGATGGTGGATGGTGGTAACATCAAATCAAATTGATGAAATCATTTCTCCATAAAATCCTGATCCACATATAGAAGCAGAATTATACGAAACCAATATGGTTCATGTACCTTACGGACATCACAATACCACTTCGGTTTGTAAGTCTGACAATAAATGTACGAAACACTATCCAGGTGCTTTTCTTTCGGAAACACAAACTAGAAATGATGGATATCCAATGTATCAGCGTCGCTCACCAGATGACAATGGCCGAACATTTAGCATTCAATTTAGAGGCGCGAATATCGAAGTTAACAACACATCGAAGTCGACAACATATGGATCGTACCAAATTCGCCACTGCTGTTTAATTCACATTCAAAAGTATGTCAATGTTGCGTATTGCAGTTTGGTGTAATCGATAAAATACGCGTGTAAATACGTCACCAAAGGAAGCAACATGGCGGTTACTGATCTTGACGGTCGAAACGTGAATTGCCATAAAGCGGTTTGTATGATATTTACCAGGAATAAAGGGTTGTTAAACTTATTCCAGTGTGAGAGCGCCCCAAAATTAGCGTTTTTTATAACGTTTTCCATTATGGCCAGATTGAAAAAAAATAATTATTTATGGGCATTTAAATTGAAACACCCAACATTTAATACGAATAAAGACTACTATATAGTTGTTGTTTATTATATGTAGAAACTATTTAAATCTATAAGAATACTATAACAACTATAACAACTGACTTTTGTCCTTTCAATACCCAATAATAGGATTTAAGCTTGTTAGCTCTCAATCATTAAATGTTTTTAATCATTTTCCATTGAAAATATACTATGATGCTTCAAATTACAAAACCTTTCATCAAATACCTTTAAATTTCACAAATTCATTTAACTTTCATTTTTATAAGTGGTCTTGAACGATGCAACTAATCCCTCCGTTTACATATTTTTTTGGTAAGATTTCAATCTGGCCATCGCTCGTTTCCAATTGCTAAACGTCAAAACCTACTGAACTCGATTAGCTGTCAAAGTTCAGTAGGTTTTGACGTTTAGCAATTGCTCTCTCACTTCCAGTGAGAGAGGAGTTATAGATCTCTTTATCTCTGATATTTACTTTTGCGATTCATGAACGTTTTCCGACTGTTGTGCGTCTCGCAGTTAATTTGGAGAATGACCAAATAGTCTATTTCAACACAGAGAATACAGTGCAGACAGAGAAAACACCCCCAGCAACAAAATTAACATTTACGAGTTTTTTCCTCAACTTTCGCCAGTGAACCGTTTGCGAGAACTTGCTCTATTCGGAAATATCTTGATATTATACATACAATTACAATTACAATTGCTGGAACATGATAATCACTGGAATGAAGTTCGCATACTTTTCGCGATGATCAGCCATCAAATTAGCGTCAATTATGGAATACGAACAGAAATGACATTGCCGAAGACATTTTACATCGTATTCGCTAAGAATTGGAAATGGGTAAATTCCGGTTGATACTTCCGGTGGTTTGATATCTATTCCATCTTCCCTTTACCAATTTACCAAAGATGAACTCATCGCGAATATTCGCACATTGGACAAATTATCGTAACTACAATTCCTTAAGTGCACGCGTAATGTTAGCTGCCAAAAATACCGATGTTGTTGACTTAAACTGGAAGATTCAAAGTCAAATTGCGGTAGACTTGCGCTCATACAAATTGATCGATCGTGGAATTTCTAAATTCTTTAAATAGGCTTGGTATGCCACCGCATCATTTGCGTCGCAAAGTTGGATCTGTCGTTATTATGTTCCACAAACTTCAGGCGCCGAAACTGTGTAATGGAACCTGACTGATTGTGACGCAGCTATCGAATAGAAAGGGCAGAATGCTTGATTCTACGAATTCCTCTGAGTTCTAACGATTTGTCATTTCAGTTCAAACGTATTCAGTTTCCAGTGAAAATTGCATTTGAGACACAAGGATAGTCGCATAGTGTATGGTATACATTTGGAAATGCTATATTTTTCACTCGGCCGGATATACGTGGCCTGCTCACGAGTTGGAAAACCATCTTTTCTATACACCGGAAAAGAAACCAAAAAATTTTGTTTATCAAGCTGCGATACATTGAAAAAAAGTGAAATGATAAATTAACTTTTTCATTTCTAAACACATAATTTCACGCAGGATAACGACTGCGGGGTCAGCTAGTATATTTATATTTAAAACGTATGGCACTTCCATCGTTGCGAAGTGCGTAAGCTCCCGACATCTGTGACGCAAGAAAAGCATAAGCGCATTGCGCAAATATAAATGTGCCATACGTTTTAAGAGCGGTAGGTAGACAAAAAATTTAATATCTTTGGTATGGTATGAATGAACAAAAACTTGTTTACAGATTATCAAAGGTGAATATTTTCCAAGTTGTGTCACATACTTTTCAGTTTGGTTTAGCGTGAAGAACACATGAAAAGTTTCAATTGTTTAACAAAAAGTTTTGTAAAATATTATTATTTAAACAAATGGATCGTGAATAATTATCTATAATGTAGCACGACAATTTTTCTTTGAGTTCACAAAATTTCATCGTTTTGTCTGCTATCTCTGCTATCTTTAAAGATTGTCCAGTGAGAATTTCATGACATTTCATAGATTGAAAGTGAAGTTATTGCGTTTTAAGTGTCAGTATGTTTGTGCTATCGGTGCGAAGATGAGATTCGAACAAAGAACCAACATTAAATTTTGTTTTAAAATTGGTACAATTTTTATCGAAACGTTTCAATTGATTAAACAAGTTTGTGGCGATGATTGTCTATCCCGTAGCAGAGTGCATGAGTTTCAACGTTTTAAAAGTAGTCTGAGGACATAAATGACGATCAGCATGTGGGCCAATCAAAATCCGTGATCACCGGAAATTCCATCGAAACTGTGCGTGAATTCACCAAAAATCAGCCGAAATCATCATTGAAATTCTTGGAAATGGAATTGAACATCTCCAAACCTTCGGTTTATCGCATTTTGACCGAACATTTGGGCTTACGAAGAGTGTGTGCACGGTTTGTTCCGCACAAATTGACTGACGACCAAAACTTGGTCAGAATCCAACATTCGAAGGACGATTATTTGACCAAAAATTCGAAAGGCTTGCACCGGCATACTGGTGGTCATACCGGCTAAACACAGCTAAAACACTCGTTCGACATGCTTTTGGACCGTGCAAAAAGATGTATTGAAGTAGAAGAAGACTTTTTTGAATAAAATAGATTGATTTTGCCGAAAAAACATTTTTTCTGTTCATTTTAAAGGTCCTGTTTACTGTGGAACGAACTTTGTATATTATTTTCGTTTTGTAATGGCGGATAATGCAGATATTGACTCGGTAGTGTATGAAAACTGGTCAGATATCGCATTCCATTGAATCCTATAAGTCTTTGTTGTACTTTCCTTCGAATTTAAGGAAATTAGTGTCCAACAAGTTTTCTTTCGGTATGTGTTTTACTATATCTGAATGATTTGCAGTAATCTTTTTCAGTGGAAACCCTGCGGTTTTAAGGGCTCTTATAACCTGTGATAAGGATTCGTATACTTGTGGAAGACTGTGACTTCCAAACAAAATGTCGTCAACATACGTTTGCGTTTTTAACACCTGGGTTGCCAGAGGGAATTCTGACTTGGTGTTTTCTGCCAATTCGTGCAGTGTCCGAATGGCTAAGTAAGAGCATTCAGCTCATCACAGTTGACGCCAAAGGTAACTGTTTTTAACTTAAAGTCGCGTAGTGGACTAGTGGGGGATTTTCTGAAAATAATTCTTTGAAAATCTTGATCGTCTTTCTGTACGACTAGTTGTCTATACATTTTCTCGACGTCCCCGTTGAAGACGTATTTGAAGATACACCAATTTAAGATAAGCAGCATTAGGTCTGGCTGAAGCGTGGGTCCCGTAAATAAAATGTCATTTAGGGAATTTCCTGAACTAGTGGATTTTGACGCATTGAAGACAACTCTTACCTATGTGGTTTTTTTGTCTGTCTTTACTACTGCATAATGTGGCAAATAAAACGAGTAGTATTTACTTTGTATGATTTTTTCGCCAGCGCTGACTTCCTCCATATGGTCTAAATGGAGGTATTCTTCTACGACTCTATCATATTCTGGTTTCAGTTCGCCTTTTCTAAGTAGGTTTTTTTCCATACTTAAAAACTGTTGGATAGCAGAGGTGCTGGAACGACCTAAGGCGAGTGTGCGGGGAAATTCTGGCTTTAGTGGTAGTCGTACGACGTACTGGCCATCATCCGATCGAGTAGTTGTGGTTCTGTAAAAATTCTCACAATACCGATCTTCAGGGATTGTGATTGATACGGGGGGGAGTTCTTCTAACTCCCAAAATTTTCTTAATTGCGAATTGAGGTATTCGTTGGAGATTTCCTCAACTTGAGTTGTCATCGTGGCAACTGGTTCCGCAACTAGTCCACTTAGGACCCATCCGAAAATGGTATTTTGCGCCAGAAGTGTTTTTGTAATTTTCTCAATACCCTCGAGTATTATCTGTGGTATGAGATCGCTGCTTAATAGAAGATCTATTTGAGCGGGAGTGTTGCAGTTGGGGTCTGCTAACTTAAGGTGTGAAACCTTTTGCCAATGCTTGCTATTTATATGATAGCTTGGAAGCATGTTTGTTAATTGCGGTAGGACAAAGCTTCTGCTTGTATGCGCTTATCCGCTTTGGGGGAAAAGAGGGTAATGGGGCAGATTTTATTTGAGTTTTGAGCAACTCTTCCGCCCATTCCCGTGATTTCAAAATTGGCCAGTTTTGTTGGCAACTGTAGCCTGTTTTGTGCCCGAGACGCTATGAAAGATCGTTGTGATCCTTGGTCTATTAGGGCTCTGAGCTTAAACAGTTCTCCTCGATGTTCGATGGAGACGACTGCTGTGGGTAGTAGTACCCTACTTTGATTTTCGCTGTGTAGCGTTTGAGTTTTCAACGCCTTTGAGCAGCATGGTGCTTCTTGGCAGTTTTCAGAATTTGTTGTTGCAACTAAACCTGTTGCTCTTTTTAAATTTGCGCTGTTTGGGGGTGAGCTGGAAAAATTGGTAATGTGTAACATCGAATGATGTCGTCTATGACATGTGACATGTGTGCATGTGATAAGCAGTTTGTGCAAAGTCTTTTTGACTTTACAAAATTGTTTCGGTCAATTATATTTAATTTCTTAAATTTCTCGCAAGATTTAAGTTTATGTCCCCCTGTGCACAATTCGCATGACGTTTGTTTATATTGTTCGGGTGTGAACGTTTGATTTTTGAAGAAGCTTCTATTTGCATTGTTGTTGCTACTTGCTTGGGATCTTTGGAAGCTTCTGTTAAGGTCATTTGGTTTAATTATCTTTTTATCAACTCTTTCTGCGACTTCATACTGGGTAGTTAAGAAATCTTGCATTTGCTGCCACGTTGGGCTTTTTTTCCTTGATGAGAGAGATTGTTCCCATAGCAATAACGATTTTTCTGATAATGCGGCGGTGCATATATTTATCAGAATTGGGTCCAATTGTCTGTGGGAATATTTTGTGTCGCTAAAACCGACAAACAGTTGGAAACAGTGGATTGAAGTTTCATATATTCTTCACTTGTTTCCTTTTGAATTTTGGGCAAGTTCATTAATATCGTTATTTGCTTATCTACCAGTATTCGTTCGTTTTCGTACCTTGATCTCAGAACTTCCCAAGCCAAATGGAAATTGTCGTCATTTAATGCGAACTGTTTTACGATGACGCCTGCTGGACCTTTTGTTTTGTATCTGAGGTGATACAACTATTGAGCATTTGATAAATTCGGATGGTTTATGTAAACAGCTGTGAACATGTCCCGGAAGGATGGCCATTGTTCATAACCACCATGGAAAATTTCAGTGTCACAAGCGGGCACCTTGAGGTGGATACCCGAACTTTCCTCTTGAATTTGAATTTGTGGCAGCTCTACTCTCGGAGGTGGAGTAGGCGCAACTGCTTTAATTAATTTTAGCTGATCTGCGATCATAATTTTTGTATCTTCATACTGGTCTAAGCAGTTTTCAAATTAGTCGTAAGCAGAAGATTTAAAGTTTTCTGGTAGATCTGAATCGTCAGTATCTACAATTGCGTCATATGCAGCCTGGAGACGTGTCCAAAAATTTTCAATTGTTTGGCTTTTTATTTCTAGCGCCGATTCAGAATTTTCTTGAATCGGCGAAGAAGCAAATCGATTGCAATATTTTATTAGACAGTCACTCTCAGAAATAAATTTAGAGTATGATATGTCTTTCCCCCTTTTTGGTTTCGTAGCACATTGCTTCGAACGTGTAGCTTCTGCAGGTGTACATGGACTTTTTTCGTCAGAAATCATCTTTGGGACTTTTAGTAACTGACTTGATTTAGAGTCTTTTGAGTCAGAGCTCATTAAAAAAAAAAAATGTGACGAATAGAAAACAGAGATTTTCAATTAAAACTTGATTGGTATTATCAAGTTGTGGATGCAATGTTTCGAAAAGAAGACTCTTTTGTAAGTAAGAGTTTCAAAGAAAATCGATAAACAGATTTGTTTTTTTTTATACTGAAATTATTGAATTTAATTTCAACACAGATTTCGTATATATCTATGTAGGTTCAGACGAGGACTCTTTTACGTGAATAAGAGTTTTTGATTAAATTAGTAAACCAAAACTAGGGATCAAAATAAGATACTTTGCTGAAGGAACCATACCTCTAAAACGAATTTTGATGTCCCCCAATTTGGGTCGAACCTTTGGGTAGGGGCAAATTTTGAAAAATCCCACTTTGACTCATTTAGAGTGCTCCAATCGAGTACAATCGAGGATGGAGTCATGTGTAGAAGTTCACGCAAGTGAGGAAAGTTCTCTAATCGCCATTCACTTGGGAGTGGCCAGAAACGATTCTTTTACACATGGCTCAAGCAGCTCACTACTTCCGGTTTGACCAAGTATCCTCTGGGCAGCCTAAGAACATCCGTTCGAAGGCGTGCTAAAGTGAGAAGGCGAAACATTCCCTACAAGGGTTGTGCGCTGGGTTTGGGACCCGCCACGTAAAAAACACCGCCAGTGAAGAGCTACAACCAGCCTCGGATGAGAGACCCCCCTTTTGATGACGACCATGGCAAACGAAATAAGGACTACGAATTGAGGGCATGTACCTGGAATGTCCGGTCCCTTAATTGGGAAGGTGCCGCTGCCCAGCTGGTTGATGTCCTCGTAAAGACAAAGGCTGACATCACCGCCGTCCAAGAAATGCGATGGACGGGACAAGGACAGAGACGAGTAGGTCCTTTTGACATTTACTACAGTGGCCATATAAAGGAGCGCAAGTTTGGTGTAGGATTCGTGGTGGGAGAGAGACTCCGTCGCCGAGTACTATCGTTCACTGCGGTGAATGAACGTCTAGCCACAATCCGCATCAAAGCGAGGTTCTTCAACATATCGCTGATTTGCGCCCACGCCCCGACGGAAGAGAAGGACGATGTGACCGATGTGACCGCGCTTATGAGAGCTGCCCCCGCCACGATGTCAAAATCGTGCTTGGCGACTTTAACGCCAGGGTGGGCAAAGAAGGTATATTTGGCACAACGGTCGGTAAATTCGGCCTCCACGACGAAACATCCCCAAATGGGTTGAGGCTGATTGACAAAATTCAAATGCTGGGGCCCGAAATATGGTTATCTGTAGTACTAGATTCCAGCACAAAGAAATTCATCAAGCTACCTGGCTGTCTCCGGATCGAAAAACTACCAACCAGATCGATCATGTTGTGATAGACGGAAGACACGTCTCCAGTGTTTTAGATGTGCGTGCGCTCCGAGGTCCTAACATCGACTCGGACCACTATCTTGTTGCAGCTAAGATTCGCACCCGCCTCTGTGCAGCAAAAAACGCGCGCCACCAAACACAAGGAAGGTTCGACGTCGAGAAGCTGCAATCACAACAGACAGCCGAACGATTTTCTACTCGGCTTGCACTCCTGCTCTCTGAGAGCACTCGTCAACAACTCGGTATAAGGGAACTGTGGGACGGCATTTCAAACTCCTTACGTACAGCTGCAACCGAAACCATTGGTTTTCGGAAAGTGCAAAAGAACAGCTGGTACGACGAGGAGTGCCGTGTCGCAGCGGAGAGAAAACAGGCTGCCTACCTCGCAACGTTACGATCGACCACTACACGTGCGGGATGGGATAGATACCGAGAGTTGAAGAGGGAAGCGAGACGCATTTGTAGACAGAAGAAGAAAGAGGCTGAAATGCGTGAGTACGAAGAGCTTGATAAGCTGGCCGACAGGGGTAATGCTCGAAAATTCTACGAAAAAATGCGGCGGCTTACGGAAGGTTTCAAGACGGGAGCGTATTCCTGTAGAACCCCCAAAGGTGATCTAGTCACTGATGCCCAGAGCATACTTAAATTATGGAGGGAACACTTCTCCAGCCTGCTGAATGGCAGTGAACGCACAACACCAGGAGAAGGAGAACCCGATTCCCCAATCGATGACGATGGAGCAGACGTTCCATTACCCGACCATGAAGAAGTTCGAATAGCAATTGCCCGCATGAAGAACAACAAAGCGGCAGGGGCCGACGGATTGCCGGCCGAGCTATTCAAACACGGCGGCGAAGAACTGATAAGGTGCATGCATCAGCTTCTTTGTAAAATATGGTCGGACGAAAGCATGCCCAACGATTGGAATTTAAGTGTGCTATGCCCAATCCATAAAAAAGGAGACCCCACAATCTGCGCCAACTACCGTGGGATTATCGGAATCGCATATAAGGTTATATCGAGCGTATTGTGTGAAAGATTAAAGCCCACCGTCAACAAACTGATTGGACCTTATCAGTGTGGCTTCAGACCTGGAAAATCAACATCCGACCAGATATTCACCATGCGCCAAATCTTGGAGAAGACCCGTGAAAGGAGAATCGACACACACCACCTCTTCGTCGATTTCAAAGCTGCTTTCGACGGCACGAAAAGGAGCTGCCTTTATACCGCGATGTCTGAATTTGGTATCCCCGCAAAACTAATACGGCTGTGTAAACTGACGTTGAGTAACACCAAAAGCTCCGTCAGGATCGGGAAGGACCTCTCCGAGCCGTTCGATACCAAACGAGGTTTCAGACAAGGCGACTCCCTATCGTGCGACTTTTTCAACCTGCTTTTGGAGAAAATAGTTCGAGCCGCAGAACTAAATAGAGAAGGTACCATCTTCTATAAGAGTGTACAGCTATTGGCGTATGCCGATGATATCGATATCATCGGCCTCAACACCCGCGCCGTTAGTTCTGCTTTCTCCAGGCTGGACAAGGAAGCACAGAAAATGGGTCTGGCAGTGAACGAGGGCAAGACGAAGTATCTCCTGTCATCAAACAAACAGTCGTCGCATTCGCGACTTGGCACTCACGTCACTGTTGACAGTCATAACTTTGAAGTCGTAGATAATTTCGTCTATCTTGGAACCAGCGTAAACACCACCAACAATGTCAGCCTAGAAATCCAACGCAGGATAACTCTTGCCAACAGGTGCTACTTCGGACTGAGTAGGCAATTGAGAAGCAAAGTCCTCTCTCGAAAAACAAAAACCAAACTCTATAAGTCACTCATAATTCCCGTCCTGCTGTATGGTGCAGAGTCTTGGACGATGTCAACAACGGATGAGTCGACGTTACGAGTTTTCGAGAGAAAAGTTCTGCGAAAGATTTATGGTCCTTTGCGCGTTAGCCACGGCGAATACCGCATTCGATGGGACGATGAGCTGTACGAGATATACGACGACATCGACATAGTTCAGCGAATTAAAAGACAGCGGCTACGCTGGCTAGGTCATGTTGTCCGGATGGACGAAAACACTCAAGCTCTGAAAATATTCGACGCAGTACCCGCCGGGGGAAGCAGAGGAAGAGGAAGACTCTTCCACTCCGTTGGAAGGACCAAGCTTCGCTTGGAATATCCAATTGGCGCCACGTAGCGAGAAGAAGAAACGACTGGCGCGCTGTTGTTAACTCGGCTATAATCGCTTAAGCGGTTTCTACGCCAATTAAGAAGAAGAAGAATCGAGTACAAATGTATGACCGACCCCCACTAACTTTGGACGGCCGATCCACCCATGCCATTGGCACACCCTCTGGAACTCCCCTGGGGGTTCCCAATACAATCATTTCAAAAAATCACCATTTTTGGAGATTTACATGAAAAAATCAGCTAAATTGCTATGTTTTTCTTTATTTTTATTTATTGATTTATAATAATATCTATCTTTTCTCTTAAGAAATTTATTTAGTCAGAACATATGTAAAGGAAAAAATTAATTAAAGTGAGTTATAGAAAAGAAACTAAAAAAAATTATTGTTTGAAGTCTTTTTTACTTTCAAGTCTGGGCAATTTCGCACGGCTCTCTAATGTCGTCGCCATAACAGCCTCTACATTTTCCGGTATAACCCGTTTGGAAACGCTAGCTAGCAATTGAACATGTCGTTCCGTTCCTTGTATGTGTGATGGAATTTTTGGATCATTAAACGGTGGATCATCTTGATTTAAATATTCTTTCAATGTATCGTACGGAATTCTTCGCGTAAATGGTGGTTCAAATACGATATTTGTATCATTCAAATTGATCATTTCCTTATAACTTGTGCAATTAAAGTTTATATCTGGTTTTTTATAAACTCTAAGTTCCATTGGCTCGTCAACATCGGTTCGACAGCGTAGAATTTTCTTGATGGCACAGTCGCGCTTCTCTTTCCTATCATCGAACAACATTGATAACAAGATATTTTCCGAGTGCGCATAATATGAATTATCATTAATTACTTGATTGACAATTTTGCGTAAGCGAGGTTCTAGAAATCGTGACCAACCAATGAACTTGCACTGCCGTACACGACAGAGCTGTAATACTTGATATTGAAGTACATTGGCACATAACATTTAATTATAAATTTAACCAGAATTCTTAAATTTGCATCTGGATTTGCAGTTGTCACATATAATCGCAATAATCTAGCGGCCTTGGTGAGCCACCGAGAATGTACAATTTTCCCTGGTTTGATGTTAGCCAGATGGGCCATGTCGTATAAGTACTTCGAATCGGTGGAAAATTCTTTTTTTCTGGAGCAGGGGGCATATGTTGCAACTCAATTTTCTGGAAGCAGTCCACCACCTAAAAATATATAATAATAAAATAATTAAAAATGGTTGACAATTATAATAAATGAGTGATAGCAATAACTTACCGGAAGAGTTTCACAAGTTTCGATTTGACGGCTCAGTTTTCTGGTTGCCGATCTTGGTCCAGTGGTGGTTGATTTATCCAAAGCTTTAAACAAATGCCGAAAAGGAAGTTCGTTGAAGTGTAGAAGGCAAACAAACCAATGCAATGGTCTTTTTAACAGCAATTCGAATCGTCGTATAATTCCATCGTGTGGGCCAGTGTTTGTTGGCTCCCCGTCATTGCATATTCCAATTAATGTATCCAGTGATATATTTTTATCGTTGAAAAAACCATTTAATTTGGTTGTTTTGTATTCAGCGGTTTCATGTTCCAGTCTTACGTAACCAATCAATTAATTCAGAATTGCGATCTCAAGGGCAAACACAATTGTGTGTTGTTAGTTTAAGATCATTTGCGATCTTCAGGGCAAACATAATTGTATCACTTAAATTAATTTTTTTCATTTACATATGTTCTGACTAAATAAATTTCTTAAGAGAAAAAATAGATATTATTATAAATAAATAAATAAAAATAAAGAAAAAACATAGCAATTTAGCTGATTTTTTCATGTAAATCACCAAAAATGGTGATTTTTTGAAATGATTACATGGGGAACCCCCCAGGGGAGTTCCAGGGGGTGTGCCACTGGCATGGGTGGATCGGCCGTTTAAAGTTAGTGGGGGTCGGTCATACATTTGGACTCGATTGGAGCACTCTAAATGGGTCAAAGTGGGATTTTTCAAAATTTGCCCCTACCCAAAAGTTCGACCCAAATTGGGGGACATCAAAATTCGTTTCAGAGGTATGGTTCCGTCGGCAAAGTATCTTATTTTGATCCCTAGAATATGATTTTCATAGAGCAATGGGCGATTTTTTTGCCTCCCCACAAATCGACCCGGCCTAATATGCATGTATGTACATATGTATTACGCTTTATTATGTTTCACACAATCCTGCGTGTTTTTGTTGACCAAAAACCAAGGGGTATTGTGGGATATGTGCCAATGTGGTCTTTAAATATATTGTATACGCAATCCTGCTTCTTTTTGTTAATCAAAAACCAAGGGGTATTGCGAAATATATGCCAATGTGGACTTTGAATATGCGTATTTACATATGTGACGATACACGATTGTACAAATTTTCAATATTATTATTTCAATAAATTTTTCGCCGTTTAAAACGTACAGATGCTGCGATCAGTATTAAATTGTTGACGATTTAATTGAAAAACAAATTTTTATTTTGTTCAAGTTGTACCCGGGGTATAAATTTACCATATGCGTTTCTGCGTGTGTATATATGTACGTATTTATAATGCGACCGTATATACTCGTACATAGGTACGCGTGTACATATGTATGTATATTCGCCGTACGAATAAACCGCGAAAAGAAAATTAGCGGACACTTAATGTGGGTAGATATTTATGTATATAAGTAAATATATGAAATATATGTATCGTTTCCTCGTATATGTTTTTACGACTGTTATGTAAAAAAGAGTAAATTTACTCTTTGTAATTTATATAAATATAATTATATCGGATATATGTATGTATGCATATGATGTATGTAAAGTTTTATTTATACATATGTATGTATGTATGGTTTTCGATTTAAATGTTTCCTCTCTTTTGTCTGCTTATGATTTGCCTTGGCTTTTTTTTTGCAAGTAAATTTTTTTTTTGGTGCAAGTAAATACTTGAAAGATTTTTTGTTGTAGAAATAATTTTGTGTTTTCACACAACTGTAAACCTTTAGTGGCAATCAATTATATATTATACGTATTACCAAACTGTTTTGTTCCTTAGCGGTATTTCGGTTTTTACCGGGAAATAGCCGAATACTAAAACAGTTTGGTAACAGTTTTTTTTTTTTTTTTTTTTTTTTTTTTTTTTTTTTTTTTTTTTTTTTTTTTTTTTGTTTTTTGTTCTAACGGATGGTTAGAAACGCAAATTTATCTGTTTTAAATTTTTGGCTTTTTTATTTAAAAAAAACCATACATATGTATATGGATATGTAATGATAGGAACGATACAACCAACTCACTTGTATTTCCGCCAGGGGTTTTGGGGACAATTTTTTGGGAGCAATTTGTGTATGTACATATGTATGTGGTCTGGAATGCAGTTGAGACCTTTCCTCCCAAAGTGTGCGTTTGCGTTCTCCCAGTCCTTTTATGTGCTGATTTTGATGATCTGGTGATGTTGTTGTTGATTAAGTTTTTTTTTTGTTGGTTTTGTATTAATTCGCGCCCGTTTTTGGTGGTTATTTATGCATATATATACATATATATATATTTTTTTTTGATCCGGCTTCGCGCCCGTACTTCTTTATTTCGCGCACGCTCTTTTTATTATATATGCATGTATGTATGTATGAATTTTTTGTAGTTTGCACTTTCGTTTTGGTTTTTCTGGTTTTTCTTTTTCCTTTGGAGGGCAAATGCATTGAAGACGTTTTACTTTCCTCTAACTTAATATGTTTGAATAACGGATCCGCGACACACTTTTCCACTCACTCCACTTTTTCCCATGTAGATCTTCCAATGTGCACCGACACACTTGCCACAGAGTGCGAATGGAGTATACTCGATCACCTGCATGGAAGCGATCACTTCCCCATTGTACTAAAATTGCACCTAGGCTCAACAACTTAAAACCACAAAATAAATAAGGTATTCAAAACTGATTACGCTGATTGGGAGAAATTTCAGACACATTGCGAGATAAATGGCAATAATACCCCAATATCTGACAACTCTAACCAAGAACGTGCGAGGTTAACAAAAATTATCCGTTCAGCAGCGAATGTTAGCATTCCTCATACAAAGCCAACAGCAAGTTCAAAGAGTTTTCCTTGGTGGAATAAAGAAATCGCTGAATTGCGGGCAAAAAAAACTTAATATCTTTCAGGAAAGCCAATGCTCTTTTCCGTCGTTCCGCGAAACAGGCCAAGCGTAAATGTTTTCAGGATTTCACAAGCAAAATAAATCCTTCGTCTAGTCCTAAGTTAATATAGAAGGCTTTAAAAAAACTTTCTGTAGTGCCTGGAAATCTAACCATTCAATGCGTAAAGGGGCCAACAGGTTTGGTGACCAATCCATCCGATATTTCCGAGTTATTTGCAAACCACTATTCTGAAACAAGCTCAGATATTTCATTCAGCACACAGTTTCAAACCTCTAAAACCACACACTGTCCGACACTTCCTACTCTGTCTCCCCTCTTTCTTTTTTTGCTAAACAATTAGAAACCAGCATTTCACTGTCTGAATTCGAGTTCGTTGCATCTACCGTTAAGGGTAAGTCCCCGGGGCAAGATAAACTTTCTCATCCAATTATCAGACATATGCCAAAACGTCTCAAGCTCCGATTTTTTTTTTTTTTGTTTTTTTTTATTACAAACATTTTTAAAACTTTAACAATGTTTGATATCACTACAACTAGTTTCAAAAACTAACGAGCAGTTTGATTTGAATAACTTAAAAACAAACTACATAGAAATTAATAGTAATATTCATACATATACGGTATATAGTATAATTAATTTCTTTATATTTTAGCTTCCAACTAAGCTATGTGGTTTTTTGCGACATAATCGACTAGAGAGGCATGTGTCTAAAAGAAGATTTCTCGCCTCCTCGTTCACATGTGCATTAAGCCTTTTGTAGTGGGCATCTGCCTGACTCCTTATTTCTTCGGCGACTATATTCATCCTTAGGTCTTGATGAATATCAGCATTTCTGCAGTACCAAGGAGCATTTACAATGCCTCTTAGCACCTTGTATTGAAAGCGTTGTATAATATTAATACTGCCATCATTGGCACATCCCCACAGTTGCGCACCATATGACCATATCGGCTTGATTATTTGTTTATAAAGAAGTAATTTGTTGTGTATGGACAGGTTTGACTTTCGCCCAATTAGCCATTTCATTTTCGACAATTTCAGATTAAGTTCAATCCTTTTTATTTTAATATGCTCCTTCCAACGTAATCTAGCATCGAGCGTGACGCCAAGATATTTTGCTGTATTTGCGTATGGTATGCAGACATCTAGAATACTTATAGGTTGATAAGTGATTCTTTTGTTTGTAAAATTTACATGAACCGATTTGCCACCGTTTAGTTTTATTCTCCATTTTTTAGTACAGCTTACTACGGAGTTGATTGCATGTTGCATTTTTAGCGCAGCTTTTGACTCATTCTTAATATGAGCAATTTCTCGTTTTAATTCTGCTGTTGCCTTATTAAGGTTGGTTTTGTCGAGTGGTGAGCAGGTTTGTTGCCATTTCCGTCGTAACTTTCTTTTCTTAATTAGAAGGATTTTTATTTCTTTGGGGTAATTTGAACCTACACTTTTCCGCTTCAACTCCGGAGTATTATCCCAAGCTGCTTGTTGAATTTCTTTCGTAAATGTGTTAACTTCTAACTCTAGTTGTTCAATTGTTGTGATTTTCGGACACTTTATTTTAGTCTGAAGTATTTGTTTGAACGAAGTCCAGTCCGTATTTTTGTTGTATAGGTTCAGACTAAGATCTTTTTTAATGACTGTTTCACTTACTGTTAAATATAATGGGGAGTGATCAGAGCTTAGATCTAATCCACTTTCTATTTCTATGAAATTTCGAGATATCTTTCTGGTTATAAAGAAGTCTATTACATCTGGTATTTTGTTGGTGTCCGTTGGCCAATAAGTTGGTGTTCCGGTCGATACAAACTCACACCCCCTTTCTTAAGCTGCCTGGAATAAGTCTCGCCCTTTAGCTGTCGTTAGGCGCGATCCCCAGTAAACATGCTTAGCGTTAAAGTCGCCTCCCGTAATAAATTTGTGTTTGTGAATATTGAGAAGTTCTTTATATTCTTCAACGAGGATTTTGTATCTCGGCGGACAATATATTGCAGTAATTAACAAGGGTTGGTTCATTGCTTTTAATGTAATAGTTGTGGTTTGAATATTGTGCGTACTGATTTTTCTATCCTCATAATGTATAATGCTGTTTTTAACAATAACAGCAGTGCCTCCCCTCGCACAATTACTAGGGTGGATTGTAT
This sequence comes from Bactrocera neohumeralis, assembly GCF_024586455.1. Classification (NCBI taxonomy): domain Eukaryota; kingdom Metazoa; phylum Arthropoda; class Insecta; order Diptera; family Tephritidae; genus Bactrocera; species Bactrocera neohumeralis. The sequence continues at coordinate 54,180,148 of NC_065921.1, forward strand.
GATAGATATCGTAGTTTTTGAAAGTTATATGGCTGTGTCTCGTAAAATGAGTTTCGGAAATAAGACATACATCTATTTTTTCTTTTTGTAAAATAAGTAGTAGCTCATCTTGGTGCTTCAATAGTCCATTTGCATTCCATGTCATAACTCGGAGAGCACCATTCATGCCTTCAATTTTGCTTTATTTTTATTTTTTTCGAGGTTATCTAAGCGGCTGCACAGATCGTTATTGAATTTTTCTTGTTTATTTAACATCTCAAGTATTTGAGTTAGTAGGTCTTCGGTCACCTTTGTCTTTTTTTCGTTCACCACGTTTGCTTTGCCTTTCAGTACTTCAGAAAAAGTGAGCTTACTCGTCTGTACACGATTCTGCTTGTTGACAGTACTTTTATTACCAACGGGTGGATTAGTTGATGTACTGGGCAAATTTGTGGTAACTTTTTGTTTCTTCAAGGCTTTGTTACGAATGCTTTGAAGCTCCTTGGCAACAATACATCCTTTGTAGTTTGCCGGATGGCTTTCGCCACAGTTACAGCATTTTGGTTTTTCAGTGTTTGGTTTTTGGCACTCGATGGTTTTGTGCTTACCACCGCATTTAACGCACTTTGACATTTTGCCACAGAAGTTCTTTGTGTGTCCAAATGCCTGGCAATTTTTTCATTGTGGAATAAGTTTAGAATTCCTAATAGGCTCGATGAAAACAAGAATGTGTTTGATTTCATAAATTTTCTTGATGTCTTCATTAGAATCAAAAGTAGCTAAAAACATGATTAAAGGTTCTCGTGTTTTCCACTTGAGTTTATTTACGACGTTCATGACATGTAAACCTTGTTCTTTTAAATCAGCGATAATATCACTAATGCTACACGAATGGTGGAGATTTTTAATCATAACCTTTATTGGACGCATTTGTTTGTCTTCAAAGGAATACCATTCTCCGATTGGTAAAGCCTTATAACAAAATTTTCAATACTGGTGTCTACCCCCAATTTTGGAAAACGTCCTGTGTTATACCAATACTTAAACCACACAAATCCTCCGATGAACTTGCTAACTATAGGCCGATTTCCCTCCTTCCATGTATGGGCAAAATTTTGGAAAAGATCGTGGCTAACCGCTTGATGTGGTATGCTCAGCGAAACAAGTTCATATCACCGAATAAAGTCGCCTACAAAAAAGGTCAAGGCACGTTAGATGCTTTAATCCAACTAGACTACTTCATTACTAACGCTTTGTCCAGCAAAAACCACGTGTCCGTACTATCTCTGGACTTTCACAGAGCTTTCTACAAAATTGGGGCCCATATTATTATTCGACAACTAAGAAAATGGAAAATAGGCCAGAATATGATACGTTTTATTACTAACTTTCTCACAAACAGAAAACTCAAAGTCAACGTAAATGGTTTTCTTTCTTCAACACTCCCGCTTTCTAATGGTACGCCGCAAGGCTCACCTCTTTCAGCCCTCCTTTTTATCATTGCTTTCGATGATATTAGTAGGATGATAAAAAATTACCTAGGAGTTGAGCACCAGATCTATGCTGACGATGTCCTAATCTACACAAAAGTCTTCTTCTTCTTCTTAATTGGCGTAGACACCGCTTACGCGATTATAGCCGAGTTAACAACGGCGCGCCAGTCGTTTCTTCTTTTCGCTGCGTGGCGCCAATTGGATATTCCAAGCGAAGCCAGGTCCTTCTCCACTTGGTCCTTCCAACGGAGTGGAGGTCTTCCTCTTCCTCTGCTTCCCCCGGCGGGTACTGCGTCGAATACTTTCAGAGCTGGAGTGTTTTCATCCATCCGGACAACATGACCTAGCCAGCGTAGCCGCTGTCTTTTAATTCGCTGAACTATGTCAATGTCGTCATATATCTCGTACAGCTCATCGTTCCATCGGATGCGATATTCGCCGTGGCCAATGCGCAAAGGACCATAAATCTTTCGCAGATCTTTTCTCTCGAAAACTCGTAACGTCGACTCATCAGTTGCTGTCATCTGCCAAGCCTCTGCATCATACAGCAGGACGGGAATTATGAGCGACTTATAGAGTTAAGCTTTTGTTCGTCGAGAGAGGACTTTACTTTTCAATTGCCTACTCAGTCCGAAGTAGCACCTGTTGGCAAGAGCAATCCTGCGTTGGATTTCCAGGCTGACATTATTAGTGGTGTTAATGCTGGTTCCTAAATAGACGAAATTATCTACAACTTCAAAGTTATGACTGTCAACAGTGACGTGAGAGCCAAGTCGCGAGTGCGACGACTGTTTGTTTGATGACAGGAGATATTTCGTTTTGCCCTCGTTCACTACCAGACCCATTTTCTGTGCTTCCTTGTCCAGCCTAGAGAAAGCAGAACTAACGGCGCGGGTGTTGAGGCCGATGATATCAATATCGTTGAAGAAGTCGCACGATAGGGAGTCGCCTTGTATGAAACCTCGTTTGGTATCGAACGGCTCGGAAAGGTCCTTTCCGATCCTGACGGAGCTTTTCGTGTTGTTCAACGTCAGTTTACACAGCCGTATTAGTTTTGCGGGGATACCAAATTCAGACATCGCGGCATAAAGGCAGCTCCTTTTCGTGCTGTCGAAAGCAGCTTTGAAATCGACGAAGAGGAGGTGTGTGTCGATTCTCCTTTCACGGGTCTTTTCCAAGATTTGGCGCATGGTGAATATCTGGTCGGATGTTGATTTTCCAGGTCTGAAGCCGCACTGATAAGGTCCAATCAGTTTGTTGACGGTGGGCTTTAATCTTTCACACAATGCGCTCGATAGAACCTTATATGCGATGTTGAGGAGGCTAATCCCACGGTAGTTGGCGCAGATTGTGGGGTCTCCTTTTTTATGGATTGGGCATAGCACACTTAAATTCCAATCGTTGGGCATGCTCTCATCCGACCATATTTTACAAAGAAGCTGATGCATGCTCCCTATTAGTTCTTCGCCGCCGTGTTTGAATAGCTCGGCCGGTAGTCCGTCGGCCCCTGCCGCTTTGTTGTTCTTGAGGCGGGCAATTGCTATTCGAACTTCTTCATGGTCGGGTAATGGAACGTCTGCTCCATCGTCATCAATTGGGGAATCGGGTTCTCCTTCTCCTGGTGTTGTGCGTTCACTGCCATTCAGCAGGCTGGAGAAGTGTTCCCTCCATAATTTAACTATGCTCTGGGCATCAGTGACTAGATCACCTTTGGGGGCTCTACAAGAGTACGCTCCCGTCTTGAAACCTTCCGTAAGTCGCCGCATTTTTTCGTAGAATTTTCGAGCATTACCCCTGTCGGGCAGCTTATCAAGCTCTTCGTACTCACGCATTTCAGCCTCTTTCTTCTTCTGTCTACAAATGCGTCTCGCTTCCCTCTTCAACTCTCGGTATCTATCCCATCCCGCACGTGTAGTGGTCGATCGTAACGTTGCGAGGTAGGCAGCCTGTTTTCTCTCCGCTGCGACACGGCACTCCTCGTCGTACCAGCTGTTCTTTTGCTCTTTCCGAAAACCAATGGTTTCGGTTGCAGCTGTACGTAAGGAATTTGAAATGCCGTCCCACAGTTCCCTTATACCGAGTTGTTGACTAGTGCTCTCAGAGAGCAGGAATGCAAGCCGAGTAGAAAATCGTTCGGCTGTCTGTTGTGATTGCAGCTTCTCGACGTCGAACCTTCCTTGTGTTTGTTGGCGAGCGTTTTTTGCTGCACAGAGGCGAGTGCGAATCTTAGGTGCAACAAGATTATGGTCCGAGTCGATGTTAGGACCTCGGAGCGCACGCACATCTAAAACACTGGAGACGTGTCTTCCATCTATCACAACATGATCGATCTGGTTGGTAGTTTTTCGATCCGGAGACAGCCAGGTAGCTTGATGAATCTTCTTATGCTGGAATCTAGTACTACAGATAACCATATTTCGGGCCCCGGCGAAGTCAATCAGCCTCAACCCATTTGGGGATGTTTCGTCGTGGAGGCTGAATTTACCGACCGTAGTGCCAAATATACCTTCTTTGCCCACCCTGGCGTTAAAGTCGCCAAGCACGATTTTGACATCGTGGCGGGGGCAGCTCTCATAAGCGCGCTCCAAGCGCTCATAGAAGGCATCTTTGGTCACATCGTCCTTCTCGTCCGTCGTGGCGTGGGCGCAAGTCAGCGATATGTTGAAGAACCTCGCTTTGATGCGGATTGTGGCTAGAAGTTCATTCACCGGAGTGAATGATAGTACTCGGCGACGGAGTCTCTCTCCCACCACGAATCCAACACCAAACTTGCGCTCCTTTATATGGCCATTGTAGTAAATGTCGCAAGGACCTACTCGTCTCTGTCCTTGTCCCGTCCATCGCATTTCTTGGACGGCGGTGATGCCAGCCTTTATTTTTGCGAGGACATCAACCAGCTGGGCAGCGGCACCTTCCCAATTAAGGGTCCGGACATTCCAGGTGCATGCCCTCAAATCGTAGTCCTTATTCCGTTTGCCACGGTCGTCATCAAAAGGGGGGTCTCTCATCCGAGGCTGTGTTTTCTTTTTCATTGGTATTGTTTTTTACGTGGCGGGTCCCAAGCCCAGCGCACAACCCTATGTAGGGAATGTTGCGCCTTCTCACATTAGCATACAAAAGTCTCTGACGTTAATTTAGCTCAATCCTTATTTACTAATATACTCGCCAGAATTGAGACTTGGTCACTGAAGTCTGATGCTTCACTTTCCTTAGACAAAACACATTTCCTTCATGTATGTAGGAAGCAAAATTGCAACGGTATTTCACAAACCCACAACCAAACTAACATCGAATGTAAAACACAGCTGAAAATACTAGAATTAATTTTTGACTCTAATTATAATTTTAATGCTCACTGTAAATATGTCAGAAACTCGTTAATGTCACGATTAAATATTGTTAAATATCTCTCGTCTAAGCATTCATTTATTCATCCGAACACACTAGTCAATGTTGTCAGAGCTTTGCTAACTTCAAAAATAGATTATGGGCTCCCCATCTATGGCAATTGCTCCAAAAGCAGTATCAACCTTTTAAATGCACCTTACCATTGCGCAATACGGCGAAGTCTCCGGGCCTTTCCAACCTAGCCAGTAAAAACGATAATGGCTGAATCTGGTTTACCAACTATTCAAAATAAAATTATAGATTCTTCGCTTCAAATTCTTGCGAAAACGGCTGAGAACACCAACCCATTACTAAATACAACTATCACCCATGCCACGAAAAAAGTAAAATTCCAAGAATACAATCGGCTATTTCGAGATGCTTAAGTTTCGCTGCAGAAAATAATGTTTTACATAACGCAACACGCAAATTCACCACTCGACATCCTCCCTGTCTGATAAATGATAAAATACTACAGAATAAGCTTATGTTTTTGTCCAAGCAAAACACACCAAACGAAGTCTTTCAACAAACCTTTGCTGAACTGGAATCTAATTACACAAATAATGGCTGGAAGTTATTGTTTACGGATGGCTCCAAGTCCATCGATTCCACTGCGTTAGCAGTTGTCACTGCCACAGGAGAAATTATTTGCAATTGGCTTCTTCCCTCAACGAGCTCTGTATTTACCGCTGAAGGATCTGCTATCCTTCATGCAGTTAATTACGCAAAAAAGACTAAAGGAAAGTTCCTCATCTGTACAGACAGCAAATCGTGTATGTCTGCAATAACGTCTCCTTCCAATCGCAATCCCATAATAGAAGTTATCAGGGACGCGGTCATTGGTGCCCCTCAGAAAATCCAAGTAATGTGGATCCCTAGCCATGCTGGTGTAACAGGCAACCACTTTGCAGACCTCGCTGCGAAAAATGTAGCCAAGACTCCTGCCTTAACATACTACGTCTCATCCAAGCAAGACATTCTTAACCTTATTAAGCACAAAAGGCATCAAAAAACGCAAGCGAATGGAAAACATTTAAACATCACTACGCGGTCATAAACCCAGCCAGAAATCGTATATACTCGATTAAGGATTGGACACACTATCATAACACACGCCCACTTACTATCGGGTAAAAGCCCATCCATTTGCCCCCTTTGCGATGACACCGCTTCTATCAAACACTTACTCACACTCTGTCCGATGCTTCACCCAACAGCCCACAACTCTGGCAACATTGATCTCATATAACTACTAAGTCCTACCTTCAGAAAAAAACGTGATGATTGTATATAGATTCTTAAAAACCAACGATTTGTTAAAATATATTTAAGCAACTTACATCTTTACTAACCCTTAGCAAATAGAATTTTTCACCTAGTTATAATTACAAGACGGCTGAAGGCCTCGTAGCCAGTGCTGCGTTTATGTATTTATATAATAAAACTCTTTTTGTTATATGAATTATTATAAATAAATAAATAAATAAATAAATATCCTGTCTGTCCTCCTCGTCCATTACCCCGAACAACCACTTATACATTGTCCCTCCTAAATTAATTAAACCTCTCTTCTTTCTTCCCACTTCCTTGGGAGTAATCGATCTATTTTTTGATTTAATTACGTTAATTTCGTTAAAAAGAAGTGCCTTATTGGTTAGGTCTGCTTGTCTTATGTTTTCTTCCATTTCCTCCACCAAACTTGCTAGCTCTTTCGGATGTATAATATGTAGTCTTGTATTTACTTCGTCAACGATCTCTACTACAACTATTGGTGACACTTGTAGGAATGCTGTAGCCAATTTCATGGCAGTCATCAGAAACATTGTTATCCACATCATCTGAAAATGAACACTGAAATGAACACTTTCCAATACATCGCCATTATGTATGTACTATTGTGCTAAACCAATCATCTTCATTTTCCATACCTACTTTATCTAATTTAAGTGATCTTTTTATGTTTGCTACATGAATGTTTTGCAAGGGGGTGATTCGGAAATATCGTTCGTCTTTGTGTCGTACTCTTTTATAATTTTTTATCGGTCCCGTCGATCTCAGTTCTTCGTAGTCCTCTCTGTACCTATTTCTATTGTGTATTATGAGTTGTGTCTTCTGGTCTATTGTGTTTTTTAAAATGGTTGGATCTATACTATTTCTTGCATTATTGGGTGTACATCTGTATCCTAATTTCTGTTGAGAGGGTTGGATCCTCAATTCCTCTTAGTTTTTCTAACAAGGTTGAGTGCAGCCTCTCAATGTCTGCATTACCTGTATGGGAGTTTGGTTTTGTTAAGTGTACTTCGACTCCTTCTGTATTTAAGAACTGAATCAACTGTTCGGCCCTGAATTCGTTGTCCATGATCATCGTCTTTGGTTTCCCAAATTTCGTGAAATGCTCAATTATGATGGCCTTCATTGCTCTTCAATTTCTGTCAGTTATATTGTATGCTGCTACAAATTTTGTCAGTTTATCAATTACTGTGACTGCTTTTTAAAATGAAAAATGTCCACATGTATTGTTTCATTTTTATCTGAAGGTGTCTCTGATAGTTTAAACTTTGGCTTTATCGGTTTCCTGTCATATTCAATTTGCTTGCATTTTTCGCAATTATCTATAATTAGCTGTACATGTTCCCTTAATTTTGGATAGTATATTTTATCCTTAAGTGTATTGTAATAGCATTGCCAGACGGCAACGTTAAACCAGATTAATTGCATTTTTCGGGATTAATTCAGGAGTTACCACAGCTAACTCCGTTGCTGAATCCAAAAATAACTCTCAAAATTTTAGGGAGCTTGTGAGATTTTCGTTGGCAACATTGTTAAAAATGGCCAATTTTCATCTATTGTGAATTAAATACAAGCAACCCTGACAGCTGTTTATCAAATTCTCAATATAATATCAATAAAACTTCTAAGTTATGATGCAGTTTTAAAAATAATGTGTTGATATGTTTTTGTAATTAAAAATGGTTTGGTAAAAATTGGTCGGCTAACAACCGTAATGTTTATCTTCTACCAATTTTCATTGTTTATGAGAGTTTCAAACTCGCATAGCTGCCGTCTGTCACCTACAAATTTGGATCTGAATAAGTGCGCAGTTAATCCGGATTAACGCTGCCGTCTGTCAAGGCTATAAGTCTCGTTTATTCCGCTATGCATTGACTCATTACTATGGTAAAGTGAAATTTGTTTATGAAGGTCTTCTTCTTGTATAATTTCTGTTGCTCTATTTGTACATTTTATGAATTGCAGCTTGCTATTGCAAGAAAACATGATTATAAGTAATAGATGAGTTTTGTGATAACCGGCCTCCTCCACTTCGGAAAAAATACCCACTTTGCCCCTGTCAATATGTCTTCGGAAAATATTTTGCAATATGTTCTCCGTGTCAATAGGGTTGATCTCGATTACTTTCCTTCCATGTATTATTTGAACTTCAGTTTGGGGACTATATGTTATTATAATTTGTATAATGTATTGTATCTGACATTTCTAATTTGAATTCTTTATCATTGCTTTCGTCGATTTATGGAAAGTTTTCAATCCGGCTTAAAAAATCTGCGACTACATTATTTTTTCCCTTCTGATATTCCATTTCATAATAGAACTCTTGCAGTTTCAACAGTCACCTTTGATGACGTTGTGAAAACTCCCTACCTTTATATTTATTATTTAAAAACACTATGGGGCTATGATCAGTTATAATTTTAAATTTTGTGCCATATATGTACGGCCTGAAGTACATAGGTTATTGAATACATAATGGCTAGA
>NC_065921.1:54188883-54226238 GCF_024586455.1 Bactrocera neohumeralis
AAAAGAGCTGCCCGCAAAACTAATACGGCTGTGTAAGCTGACGTTGAGCAACACCAAAAGCTCCGTCAGGATCGGGAAGGACCTCTCCGAGCCGTTCGATACCAAACGAGGTTTCAGACAAGGCGATTCCCTATCGTGCGACTTTTTCAACCTGCTTCTGGAGAAAATAGTTCGAGCCGCAGAACTAAATAGAGAAGGTACCATCTTTTATAAGAGTGTACAGCTGCTGGCGTATGCCGATATATTGATATCATCGGCCTTAACACCCGCGCCGTTACTTCTGCTTTCTCCAGACTGGACAAGGAAGCAAAACAAATGGGTCTAGCAGTGAACGAGGGCAAAACGAAATATCTCCTGTCATCAAACAAACAGTCGTCGCGCTCGCGATTTGGCTCTCACGTCTCTGTTGACAGTCATAACTTTGAAGTTGTAGATAATTTCGTCTATCTTGGGACCAGCGTAAGCACCACCAACAATGTCAGCCTAGAAATCCAACGCAGGATTGCTCTTGCCAACAGGCGCTACTTCGGACTGAGTAGGCAATTGAAAAGTAAAGTCCTCTCTCGACGAACAAAAGCCAAACTCTATAAGTCGCTCATAATTCCCGTCCTGCTATATGATGCAGAGGCTTGGCCGATGACAGCAACTGATGAGTCGACGTTACGAGTTTTCGAGAGAAAAGATCTGCGAAAGATTTACGGTACTTTGCGCGTTGGCCACGGCGAATATCGCGTTCGATGGAACGATGAGCTGTACGAGATATACGACGACATTGACATAGTTCAGTGAATTAAAAGACAGCGGCTACGCTGGCTAGGTTATGTTGTCCGAATGGAAGAAAACACTCCAGCTATGAAAGTATTCGACGCAGTACCCGCCGAGTAAGCAGAGGAAGAGGAAGACATCCACTCCGTTGGAAGGACCAAGTGGAGAAGGACCTGGCTTCGCTTGGAATATCCAATTGGCGCCACGTAGCGAAAAGAAGAAACGACTGGCGCGTTGTTGTTAACTCGGCTATAATCGCGTAAGCGGTGTCTACGCCAATTAAGAAGAAGAAATTATTACTATTATTACGATATTGATTTATATATTGGCCTGAATTTTTTGTCCAATAATTAGTTTGTCTCTGTGGATTATTTTGGTGACAATTATTTTGCCCTGAAAAGTTAGTATTTCTTTGGGAGTATCGCCCCGAATTATTTTGTGTATAATAACGATCATTGTTTTGATCGCGAATATTTTGTCTCCTACAATTGTTTATTCTTTGATTATTTTGATTTTGGTTACTATTAAAATTTCTTGCCTTCTGAGCAAATTGGTTTGGATTTCTGTTTCTTGCTGAAAATATAGGATTTAAATTTCCATCGTCCGGCCCTATGAAATTGTGGATCGTATTTGTCATGTCTGCCCATGTCGTTATATTCCGTATCATATAGTAGAAAGTCCCTGCTGCAAGTTACTTTACCCTTTGTATAAGCATTCCTGAAAATAGTTCTTTCATCATACAGCCTGTTTCACTCAAAGCACAATATTCGGTAATATTATCTATTATTTTTACCAAGTTCACCGATACTTCCCACCCTAAGGTTAGCGATGTCGTTGGTCAAAGTCATCTGATCCTTTGTTGGCCTAAAGTGCTGTTTCAATCTTATTTTGCATCTATCCCAATTATTTGGAGGATTCAACGTTAAACAATTTTTTGCCGATCTACCCTAAATGCTACCTGTTGTTGTTTGCATTACCTTCAAATGGCTGTAAGTATTTTAGATCTTTCTCTATTTTCTGCCTAATACTAGTTTCCTGCTGTGCAGCATTTTGTTGAAGTAATTGTGTTATTGCTGATAAACAACGTTCAACGTTTAACATTTGATTTTGAGCCATCATTTTATTGTATCTTTTTCTTTTTATGCGACATTATATTTTATTTAATATATATATATCTATATGCTTTTTAAGTTGTACATACATATATTACAATATTGAATTTTAATCATTAAGTACAAATAGTTTTTTCTTGTAATTATTATTTAAAATATAAATTTCCTCCTTGGGTACATATATTATCATTTCTTTTTCAAATCTTGTTTCAATAGATATTTGTCACAACACCACCTTTCAGCACTATTTTCTCATGTTTTTCTTAAACAAAAATTTTGTGCACTTACTGTTGCTGCTTGCTCCAGTTATGGTTGTTATGCTGTTACTAAATTGCTACGTCTAGGCCACCACATATAAAACAAAACAAATATAATAATAAAAAATATTAAATATAATAAGCAAAACTCATAAAAAACAAAAATTCGAAAACATCGATATAAGCGAGAATAAATACGAACATACATATTTACATATGCACTTACCTAAATCATACTTATAAAATACACAAATGCAACAAACATACCCTGCCAACCACGGCTACCCACTTTTGTCAAATATTTGAATACAACTACACATTTTTTCTCTATGCACCAACACCAACGCACATTTTCGGGTTATTTCTTGTTTACCTAAATGCGATGAAAAAAAGTTTCTTAAATTTCTTCATTTATTTGGATGAGTGCGAAGGAGAAAACATAATTGTCAATAGTGCCAAAAGAAAATCCCAAAAAGGGTAATAAAAAACGATTGAAAGACGCATGTCATTCGTGCTTGTACCATCGTAAAGGAGGCTCGTACAACAAGAAGGTAGGTAAGTACATTTTATGTGATGTTTTTTTTAATAATTTAGAAATAATTACTTCATTTGTTTTTATAGCATTGGAAATCAGAATGAATTGAAATACAGTAGAATCCCGATTATCCGAACATCGATTATCCGAATATCCGATTATCCGGACACATTCATCTCGGCTCTAATTGTCAATTTAAAAATGTTTTGACGGCGCAATGGTACATGTTACGACAAGTTTATTTTTGCGTCCGATCGTGTTACGTGTACTTCCGCTCTCATTTGTTTACGGGATAGTGTTTGTTATGGTTTCAAGCGCTGAACACATAGAGAGAGACAGACTGCAAACTACATCTGTCAAATATTAAAATACACACGTTCTTATGGGCAGTGCTATTTTTACAGCTGCACGACTACACGACTGCAGGCCGACAGTTGTCGTTCTCGCTTACTTCAATATCCTCCTATTTTTGCCAACGACATTACGACGACAGTAGAGTGGTGATGCCACTAACATGTAAAATGTAAAATTATTCACAGCTCTAACAAACTTGAAGTTATTTTACAAACAAGTAAGGAAGGGCTAAGTTCGGGTGTCACCGAACATTTCATACTCTCGCATGATAAAGTGAAAATCGAGATTTCATTATACGTCATTTACATATTTTTCAAATACCGTATTTTTTTTAAGTTTTATTCCGCTATCATCATTGGTTCCTAACGGGGCATCTCGACAGGATAAAATCTATGTCTTGCGAACTGTCAAATCTATTGCTATTGCCATTGCCAAATCTGTATGTGGGCATTTGTTATCATAAGATAATCATTTGCGCAAAGGCGTAGGATAGGTAGGTTCGAGCTGATGTAGCGCATGCTTTGAGCTCTTGAAAAATGTATTTTATCATTTGCGAAGGCAGCATTTGGGTAGGTAGCTGATGTAGCGCATGTTTTGAGCCCTTGAACTGTTTAAATCTTTTATGTGGAAAATAAAAAAAAGGATAAAGATCCTTTTTTTACAAATGTATATTTCTGGGAAATATAAGATAATAAGAAAAAGATCCGTTTTTACAAACGTATTTCTGGGAAAAATAAGAATACATATTTTTGGACTACTATGTCATAATTGTGGCATACATTTTATGTACCAATTAAAATAATAAATTTAATATGAGCAATGATATTTTGATTTTCGCTAGTATAAGTTTATTAAATTTAAGATTTCGCTTATTCCCAAACCAATTTGCATAATTTTTCTGTAAATTAACAATATTAAACTAAATAATAATTTTTTGAAAAAATATTATTTTGAACATGTACTTTATTTTTATAATATAACACAACAGTCTTAATACTCGCTCTTCTAATTTTCATATTACCGAAATGAAAATGCCGTAGGCATATGTGCAAATGGGATATGTTGCATCTTCGAAATTTTCATAGAAATGAAAACTGCGCTGTCAAACTGCTGAAGTGACAGCTTATAGCTTACGATATATGGCATACGAATTAGTTTGCGATATATTGTAAGATATAAGCAATGTGGAGTCTCCACAGGCAATAGGCACGGCAATACAGTTCGCAAGACATAGATTTTATCCTGTCGAGATGCCCCGTAATGTATATACTCGTATTATACAGAAAAGGCATCAGATGGAATTCAAAATAGCGTTATATTGGAAGAAGGCGTGGTTGTGAACCGATTTCACCCATATTTCGTACATGTCATTAGGGTGTTAAGAAAATATTATATACCGAATTTCATTGAAATCGGTTCAGTAGTTCCTGAGATATGGTTTTTGGTCCATAAGTGGGCGACGCCACGCCCATTTTCAATTTTTAAAAATAGCCTGGGTGCAGCTTCCTTCTGCAATTTCTTCCGTAAAATTTAGTGTTTCTGACGTTTTTCGTTGGTCGGTTAACGCACTTTTAGTGATTTTCAACATAACCTTTGTATGGGAGGTGGGCGAGGTTATTATCCGATTTCTTCCATTTTTGAACTGTATATGGAAATGCCTGAAGGAAACGACTCTATAGGATTTGGTTGACATAGCTATAGTAGTTTCCGAGATATGTACAAAAAACTTAGTAGCGGGCGGGGCCACGCCAACTTTTCCAAAAAAATTACGTCCAAACATGCCCCTCCTTAATGCAATCCTTTCTGCAAAATTTCACTTTAATATCTTTATTTATGGCTTAGTTATGACACTTTATAGGTTTTCGGTTTCCGCCATTTTGTGGGCGTGGCAGTAGGCCGATTTTGCCCATCTTCGAACTTGACCTTCTTATGGAGCCAAGAAATACGTGTACCAAGTTTCATCATGATATCTCAATTTTTACTCAAGTTACAGCTTGCACGGACGGACGGACAGACGGACGGACGGACAGACAGACATCCGGATTTCAACTCTACTCGCCACCCTGATCACTTTGGTATATATAACCCTATATCTGACTCTTTTAGTTTTAGGACTTACAAACAACCGTTATGTGAACAAAACTATAATACTCTCCTTAGCAACTTATATACTCTCCTTATCTGACTCTTTTAGTTTTAGGACTTACAAACAACCGTTATGTGAACAAAACTTTGTTGCGAGAGTATAAAAATACAGCAATTGCGAAGGAAATCACACTGCTAACTACAGAGGTTGCCCTGTATATAAAGATTTGAAGTCAAAGTTGTCACAGGCATCCAAGCACATCGTAACCAAATGTTACAAACACCCCGTAATGATATTATAATAACCTCAGAGAAAAGTTCAAAACCTATTACTTCTACCAATAATAATATGCAAGGAAGCTATGCTAATGTGGTGAAAGGCAACACTGTGCAAATGCAACAGCCGCAAAATCCTCCAAATGGAGGTATTGAAACTATGATTATAAATCTTACACAGTGCATGACACAATTTATGTCCACCATGCAAAACATGATCCAGGATTTAATAAAATCTCAAAATCAAATGCTGCAAAATTTATTAAGTAAAAAATGAGCTTCCTAAATATCTGTATATGGAATGCTAACGGTGTTAACCAACATAAATTAGAGATTATCAGATTTCTGTCTGAAAAGAATATAGATGTAATGCTTATTTCAGAAACTCATCTAACAAATAAAAATAATTTTAGTATACCAGGATTTAGGCTATATGTTACAAATCATCCAGATGGAAAAGCGCATGGTGGCACGGCAGTGTTGATTAGAAATCGTTTAAACCACTATGCCCTAGAATCTCATGCTACTCCACAGTTACAAGCTACAACAATATCACTCAAAAATCGGGGTTGTGACCTAAACCTTACGGCTATATACTGTCCACCTCGTTTTAAAATTACAGAAATCGAGTTTAAAGACTTTTTTGGAACACTAGGTCAAAGATTTCTAGCAGGTGGAGATTACAACGCAAAACATACGTACTGGGGCTCACGTCTTATTAATCCGAAAGGACGACAGCTGTATCAAACTGTTATAAATAGGCACAATAACCTTGAAATAATATCTCCTGGTAAGCCGACATATTGGCCTAGTGATCGTAAGAAAATTCCAGATTTAATTGATTCGTTGATGATTGAGTCATTAGCCACACTAATATTGAGTACAAAATAAGTACAGGAAGAGATATTGACGAAAGCATAAGAGAAGTCAATCATATAATAACCAGCGCAGCTGTTTTAGCAACACCAAACAAAAGCTATAAGCCGCTTGGTTCCAGAAAAATCTCTAATACAGAAATAGAAATGCTTGTAAATGAAAGAAGGCGTGCAAGACGTGAATGGAAGATAAATCGTTCCCCTTCCACTCAGCTTCAATTAAAATCTGCTTTACGTAAATTTAAAAAAGCGCTCAAACGTGAGGAAGAATTGAACACCGAAATGTATATAAAGAAGCTGTGTCCAAATTTAAACAAGCAAAATTCCCTTTGGAAAGCCCAAAAGTCCAGGAAGCCACCAACTGACTTCAACATGCCTATACGAGACTTGGGTGGAAATTGGGCTCGAAGTGACGAAGAAAAGGCTAATTGCTTTGCAAATCACCTAGAAAAGGTATTTTAACCCAATTTGCCAAAAAACAACTTTAAGCTGTCAATCTTGCCCAACACAGCTAAAGAGTCGCTCGAGTCTCTTAAGACTTCACCTTCTGAAATTATTGGTATCATCATAAAACTTAATCCAAAAAAGTCGCCGGGGCATGATAATATTACCCCAAAATTGCTAATTGAGTTACCAAATATTGCTGTAGAGGTGCTCTATTTGCTCTTCAATGCAATTGTTAGTTTCGGATACTATCCAATTTCATGAAAAAAGTCGCAGATTATCTTAATAGATAAACCTGGGAAAGACTTAACACAGCCGTCTTCATACAGACCAATCAGTCTTCTACCATGTGTTACAAAATTATTTGAAAAAGTATTACTATCAAAGATGTCTCCTTTCCTCAACGAAAATAATGCAATGCATCAATTCGGATTTCGTGCGAAACATGGCACAATAGAGCAAGTAAATAGAATTACTAACGAGATAAGGAAAGCATTTGAGCACAGGGAGTACTGTTCAGCAATATTTCTAGATATAGCTCAGGCGATTGATAAGGTGTGGCACGAAGGCCTTTTATATAAGATTACAAAAATTCTACCTTTAGAATTGTAAAACACATTGGAGTCTTATTTAAATAATAGACAATTTATGGTGAAAGGAGGAGATTTTATATCGGATGAAAGACTGATAAGGGCAGGAGTACCACAGGACAGCGTTTTACTCCCAACTCTATACATCATATACACAGCAGATCTTCCAACAGCTAACAATGTATTAACTTCAACTTTTGCGGATGACACAGCTATAGTGAGCCGTAATGACTGCCATATTTTAGCATCAAGAATATTAGCAGAGTCGAGTTAGAGTTCTGTCGAAGAATGCCTAGCGAACTGGCGTATAAATGTGAATGAACAGCAGTGTAAGCATGTTACATTTTCGCTTAGACCAAAGATGTGCCCGGCAGTAAAATAAACAATATTTTAGTAACCCAAGCGAACGAAGCAACATATCTTGGTATTCACCTAGAAAGAAGGCTCACGTGGAGAAAAAACATCTCTAGTAAAATAACATGTATGAAGATTAGAGCTACAAATTTAAATTGGCTTTTAAATAAAAACTTTAAACTTAGCATAGACAACAAAGAGTTTTTATATAATGCAGTTATAAAGCCGATTTGGATGTATGGCATTCAACTGTGGGGTACGACCTGTGCAACTAAAATTGATATAATACAAAGGTTCCAATCAAAATTACTTAGAACAATCACGTGTTCACCATGGTACATGCGTAACGAAAATATCCATAAAGACCTTGGTATTCCTATGGTAAAGAAAGAAGTAGAAGACAGCAGAATTAAATATATATCTAAACTCCGAGATCACCCAAACCCTCTGGCTAATGCTTTGGTACATTCCTGCGATCAAACACGACTTAAAAGAAGAGATATGCCAGCGTACTAAGGAGCAACGTATCACCAAAACAGCTCAATCACTTGACTGAGCCTGTCTAGTTTTTAAATAGATTTAAGATTTTTATTGTTAGGCTTTAAGAAAAAGCAGATCCAATAAATAAAATAACGTACAACTAACATATTCCCTCTTGCAGCATGCCAAGGTCAGTCTAATCTTGTATACACAGCCTCGCTATTTCAGCAAAGAGAAATCAAAGTTGCTTGAAAAGCGACCTCTCGAAAAGGGAAGCTCACTTCTCGTCTTAAGCCCATTCCTGGACGCTAAGGGATTAATACGGGCAAATGGAAGACTAGCCAACTCATCATTATCCCAGAGAAATCCCGTTTTACCTACTTTCTTCTAATACTCGTATATGTATCTCTACCAGCTTACACTGCATGGTGAGCATCGCTTAATGCAACAAATGGTCCAACAAGAGTTTTATATACCGTGACTAAAACCACAAATTAAAAGAACCATTTTCATGTGTAAACAGTGTACTATATAAGTTAACTCGAAACGCAAATCACCAAAATACCAAGTCAGCATTGTCTGCCTAACATCCGTTTCAGGCAATGCTGAACATTAACACCACCCTAGTCCATGACCAACGGCCCGAGTTATGATCCAACGACAAGCAACAACAAACGATACTCACCAGCTACCGTAGCCGTGGGATCCGCTGGCGCAGCACAAATATAGCGCAAAAAAGCGACGACTTACACTACAGGCAAGTCGGCGTAATCGTGGGATTCGCTGACACTGCATCTGACAAGACATAGCAACGACGGCAGCGGCAGTCAGGACGGCTTAGGCTTAGACTTAAGAGTAAGAATGTTTTAGAGTTTAGTTCTGATCGAGCCTGAATAAAGCGCACTAGTGCCTACAAATAATTGGCGCCCAACCGGGTAAAGAAAATACGAAGGATTCCCCAGAAAGTAAAAATCACCAAGGTATTTTGCGGTGGAGTGTCTTTAATGACTTCAACGGACCCAAGGACTCACAAATAATCGCTACAATCTTTAAAAACGTATCCTATAAGGACTCACAGAGAATCGCTACAATCTTTAAAAACGTATCCTACAAGGACTCCAAGGACCCGAGGATTCATCAGAAAGCAGTTTATAATAAAAAACATGTTTCGAGTATTGTAAGTAGAGTGCTTATTAAAATAAAAACATTATAATTTCTTTTGAATTAAAACTAAGTTTTCAAAATAGACGGAAAGGAATTTAGAAAATAAGGAGCTAATCATAAAATTTTGTGAAACAAATTTTCCAGAGTTTAATAAAAAAGAAACAGTGTAGTCTTTTCTAAAAAACGTTGTGTTTAGAAACAGAATTTGTGAAGAAAATTGTAATAAATAACTGAAATTATCGAGCCATGTCAACAAAAGAGTGTGATTGATTGATTCGACTGTAGGAACGGTTACAAGTCTATTCAATTTTAATTTCCAAGTCTATGAGTGACTCAGAAGTAGAAAACCTCTTAGAAAGAATTATTAAACTACAGGTAACCAGTGAAATGGTTTCAAATCAGGTAACCGCAGTGGTTCAAGCAGCCGTCTAAAGCGCTCTTGAACAACAAAGACAGACGAGTTTAAGCTCCAACGATTAACGGAGCAAATGACTACATTGACCACTGGTCAAACGCCAAACATATACCAACCGGTAAAAATATCAGGTGATTTTTTAAGAGCTTGATAACTTTTTTTAAAAAAAAAAACGCATAAAATTTGCAAAATCTCATCGGTTCTTTATTTGAAAAGGTAGATTGGTTCATGACATTTACTTTTTGAAGATAATTTCATTTAAATGTTGACCGCGGCTGCGTCTTAGGTGGTCCATTCGGAAAGTCAAATTTTGGGCAACTTTTTCGAGCATTTCGGCCGGAATAGCCCGAATTTCTTCGGATATGTTGTCTTCCAAAGCTGGAATAGTTGCTGGCTTATTTCTGTAGACTTTAGACTTGACGTAGCCCACAAAAAAATAGTCTAAAGGCGTTAAATCGCATGATCTTGGTGGCCAACTTACGGGTCCATTTCTTGAGATGAATTGTTCTCCGAAGTTTTCCCTCAAAATGGCCATAGAATCGCGAGCTGTGTGGCATGTAGCGCCATCTTGTTGAAACCACCTGTCAACCAAGTTCAGTTCTTCCATTTTTGGCAACAAAAAGTTTGTTAGCATCGAACGATAGCGATCGCCATTCACCGTAACGTTGCGTCCAACAGCATCTTTGAAAAAATACGGTCAATGATTCCCACCAGCGTACAAACCAACCAAAACAGTGCATTTTCGGGATGCATGGGAGTTGGCCACCAAGATCATGCGATTTAACGCCTTTAGACTATTTTTTGTGGGGCGACGTCAAGTCTAAAGTCTACAGAAAGAAGCCAGCAACTATTCCAGCTTGGGAAGACAACATTTCCGAAGAAATTCGGGCTATTCCGGCCGAAATGCTCGAAAAAGTTGCCCAAAATTGGACTTTCCGAATGGACCACCTAAGACGCAGCCGCGGTCAACATTTAAATGAAATTATCTTCAAAAAGTAAATGTCATGAACCAATCTAACGTTTCAAATAAAGAACCGAAGATTTTTGCAAATTTTTATGCGTTTTTTTTTTTTTTAAAGTTATCAAGCTCTTAAAAAATCACCCGATATTACCGAATGTAAAGTGTGACGAACCCCTTGATCTGGTAAAATCATTACCAGAATTTGACGGGCAAATCAGTACATATGTGTCTTAGCGACAAGCTGCCCATACATCTTACGAAGTTTTAGAAGTTACCAGGGAAGTTCTAGACACTACCAAGCAGTTGGTATAATTAGAAATAAAATAAAAGCTTCTGCTGATGCCATTTTGGCATCCTTCAACACTGTTTTAAATTTCGACGCAATAATAGCGAGACTAGAATTTACGTACGCAGACAAACGACCGATATATTTAATCGAACAACAATTATCCACCTTACGACAGGGTAACCTATCTGTGCTTCGATATTTCGACGAGGTTGAGAAAATATTAACTCTCCTCACGAATAAAACCAATGTCCCATGAGGGTCAAGTATCAGAATCAATTTGCGAAAAATATAGAGCGGACGCTTTAAGAGTTTTTATATCAGGCCTTAAAAGACCTCTATGTGACATACTATTTGCCTCTCGCCCTAAAGACCTACCTAGCGCTCTGGCATTAGCCCAGGAGGTGGAGTCAAATAGGGAAAGGTACTTATTTGCTTCAAATTTCGCAACGTCTATTGGAGACCAATATAAACTAGGAATAAACAATAATTTGGAGAAAAAGATGCAACAGCAAAAAAAAATCCGCATTTTGCAAATAAACAGCACAGAACAAATTATACTAGGACTAACAAGCAAGAAAAAGTGACCCCCATGGACGTTGACCCATCGGTTTCAAGCTAAGACAAAATGTAAATTGGCGTAGGGAACCATCTCAGAGAGCCAACGAATACCAACAACAGAATCAAAGTAATAGTAGACAGGGTTATAGTTCAAATCAACAGCAGGGAAAACGACAGGCAGATTCAGATAGGGTTACTGGACCAAAGATGCAACGCATTAATACCTTAAATCAAGAAAAGATTAGTGAGGCAACTTATAATCAGGAAGCCGAAGATGAAGCTGAAGATCTCGAGGAGGAGCAATTGAATTTTTTAGGGGGAAGTCCCTACTCCCGTGGATTGAGCGAGGAGTAGGTTATCGAGGAAAAAAATTAAATTATTAGTGGACACAGGAGCTTCGAAAAATTGCATCAAACCAATACCTGAGCTAAAAAATATAATTCCAGCGTCCACACCATTTATAGTAAAGCCTTTGCACGGCAATAGTCCTGTAACACAAAAGTGTAGAATTAAGATGTTTGGCGTAACTGCAGATTTCTTTATACTACCAAATATAACAACATTCGACGGCATAATTGGGCTCGATTTGCTCAATCAGGTAAACGCCCAAATAGACCTCAGTACGGGTACAATAAAGCACGATTCTGGAACTGAAAAGCTCTTGTTCCATGAATGTAAAAATGTAAACTTTATCAACATAAAAAGTGAAGAAATTCCATCTTCAGTTCGTGAGCAATTTTGTGAAATTATCAAAAGTAGAAATAAGGCGTTTGCTGACCCTAACGAGTCACTACCCTTCAACACTAATATTATTGGTATAATCAGAACAAAAACCGATGAACCGGTCTACTCGAGACTTTACCCATATCCTATGGGTGTAGCCGACTTTGTAAACAAAGAAGTGGCTGAACTTCTCGTCAATGGTATCATTCGACCCTCAAGGTCCCCTTACAATAACCCAATTTGGGTCGTTGATAAGAAGGGAGTAGATTAAACGGGAAATAAGAAGAAACGTCTTGTGATTGATTTCAGGAAACTGAGTGAGGTCACAGTCGAAGATAAATACCCTATGCCAAACGCAATGGTAATCTTGTCAAACTTAAGAGGTGCACAATATTTTACCACCCTCGACCTTAAATTTGGTTTCACCAGATCGAGTTAGCAGAAAGAGACAGGGAGAAAACCGCTTTCTCCGTTAACAACGGTAAATATGAATTCTGTCGTTTACCTTTTGGGCTAAGAAAAGCCCGAAGCATCTTCCAGAGAGCAATCGACGATGTCCTCAGGGAGCAAGTTGACAAAACCTGCCACGTTTACGTTGACGACGTAATTGTCTATTCAAAAACGGCAGAAGACCATTTAAAAGATATCGAATGTGTGTTGCGGAGTCTCTGCGAGGCAAATATGAGAATATCCGCCGAAAAATCGAAATTCTTTAAGCCCAAGGTAGAATACCTAGGATTTGTTGTCTCAAGGGGAGATGTGAAAACAAACCGCGATAAAGTCAGTGGAATCAAATGTTATGAGCAGCCAACCACACTTCGAGGACTACGTTCCTTTCTTGGATTGGCTAGCTACTATCGATATTTCATTAAAGATTTTGCCAGCCTTGCAAAACCTCTGACTGATATGCTAAAGGGAGAAAATGGCAAAGTAAGTGCCACACAGTCCAAAAAATTAAAATTCAACTAGCACCAGAAGGTATAGATGCATTAAATGAACTTAGAGAAATTCTGGCATCAGAAGATGTCACGTTAGCATATCCCGACTTCACTAACCCATTTGACTTAACAACCGATGCATCCACGCAAGAACACTTAGAGATAGAGAAGAACATTTGGCAACAAATGAAAGAGAACTCTTGGCGATCGTATGGGCTCTTAACACTTTGAGGAACTACCTGTACGGCGTTAACCAGTTGAATATCTACACTGACCACCAGCCTCTGACGTTTGCAGTTTCTGATAAAAACTCGAACGCAAAAATCAAACGATGGAAGTCTCTAATAGAAAGCTCCAACGTAAAAATTTTCTATAAACCAGGAAAGGAAAACCATGTCGCTGACACGTTGTCCAGGCAGCACATGAATATGGTAGGAATTGAAATGGAGGCAAGCTCCGACTGCGCCACCATGCACAGTGAGGAGTCACTGACCTACACTATAGAGACGGTGGATAAGCCCGTAAATTGCTATAGAAACCAGATAATTCTTCAAGAAAGCGAAAGCCAGTCAAAACAGACCTTTATAATATTTGGTTCAAAAAGCAGACATGTAATTTATTTATTTATTTATTTTTATTTATAATAATTCATATAACAAAAAGAGTTTTATTATATCTATAAATACATAAACGCAGCACTGGCTACGAGGCCTTCAGCCGTCTTGTAATTATAACTAGGTGAAAAATTCTAATTGCTAAGGGTTAGTAAAGATGTAAGTTGCTTAAATATATTTTAACAAATCGTTGGATTTTAAGAATCTATATACAATCATCACGTTTTTTTCTGAAGGTTCACTTAGTAGTTTTATGAGATCAATGTTGCCAGAGTTGTGGGCTGTTGGGTGAAGCATCGGACAGAGTGTGAATAAGTGTTTGATAGTAGCGGTGTCCTCGCAAAGGGGGCAAATGGATGGGATTTTACCCGATAGTAAGTGGGCGTGTGTTATGTAATTTCATTTTGCGACGTAGAGTCATTACTAAAAACGCTGCAAGAAGTCATTAATGATGGCGTAGTTAACGCAATACATTGCAGCCTACCAGTGTTGGCAAAAATTCAACACCGACTGGTAGAACTTCACCCCAACGTTAGATTCCGTCATACCGAAAAGATGGTTACGGACATCTTCAGCGAAAGTGATCAACAAAAAATTATATCTGCTGAACACAACAGAGCTCATAGGGCAGCGCAAGAAAATTTAAAGCAGATCTTGGCTGACTATTTTTTCCCGAAGATGAATAAAAAGGCAAGGGAAGTAGTAGCAAATTGCCGAATATGTTCAAAGTCTAAATACATTAGACATCCAAAGAAGCATGTTATTGCGGCAACACCGGTTCCATGTAATCCTGGTGAAATATTACGCGTCGATATTTTCTCCACAGACTAGAAATATTTTCTAACTTGCGTCGATAAGTTTTCTAAATTTGCTTTAGTGCAGAAAATCGCGTCTAGAACCATCATAGACGTAACACCACCTATACTACAGCTAATAAACATTTTTCCAAACGTTAAAACTATATACTGTGACAACGAAAAGTCACTTAACTCAAATGCTATAAAATCAACTTTGCTAAATTACAACAATGTGAAAGTCGCCAACGCCCCTCCACGGCATAGCAACTCAAACGGGCATGTGGAGCGTTTTCACAGTACCTTAACTGAAATAGCTAGGTGTCTAAAACTAGAAAGAAATCTCGATGACACTGTTGACTTGATTTTGCTTGCCACCATAGAATATAATAAGACAATTCATTCAATAACCCACGAAAAACCAATAGACATCCTTCATCCCAGCTCAGCTAACATTACGGAACTAGTTCGAAATCGTATCGAAAAAGCACAAGCCAGTGATCGCGAATACCATAATAAGGGTCGTCAGAATGTGACGTATAACGTTGGCGACAAGATCCTAGTAGTAGGGGAGCCCGGAGTGCTAAATTTGCAGTTACTGGAGCGTCATTGAGACTTACTAGATTGTCAAGATAACGTTTAAAAAAAAAAGAAACTCTAGGTGAAGTTTTCCATTTTAGTGGGGAGAAGAGCGGGTAATTATTTTCATAAATGTAAAAGAAAACAGTCACATAAAAATACTCAAGCGCGTCAGTCATTAATGGTATATACGCGCATTGTATTTCTGATAGTTGATATATATTAATCTGACAATCAATTCAAGGTTGAGGGCCGTAATGAGAGGTTAAAAAAAAAAAAAGTTATTCGAGCGTGTCAGATTTTCAAAGCGAATGTTAATGAACCTCTAAAAAGTGTGCCATTTCAATTTCTGACAATTTCGACGTGGCCAAAGGTCATTTATTGATTTTAAAACTTGTAAAAAAAGGTGACCTTGAGATACTCGAGCGCTTCAGATTTTTATGCAGGGGGATGAACTTGTTGTCAGAGTCTTCCCAAAAGATAATCTGACAATTATATAGAGGCATATCGTTAATCTGACGATTTAAAAGTGGAAGAATTCTGTTTGGTTCTTGTTTTTGTTACAGGATGTAATAAAAGCAGTCTATACATATGTATATATGTATAGAAAATTTTATAATTTATTTATATGAAAATAAAATAAAAAAAACACATGTCAATTTTCGTCATTCGAGTCATCGTCGAAGTTGGTTTCCACTTCTTGAACTTCCTCGTCATTTTGCACTTCTGTAACCAAGAAAAAATTTGAAACTTTACAATTTTTTACTTACTTTACAGTATAGTCTTCAAAAAAAGATTTACCTGCATCAGAAGTATCTCCTAAAATATTAGGTGTTATGACGATGTCCTCGTACGCTTCAGGAAGTTGGTTTCCAACAAACCAGGTCGGCTCCAACTTTCCATCCACGTTTTTCCATCCGTAATCTGTTGGCGACAACTCCGTAAGAATACGATTGTGCGCGTTCCTCCACAAACACGCAATATACTTCGTTCGCAGTAAATGTTGTTGTAGTTCTGATCGGCAGGGTGGTAAGTTGCAAGCGTCATAGTTA
Organism: Bactrocera neohumeralis; assembly: GCF_024586455.1. Lineage (NCBI taxonomy): Eukaryota > Metazoa > Arthropoda > Insecta > Diptera > Tephritidae > Bactrocera > Bactrocera neohumeralis. Next base: position 54,205,098 of record NC_065921.1, read on the forward strand.
TGCGTTGTACGTTTATGAAAAATTTCCATTCTAGCACTATTGACATCAGATAGCTTTTTTAATCCGTACAAATGGCAGATGAAAGATTCTACAGAATGAGATAATGCTTCAATATCATAATCTGTAGAACCCAAGTTTGCAAATACTTTTTGCATAATTATAGATCCCATTAAAATGTCAAAAGGTCTTTTTTTCCTCGCCTGTAAAAAGCTGGGTTGTAATCACATCCCGTCAGTGCATGCAGAACTGGTAGTGCTTGTGACACAAGTGGGCCTAATTTCTCAAAAAAAGTGGAAATGTCGATATATCGGCGTGCATTACCTACTCCGAGATCAAACCAGACTTTTACCGAAGACTTCATATGTTCCATATTGGCTAACATAATAACAATGATGTCTGTATCGGAAGTCCTAATGGTAACAGTGGAGTCTTCTTTCATTTGACAGGCAAAAAATACAGCTTTTGTATCCGCTTCTTCATGATCGGGACATGATAGTCCATGATCAATCATGCGTGATACTTTATTATCAATAACAGAGTATACGTAACACAAATCATGAATTAGGAATATTTTCTTGTTACCAATTATCGATTTCATCTCCTGGTCAGCCCAATGCTCAATAAAAAATTTTACTAATGCTTCTTTAAACTTTATGTTTTTTAAATCTTTAGCGAAATCAGAAGTTCTACTTTGTTGAGGACCAGCAATATAAAAATCTTTGTCATCTACATTGCGTCGGAGAGCATGTTCACAATCTTTGATCGAAGGTATGAAGTAACGATCAAATATAATGGCTACATTATCTGCTGAATTTTTTACAAGAGCTTGTAAAATTTTCTTTGATAAGTCTCCAAAATTGCGCGGCATTTGTTGGAAGGTGTTTAAAAAGAAGAATTCATCTACAATTACACAGTCTATCTGAAGTGGCGGTTGATCCATTTTTTCAATTTTTTTTTTCGAGTTCTTGAACTAGTACTGATTTTGTAGTCTTATTAAAAGAACCATCTATATGGCATAGTGATAACGGGACTGGTGTTATTGGAAAACACAGTACCTTTTCAAGATCCAAGTTAGTAAACAGAGATAGAGCTAATAATCTACCGAATAAATCCCGCTGCAGTTTGACCTCATGAACTTTTTGTCCAATCTTAATCTTCTTCTTCTTTGAACTTGCAAAAGTAAGTGTCGGATTTTTCTTTAGAGATTTGTGAAATCTATCCGGATTCATATTACATTCCGTTATAAACTGATCGCGAAGAAACATACCAGACGAAACAACGTTTAGCAAGCAATTAGCAATTTGTGGGGTAGTAGCCTGGCCAGTAGAGATATTGTACAGTTGATCTTTATCTATCGAGGAAGTGAATGGATTTGTGGTCTGCTCGATGCTATGCATGAAAGCTTCGATTTGTTTTTCATGTTCTTTAAGTCTATCTGGATGTAGATCTGCGGCGACGCACAGTGAGACAGCCCAATAGTAACCGCGGCAAAAAATGGTTTTTGACGTGTCATCCAATTTGGATGAAATTTTCACAGTATATTAACAGATATATGAGTAACAATTCCCTGAAATTTCAGCCTCATAACTTCATTACTTTTTGTTCTAGAGCAAGTCAATGAAAAAATAAATTAAAAAAAAAACACAATTTTTTTTTCTTAACAACATAATTGTGGTGCGAAAATTGATTATTTTGCATTTTCAATGGCCTAGGAAATATAGAGCAGCCCCTCGCCCTAGGTGCAGACTTATACCAAATGAAAGTTTGAAATCTCAGCTTTAATTTAAAGTAGAGGACATATAGCAAAAGTTTGCAAAAGCACATTAAACATACAAAATACTACAAAAAGTACGTAACGCGCACATTCTGTCGCTATACGTATGTTAGCATGCAATAGCATGTTTACAACTTTTTACTTTTATTTTTTTTAATTGTTTACTATTCACTTATTGTGCAAGAGAATAGTAATAAATTACATTTGTTTTTTGTTAAAATATTCTTTTTTACATAAATTTACGTTATTATTTTGATAGATAATTTTGTTGAAGGTCATTGACTTTGGGTTAGATAGTTGCATAATTTTTAATTTAAATTGATAGTGCAAGATATTGTTCTTATCTAAGTTGTGTTATGATCACTTTCTAATGTGGTTAGTTTAATTGTTATATTGAAGTGCCGCTTGTCGCCTGGCAGGAAAATAGAAAATAGTATCTTGCATTATAATTATTTTTGTTGTCCAAAGCTCATAAGCAGCCTAATATAGTGAGCATAATTTTGGTTTTGGTTGTTGTTGGTTTTTGGGCATTTTTTCCATCCGCTGAGCCAAACCAGTTTTTTTTTTGCTCAAACATATGTACATTTTGTGTACTCGTGTACTTTTTTTTTGCTACAGGAATGTTATCCGAAGAAGCGCAAGAAGCAATGAATAAGGAGTATAGAAACTGTAGGCTATTCCATTCTCGTAAAAATTCACGTATTTCCACGAATGAAGATGTAATGCACTATTTGCAAATACAATCAGATCCTTATATTAATTCATTTAGAATGAGAAACAAATTGAAAAAATTAGAATACCATGATGATGTTAAAAAATAATTGATTGAATGAAAAAAAAATATTGTTTTTTTTATTGCATTTCAATGGGAGGTGGCCGTATTAGTGGGCGCGTTATTGTAATTTTTGCATGAAACATTTTAAATGATATAAATTACAGTAATATAGAATTTGAAGGTTGTATTTAATATATTTTTGAAAATATGGCACTTTTTATGTTGAGGTAGTATGGGTGATGGGGTTAAAAGTGGGCCAAAGTTCAATTTTTATTTCAAATAATGTTTGTAACTATATAACATTCAAGTATACCAAAATTGAAAGTTATACCTAAAGTATTACGGGCAATACGGCATTTTACAAATTTCGACTGTATGGCAGGTGGGCGTAAAAGTGGGCGAATTTTCTTAATTTTTTTTTAAAAACTGGAATTGTCTCAAAAATAACCTGTGCAAAATTTCAGAGCTCTACAATGACTCCTTGTATTTGATGCCGGCGTTGTCTCACTGTGCGACGTCTTCCCTATTGTTACTCATCCCTGCACGTTTTAAAACGTGCGAAATAATTTGAGTTCGAGCTCCGTGATTTCGTGCCCATCGTTGTCTGGCAGAAATAGAATTTGAGAGATTCACGATTCCTGTGAGCCGACGTGCTGCTTCACCATTGATAGTTTGCTCCAACGTTAAATCAACTGGGATCCGTGAGAAAGGTTTTTGGGTTCTCCTAATACCAAACGATCCTTTAGCAATTTCCTCTCGGAGGCCAGGATGTGTATCGCTGATGTGTTGATGGAGCATTACATTCGTTTGCAACTTCTTGACACAATTCTAAAGTTTTCAAAACGGTGGAATGCTTAGTGGGAGACTCGTTTATGGGAGTCAAATACGAAATTTTTTGGACAGGTGAATTGTCAATAACAATTTTACTATTATATCCAACCCACATTGGAGTATCACGTACATTGAGCTTATGCGACAACATCCACATCACATCCAATTGCTTTGATGTAATTAAACTTCCAGGAACTTTGTTGAGTGCAGAAATGTCAAGCTGATGCCAAGTTGCTATTTTTAATTTTTTTGTGAATAGGCGCATTTCGAAAGTTATTTCATGAAAAGTTCGGCGTTTTCGATTTCTCGACGTCGAAAGCGTAGATTCTGAAGTATTGCTGGATACAGCTTGACTAGGAGCTAGATTTTCGATTTCATTAGCAGCTAAAGGTATTATAGACATCGTATTCTCATTTGGAGAAATGTTTCGATCAAAGTTATCGAAGGCAACTGCCGTATTTAAGTCCGGACGACGTAGAATATCTTCGGGGCACACGTAATTACTGTTAGCCGTTGAAAAAGTTAACTCAGTCTCCAATTCTTCTAATGCAGTATATGAACAACAGTGCCCATATCTGGACAGCAAGTTTATTATTTTTTTGCTGTTACATATGCTTTTGACTGCAAGACCCAAAGTAATATGCTTGGAAGTTTTGATTTTATGGTTTGAAGCAGCGTAGATCATATCCTGTCCAATTGAAAAAAGCGTAAGATCGTTATTTGTTTTCCTCATTTCACGTTTTTCCCTGGATAAATGCGAAACATCACCCATAACAAATGTTACCAATAAGCAGGTTAAAAGCTCTGGCACATAATCTAATTCACCTTTTATCAAATCTTCAGCAGTGCAATCGTCAGGCAGTTTTGTTGTCGTACAATTTAAAATTTCTTCTCGAAGTTGTGCTGCAACTGAGCGAATTGTCTCTTTCATAGACATGATTTTAAATAAACCCGAGTATGCCACAATATCAGCTGAAATCGGAGCAAGAAATTTCCTTTTTTCAGCATAAATAATCTTGATGGTCTTTGAGAAAGTGTCCATGATTTTACTTTCTAAGTGGCGATCTGAAAATGAAGTGCTGCTTATAGAGTCTGATAACAACTTACATTGTTCAATCAATAATTTCTGATATTCTTTTTTAACGTGATGAAAAAACAGACATTCGTTTTTCTTCACAAAGTATTCTTCCAACATTTCACATAATAATTCGTAAGCTGTATTCGAAGCCTTTCGTTTTTTAACGAAATCGCTTTCTGTTTTTTTGTTAATTTCTCGCAAGTAAAGATCCTTACAGCATTTATGATATGGAATTGTAGAAGTATCCGCGAAAGAACTGATTTTTCCAACATTTCAATATCGCTGTGCTCTGTAGCTGCACTTTTTAAAAATTCAATTGTCTTTATTTTATTAACCGCCAATGGCACAGCGCGGCCAAGACGGCGTTTCCGTGATTTGTTGCAAATAAAACACTCCCTTAATAGCAAATCTTCATTCGTGATCTGCTCATCCGCATCTGACGGATCATCAAAATCATCCGAGTACGGTTCAGGGTTGGTTGATGGACCCGCACTAAAAATTATTGTGAGACTTTTAAAATGAAAAGAAATAAAGATTTTAAATATTAGGCGTTATGTTGAAAATATGGATAAATCGTGTATATTTGACAATAAAAGTCGTACCAAATTTAATTTTCTACAAAAATGTCTCTTATAGTTTGTCCATTAAGATCAATAAGATCACCAAAATTACTAAATATTTTTTTATGATGAACAAAACATTTAAATCATTAACTAAGAATATCAATCTTGAAATTACGATAAAAATATTGATAGTTTCAAAAAACAATGAATGGCATTTTTTAAAGAAAATAAAATTTCTAGCTACTTTTATTTACAAAAATGTTTGATAATAACACTATTTTACACGTATTATGCATTGAAAACATCTTAACAATTCAGTTATCAATTTTTTACACTTTTAGATTTTTTTTATTATAAGAATTGAAAGGAGCATATAGAAAAATAATAAAGTTAATATAAATATAAGAATAAATAAATATATAAATATAGTATAATTTATATATATATATATATATATATAAGAACTTTTTTTATTATAAGAATTGAAAGGAATAAGTGTTTTCAACATCACTATGTAATACGATATAATAAATAATCATACATTAACACTTACTTGTCTATTGTATGAACAGCCCCTATTATTTGTCTTCCAAAATCAGATGGTATTTTAAGTGCTGTAAAAAGCTTATAACACTGGGTATGATAGCCATTGTTCAATGAGGTTTCTTCTGATAGTTCGACAGTAGCATAAGCGTTGCTCGATTTCCTGACAACCGGCTTCGCTTTGCGATACTCCAAAACAGTTACACACTTATTTAGAGTTTGTGGAGTGAACTTTTTGAATTTTTCATATATTTCTTCGCCACAGAAAACACATCTGTCACTAACGTCACTCATTTTTACAATGAATGTTAGAAAGATTGATTATAAAAACAAAAAAATAGCGGCACTTACCCGTTGCTTTGGCGACAACTTTGTTAGCAAAAAAAAAAAAACGAATTAACCGGTTCCCTGTCCAATGTATCACATGTGATACAAAATTATTTTCTTGTACCATGTGTAGAGCGTCCATGTATCATATATGATACATATGACACATATATATGATATATACATATATACAAATAAATTAAAAGCATCTACTAACAACAACCACGCTATGGTGATCAGTACACTTGACCTTTTGTCGACGGTTTTACCTGTATCGCCCCACGGAAACTGTCAGATTATATGATTTTCGTGATTCTGACAGAATTACATTTAAAATGAAAAAAAAATCTATCGCGCTCGAGTATTTCAAGGTGACGTTTTTTTTTACAAATTTGTCACCCTGCTATTTCTCTAAGCCACCCTCAAACTGTCAGAATATTGAAATATACACTCGTCTTCATGTATTTAATTTACCATCTCTTAATCTTACGCGCTCGAGTTTCCCGAAGGATCGATTTTTTTCTCTAATCTGACGAACTCCCCCCAACGCACGCCTCCGTATTAAGGGCTCATATTTGGTAGGGGTACATAAAAAGGTGCAATGATTCTTCCCATAAAGTTTTCTGACGCGCTTAAGTAACAGCAAAAATCCCCTCTTGGGCTCCCCTACTATAGTGAAAGTTAATCGAAGGCTAGGCAATAAACTCTCAACACTATTTACAGAAGAAGTAGTCGAACAGGACCTAGGCACCACCGTTCTTATAAAGGGGAGGAGGGTCCACAAGAAGCAGACATAAAATACATCGAGACTTTGCTTCGAATCGTTGACATTCACCATCGACAGGCTCGAAGCTTAAACTTTTTAGGTACTGCACTAAAAGTCGTCGCCGGCACCCCTGACTTTGACGATTTCCAAAGACTACAACTAAGACAGGATATGCTCATTGACTCTAATAACAGACAGTACAAAATTAATACGCATATTCAGCAAAAAATCTTGGAAATCACGCAAACAATAAACACAATTATAAACTCAACAAGAAAGGAAGCAATAGACACAGATCATCTTTACGAAACAATACTTGCAAGAAATAGAGTAATAATCCTCGAACTGCAATCAATCACAATCTCAATAGCCCTAGCTAAGTTGAACCTAGTGAACCCAATAATATTAGATAATAGTGATATCAATAATATTATCAATGAGCACTCGACTAACATAACTGTAATAGAAATAATAGGAATGTCTAGCATTAAGGCTTTACAAAATAAGAATAATTTGTACTTTGTAGTTAAGTATCCAATCCCTCAAATTGTTTGTAAAAAATATAGCTTATTCGCCGTGCCTCACAAAGGATGAGTCCTACACTTTGGGGATACTAATACCGTCGCTGAGTGCGGAAACGAAGCGTATGCTGTTAAATGCGAAAAATCAACTTTTGCAACTTTTTGCTAGAAGAAAGCAACCCCTACTTGTTGTCAGCAACTATTCACAGGTGCTGTAGCAAATTGTTCAACTACTACCAATCATGATAAGGGCATCAAAGAAATCGATGACGGCATTGTCATTATCAACAATGCCACATCAACGATAGAGGTTGCAAAAGGAGATAGCAGAACCGTCAGCGGTACTTACCTTTTGACTTTCGATCAGTTAGTAAAGGTAAATGGGATCGAGTATCACAATCGAAATCATACTCCTACTCGTACTCCTGGCACTCCAACGGCTCAAAGAGTTAATCTTTTAGGACATATAGACACATTGAGTTTGAACTATCTTCATGAAATTAATGCGGAAAATATCAACCATATTGGCGCTCTTCGAGGAGAAGTCAACTCAACAACATTGCTTTTTATAGTAACGATAGCATCAATCTTTATCCTAGTAATCTTGCGACTTGCTCTAAGCAAATATAAAAAAACACACCGCGAAAAAGGCAATGAATGTCTTAGTAAGAGAGGTCACCGAGAGAATCGTGAACGATTCCCACTTAGGAAGGGAGGAGTTAACTCGAAACGCAAACCACCAAAATACCAAGTCAGCATTGTCTGCCTAACATCCGTTTCAGGTAATGCTGAACATTAACACTACCCCAGTCCATGACCAACGGCCCGAGTTATGATCCATCGACAAGCAACAACAAACGATACTCACAAGCTACCGTAGCGGTGGGATCCGCTGGCGCAGCGCAAATATAGCGCAAACAAGCGACGACTTACACTACACGCAAGTCGGCGTAATCGTGGGATTCGCTGACACTGCATCTGACAAGACATAGCAACGACAGCGACGACGGCGACGACGGCAGCGGCAGTGAGGACGGCTTAGGCTTAGACCTAAGAGTAAGAATGTTTTAGAGTTTAGTTCTGATCGAGCCTGAATAAAGCGCACTAGTGCCTAAAAATAATTTATACAAGCACAAGATGCGTACGCAGATCATGTCATCCCTACCACCTGAACGCTGCAATTATGCTTTACCCTTTACGATCACTGGGGTTGATTTTGCTGGACCTTTCCAGATAAAGGCCTCGATGCTAAGGTCCTCCTCATTTAGAAAAGGGTATGTGGCTGTCTGTGTATGTTTTACGACAAGGCAGTGCACCTCGAGCTATGTGGAATGGAAAAAACTTTGTCGGAGCTCAAAGAGCCACGGAAAATGAGTTCTTACAATTCATGAAAGAAGTATCTCCCGAAATTGTCAAAAAATATGCACCCCAAGGGATCGAATGGCAATTCATACCCCCATGTTGTGCGCACATAGGCGGGCTCTGGGAATCGGCAGTAAAGAGCTTTAAGTCCCATTTAAAGAAAACGGCTGGTAACCATAAATTCAATTATGAGGAGTTTACTACATTACTCGCTCGTATCGAAGCCGTACTAAACTCTAGACCTATCTCACCACTCTCGCAAGGTCCCTCTGACTTCACAGCCTTGACCCCAGGGCATTTTCTCAAAGGAGCACCCATTCTGGCTATACCTGAGACAGGCGTGGAGTCGCTATCCTTATTAAACAGATGGGAGCGAACTAAAATTCTCCATCATGACTTCAGCCGCCGATGGAAGGATGACTATATAAAGGACCTTCACAAGAGATACCGGTGAAAAACTCAAGAAACGGCACCAAGGCTTGGAGATTGCGTCCTTATACAAGACGATTGTCTCCCCTCTACGGAATGGCGACTCGGCCGCATAAAACACCTTCATTACGGTTCCGACGGTATTGTTTGAGTAGTTGATCTTCGCGCCCAAACCGGAACGCTAACAAGACCGCTCGTCAATGCTTATGCTTTCTACCAACCACCGAAGATAAAGAAACGTAAAACCGAAACCGCAATGTTAATAAATCAATAAATCGCTGAAACATAAACCGCTTACTAAATCGAAACCTCGAATAACATAAAACCCCACAAAAGACCTAACATAAATGTCTGATAAAAAATTACATCTTATTCATGCCACCCATCGTGGCACAAATGTCCATATTATTGTAAATTTCACAATAAATTACTTATATCACCATTTCTCTCACAGAGCAATATGGACGTGGATATGGCATCATCCTCAACGCCAACTATGCGTTCGGCAGTTTCCGCGCCTCGCTCTGAAGCTGTCCCAATAGCAGCACCCCGAACCCCTACTGCACCAGCAGCGCTTCGACCAACGACAACGGCCCCGCGTAAAAGCACGCCAGTATCTCTCGAATTACCAGCGGATCTGCAACACATGTCGCCGCCCTCATCGGCTATCGCACTGCGGTATCCTTAAAGGTATGCCGCCGATGCAATGCCAGCAGGTGGCTCAGACACACGGGTATTGCCTGAATTGCCTGGCAACTTCGCACGCAACACAGGAGTGCCCATCAAATAATCGTTGCCAAATCTGTGTGCGGGCGCATGCACGCTGTTGTACCGCACCACCGGCTCCTCGCACCAGCGGTAACGTCAGGCGTTCTCAAAGACTCTCCAGCAGAATCCCGTCCCTGGCGCCAAAATCGGGCAACATCAATACGGCGCCATCAGCTTAGGCCGCAATCCCGCCGGTCAACAGGTCTCAGCTACGCTACAACAGTTACAGCCGCTTCTAGGCCAAATACTCGCCTAGGGAGGCCGGGATGGCTAAATGAGTAGCGACATCACATCACATTTACATCAGTTCACCACACCGCACGCATCACGCGAGAGGACACTACACATTAACATACACACATGCACATGCACCAACACATTATAACATTATAACATAATCCAGCATTCCAATTAGAACAAAAGGGAAAGAGAAAGGATCACGCGCACCTTTTGTCATTACGACGTCGACCGACCAACATCTCCGCTTTCGCAGCATCCCGGTCCGCTATTTACCCGCCTGTATATATTTAACGTTTTTAAAACTACTGTTTCAATTTGTGATAATTTTCATCATTTCAATTCATTTTATAACAATAATTTTCAAGTGCATTTCGCATAAAATACAAGTTTTATAACGATTCTTGGGAATTTATGTAGTGCATTTTTCTTTTTAACCAAAAGTATGAGTGGCCCATAATGTGAGTTTTTGTACACGCACAACATTATCGCTAACCACTAATATGAGAGTTCAACTTAAAAATGATCAAAGTGCTGCACAATTTTCCAAACAATTGTTAGCTGTTGGAAATGGAAAAGTCCCAGTTGATGCGACATCTGGATTAATTACTCTTACCAACGACTTTTGCCGATTTGTAGACTCCGAATTAGCTCTTATTGAAAATGTTTTCCCAAACTTTAGCGAGAATTATCAGAATTATGCTCGGTTAAGTCAACGAGCAATTCCTGCCGCAAAGAATAATGATGTACACGCACTGAATTTCACCATTCAATCAAAAATTGCTGGCGATTTGGTGACATACAAATCCGTTGATTCCATAACAAATCTCGATGATGCAGTAAATTATCCAACGGAGTTTTTGAACTCTCTGGAGTTACCAGGACTTCTACCACATAACTTCCAACTCAAAGTTCGTACAGTTATTAAGATATTGCGTAATTTGAATCCGCCGCGACTTTGCAACGGTACTCGACTTTCGGTAAAAAGACTTATGCCGAATTTGATTGATGCAACTATTATTAACAGAAAGTACGCAGGTGAAAATGTATGTATTCCTCGAATACCAATGATTCCGACTGATCTTCCGTTTGACTTCAAACGATTGCAATTTCCAGTTCGCCTTGCGTTCGCAATGACAATTACCAAGTCGCAAGGCCAATCGCTTAGTGTTTGCGGGATAAATTTAGAAAATCATTGTTTTTCACATGGGCAGTTATACGTTGGGTATTCACGAGTTGGGAAACTATCCGCTTTGTGTGTGTTAACGTCAGGCCAAAAAACACAAAATGTGGTTTACCAAAGAGCACTTCAATGAAACGGATAATTTGCGGACACGTACATATAACGCTTCGATTCAGTATTTACTTTGGATTCACTTTCATTTACTTAGAGAAGTTCAACGTAATAACACTTAATTTTTGTAATCGAAATGAATTCATTACTGTTGTGAAATGAAATATAATTTTTCTTTTTCAAATATAAAACAAAAAAAAATGTTCATCTTGTAATCACCAAACGAAATGTTACATACTCGTAAAACGAAGCCATCTGGTGGCGAAACGGAGTTCCCGGGTTTGCTAGTATACTTATACTTATTTCCTTTTCATTTCGTTTCGTTCTAGCTTTTGATTTGAAAAATAAAAATGTTTTTATTTACACATTATCAGTTTTAATTCTGATTTTTGGATTACAAATTAAATTTTTAGCTCTTGATTTGACATAAAAAATTAAAAGTTTAATTTCTAATTCATAATTTTATTAATTACAAAACTCGCTACGCTCATCCCGGTGAAGGTCACAGGATCACACCACTGAAATAACAACTTTTTTATGCTTCCAAATCGTTTTTAAATATCCAAAAAATCCTTCATATATAGAAAGAATATTGAAATACTTTTAAGACAAATTCTAGGCGTCAAATTTCGATTCCAGCCAATTCGCTTAAAAGACCATATAAAATATTACAGTATTAATGTAGCGGTAACTGGACAGCACAGAAGCATTTCTTACAATCAAAAACATTCTGAACAGGTTTAGACAAAAAGGTTCCGGAAATTGTAAATAAAATGCAAAATAGTTAATAAGTTATAAATATTTATTCTGTCGCCTTCAAATTAATCCTCATCAGATGTACACTTATGCCAACGATTTTACTTCCTTTGAGATATTTGAGAGATGGGGCTGGAAACTGGGGTATAAGGACTCGCTACGTCGCTAGTCTTGGGAAGAATACCGTTTGGAGTGCTTCAAGAAGGATATTTAGTCACTCTTTAAGGTGTTTAAATCTCCAAGACCTGATTGAATAATGCCTGTTCATCTTCAACGCTCACAAAGATATTATACAACTGGTTGGAATTAACTACGCGTCAGATTAGGCCACACTTCTGCAGCTTGGAGGCAGATAAGAGTAGCGTTCATTCTGAAAGCCTGTAAAAACCCATATGTCACTGTTAAGGGCTTCAGGCTTGTGTATATTTGTTTCTAAAATCTCTAGGACAGAAAGAAATAGCATAGTCGTGAATCCAAATAAAACTGAGTCTCTCATCGGCATCTGTGCTACACTAAGGACAGCACCAACAATGGCACCCAAAGTCATTTTAAAACTTACTCCTTTCGGCACAGCTGTCAGGTGCTTGGCTGCGAAGGCAGACTGGTCAAGGAGTATATGATCTCAATAGCTACATTCTTAAGCTTCTTCCATAGAAGACTTGTATGGGTGCCGAGTGACAGAAGAATCGCCGAAAACTGCAATACCGTTGGGCTTGCTATGAAAGTCTTAGTAGACACACTTTGGCGAATCTAGCGAAGAGGCAGGGACTGATATTAATTGCCTTAATAAATTTGTGGTAAGCTTAAAACGTTCCATTGATCTATGAGAATCTGATGATTCCCTGTTAGAAGTTTATGGACCCTATGACCTAACTTAACCCAACTTAGGCAAATGAAGACTTTGCGAACGCAATTACTCACTACCCCTTTCTTACAGCAGGTGACATCACCGGGGCAAGCGTATCAAAAAGTGGGAAATAACCAAAAGATCGTTGAAGCGAGCTAATGAATACCTAATTAAATAGCATATGTATAAAGTACTTATGTCAATATATGTATGTGTGTTGCCAATGGCAGCTGCGGTTAAAGAAAATGCTTCTTCTCAACAACTTTTCAGCAATGAGTGTGTATGGCGGTGTTGTTGTTAAAATAACGTTGGAACGACAAATAAGCAATTATTTACTTATTTACTGATGCATCTGCTTCTCTGTGGCCATGCATGAATGTATCATTTGCTTCTGTCATTACATTTATCACAAATGTTATATGATACTAATTGCAACGCTGGCAACTAACTGAAGCAGAAGCATACGAATTTCACTTGAAAGGCGATTGAATATTAAGGGCTCCATTAATATAAAATAAATGTATTTGTTAAAATTTGACAAAGAAAAGGCTATTAAAAGAAGTACCTCTGATCACCCTTTATTTAAGGCCATTAACTTAGACTTTACTTTATTGCTATATCGCTATAGTGCACGTCAGCTGGCATTAAAAACATCCTAAAATCAGATATATGTATGTATGTGATATTAACACAGTCGAAGAAGCTACATCTCATACATATTGAGTTGATGTTGAAAATGAAATTCATTACATTAGGGATATGATATTTAGATCAAGGTGTAGACCAATTCAATTCTAATCCAGCGATATAATAAATATATAATTAATATAATAATATATATGCCCTTAAATTCAATAAATTTCGCAGATTTTGACCGACCTGAATGGTTAAGAGTCAGATGGAAAGGCGGTTATCAATTATATGTACATATGTATATTGGGGGCAAAGTTAAGGACGGGCTAATTTTATCACTTTTGACATTACTTAAGCAAACTTGAGAACATATTTTGAGGCAATTTTATGCACGAATAATAATCATTGGACATATAAGGAGTATATGGCAGTTTGGAAGTATTGACTCGATTTTATCTATTCTCGTCTATACTACATACATACAATTAAAATGCCAGAGACTAATAAAATGCTCCCCATTGCAATAAGGCTCCTCACATATAATCACCAATTTATATGTAGTAAAGTCAGGCGAATGTTTGAAATAATGACTTTAGTTACATAAAGGCTATGCCCAGTTTTTTCTCTATATTTTAAGCACAGTTATATTGTTATGAGTAAAACACGCTCTCTCATATTCATTGAAATAACTCACAAATTGTTACGTATAAATGTCGAATTTGCGTGCATTCGGTCCCGGGATATGTGACTAAGCCCTAATATAAGATATGGAATTGTAGTTCGGCTCAGGAGATTGTATTAGTAAGGAGCTTCTGTGAACTAAAAATTAAAAACAGTAGGAAAGACCCCGCCCTCTAATAGGTTCTATATATTCCAATACAACAACAAATTCTCCTACCGACAATGTGAAAATGGTTGACATAGGATGTTAACACCGTCCACCCCCCTTTAATCTTCCGAACCAAATTTGGTACATAACATTCTTCTGACATGTCAATGTCAAAGCGTGAAAGTCAGCGAAATCGGGATAAAACCAAGCCTACTTTCCTTTTAACACAATCCAAAATTTCATTTCACTTTTTAGTAAGAACTCAAGAAGCAATTATAAATTGCATTTGAAGTGTGTCACCGAAAATATTGGTCGATGTGTGGGATATACAAGGTGCGTTCCACAGTAAACAGGACTTAAAGAAAAACAAAATAAATGGTTTTTTCGGCAAAATCAATTTATTTTATTCAAAATAGTTTCCTTCTGTTCCAATAAATCTTTTCGCACGGTCCAAAAGCATGTCGAACGAGTGTTTTAGCCTGTTGGCCGGTATGGCCGCCCGTATGCCGGTGCAAGCCATTTGAATGGCCTCTACGTCTGCATAACGCTTTCCTTTCATGGGCAAATGCATTTTTCCGAAAAGGAAGGAGTTGCACAGTGCCACATCAGGTGAATACTTAGTTGTTAAAATGTGATGTTTGGTCAAATAATCGTCCTTCGAATGTTGGATTCTGAGCAATTTTTGGTCGTCAGTCAATTTGTGCGGAACAAACCGTGCACACAACTTTCGTAAGCCCAAATGTTTGGTCAAAATGCGATAAATCGAAGGTTTTGAGATGTTCAATTCCATTTCCAAGAATTTCAATGATGATTTCGCCTGATTTTTAATGAAATCACGCACAGTTTCGATGGAATTTCCGGTGATCACGGATTTTGATTGGCCCATATATTGATCGTCATTTACATATGTCCTCACGACCACTTTCAATTAAATTTGTAAAATTTAATTTTGGCTCTTTTTTCGAAGCTCATTTTCGCACCGATAGCACAAACATACTGAAACTTAAAACGCAATAACTTTACTTCCAATCAATGAAATGTCACAAAATGTTCCACTGGACAATCGATAAAGATAGCAAATTGTAACGCACCAGTCGACATATAGATGGCGCCACCAGGGGGCGCTAGATTCAAAAAGTCCTGTTTACTTTGGAAAGCACCTTGTATAGTTGAAATTCAGACAGTTCCTGACAATGGTGGGTCTGTATGTTAAAAATAGGTCGGTCAATAGTATTGACTCAATACTTCCCTGACCCCACATATACATAATATAAAGATTTTCGAACTTCCCGGTGACTTTTTACCGAATACATCGCCCAATATGCGAGTTATCTTAATAAAATCTGTGCATATTTGTTCTTGGAATAAATAAATTAATGAAGCTATTGCCCCTCCTTTTATATTTATAAATTGAAAAGTGAGAAATGTTCGGTTACACCCAACTTACTGCTATCTTACGTATTATTGTGTAATATCCGCACAGATTATTTTTCTGTTTTTTGTTTGAACACACCATGTGTAACTAAAAAATTTCGATTTCCCTTTAGATTATTATACCTTCAACAACATTTTCGTTTTTATTTCTAAATGTTATGTTGACCGTAAAAATATTTTATTACTAGCTGACTCCTTAGCCGTTGTCCTGCGTGAAAATATGTGTTTTGAAATGAAAAGAAAGTTAAATTTATCATTTCTTTTTGTTTTTCAATGTAACGCAGCTTGATAAACAAAATTTTTTGGTTTCTGTTCCAGTGTACAGAAAAGATGGTTTTCCAACTCGTGAGCATGCCACGTATATCTGACCGTGTGAAACACATAGCATTGCCAAATTTATGCCACACACTATGCGACTATCCTTGTGTCCTGTTGATTGTCATCTCAAATGCAATTTTCGCTGGAAACGGAATACGTTTGAACTGAAAAGGCAAATCGTTAGAACTCAAATGAGTTCTTAGAATCAAGTATTCTGCCCCTTTGTATTCAATAGCGCAGATTGCGAAACATAATAACGACAGATCCAACTTTGAGACGCAAATGATGTGGTGACAGACCAAAGCTGTCCAAAGAATTTAGAAATTTCACTAAATAATTCACGGCGTCGTCTTCATTTGCAAGACGATCGATCGATTTGTATGAGCGCCAGTCTCCCGGAATTTGACTTTGAATCTTCCAGTTTAAGTCAACATTGGTATTTTTGGCAGCAATGCGCGTCCACTTAAGGAATCGTAGTAACGATAATTTGTAAAATGTCTTCGGGAATGTCATTTTTGTTCGTATCCCATAATTGACGCGGATTTGAAGACTGATATGTCGAAATGTTTATCGCGAAAAGTGTGCGAACTTCATTTTCATTCCGGTGATTATCATGTTCCAGCAACTGTGATTGCTGGCTTTCTTCTTCAAAACTTGCACATACCATACCATTCTCAGTACGCAATGACTCAAATAAAGTTGAACCGCGTATATGAATCAATAGCAGCCGAAGGTAGAAATAATCGTCGTTTTTCGGGAGGATTGTGTAAATTTGTCCTAATGCATTAGTTGAGAACACACCTGGATGTCCATCTACTGGTTGGCCTTGCTTTCTGCGTAACTATTTCTTCGACGATGCATTCCAGGTATAATATCCGGGTATTTCCGAATAGAGCAATGTTCTCGCAAACGGATCACTGACGAAAGTTGAGAAAAAACTCAATGTTAATTTTGTTGCTGGCGGTATTTCCACTGGCTGTACTGGGCTGAAATACACTCTTTGGCCATTCTCCAAATTAACTGCGAGACGCACATCAGTCGGAAAACGTTCATGAATTGCAGAAGTAAATATCCTTCAACCGCCATGTTGCTTCCTTTGGTAATACAAGCGTATTTTATCGATAAACCAAACAGCAATACTCAACATTGATATGAGTTTTGAATGTGAATTAGACAATAATGGTGAATATAGTACGCTCCGTGAGTTGTCAACTTCGATATTCACTATTCTAAATTGAATGCTAAATGTTCTTCCATTGTCGTCCGATGAGCGACGCCGATAGGGTGGATATCCATCATTTCCAGTTTGTGTTTCCGAAAGAAAAGCTCGTGGATAGTGTTTCCTGCATTTATTTTCAGACATACAAACCGAAGTGGGATTGTGGTGTCCGCAAGGCCCATAAACCATATTGGTTTTCATCACTTCGTATAATACTGGATCTTTCTCTGCATCAAGAATTCAGCAGAAATGATTTCATCAATTTGATCTGATGTAACCACCATCCGCCATCCAGAGAAGAGTGTGTGCGTGCGGCAAACCTCTATTTTGCCACTCAACAGAGTACATCTAGCATCTAACAGCACCACATATACGTTGCTTCAAGATAAAGTCCATCAAACATTGTAACTGTGGTTTGAAAAGTCGTGCTGTGACATCGTGACGATCGCTTGCTGATTGACCGCGATTCATAATTCCGCACGTATGTCACCGCATCTAACCTTGCCTTGCTTTGGGCTGCCATACGTTGGTGATAAAAAGAACGCCGACCGATATTAGGGCGACCTATTCGCAATTGATCACTTTGCGTGAAACTCAGATAAAGTGAATAATTTTCAATAATTTTTCTTTTGAATAGCTGGAATAACAAAGCAAACGACTGAAATTGATCGATTGAAATAATTTAAAAATCAAAGAATTGAAAAACAAAACAAACAAAAATTGAAAAAAGCTTGTATGGAAAAAAGTAACTTTTTGGAATTAGCCACTTTTCCGACTTTTCCTCATGAAGAGTATAAGGTATTTTCTTTTCTTAACCTTCCTCGATGCCCAACGAACAACCTCTGAAAATTCCATCAAGATTGGTGCAGCCGTTCTCTTAGCGTTACTAACAAACAAACATTCATTCGTTTGTATGGGAAAAAGAAAAGGGCTGTTTTTAGGGGTTTTCCGGCAATTATTCGATTTTTTCTTACCGTAAAAACCATCCTTGAATCTCAGAAAACATTTATAGAAAAGAATTGGCAAGATTGGTCCAGGCGTTGTTGAGTTATGCGCTTAGCAATTTTGCGATTCATTTTTATACATACATACATACATATATACGAGTACATAAGAATTATAAAAGCCAATGTCACATCAGCAAGCGACCGGTTCTTCTAGTATAATATTATGTATGTATATATAAATATATATATTTTAGTCAAAACGGTATAATATTATGAGTAAATTCAATGAATAAGAGAGCTAGGTACTCTACCAGTACACACCAAGAGAGAATTTGTCATTTTACTTACTCAAGTTATGTGTATGAGAGTAAACGTGTATTAATGGATATGAGTGATTATTCTTCTTTGACTTATACCCATTAAGACTAATTTTTGTATTAGTCAACCAATGACTCAAAAAAGAGAATAATTGCAGATCTCTGATATGTATGTATAAATACTAGCGTACCCAGCCCGCTACGCCGTGCTAGATTTTGCTTAGTTTACAATAAAATTACAACATTAAATATTTAATTTTTCTTTTAATTATATTAAATTATTCAATTACCTTCATATTCATTTTCTTCTATTCTCTTTTCGAGCGGGCGAAGATTATTATTTACACCCATATACATACATAGGTACATATGTATGTAGATTAGAGTGATTCAAAAAAAAAAAAAATTTCGTTTGGTACTCGGAAAAATAGGTTCCTAGACACCTCTAACAAAGCCTCTCCAAATATGAGTTTTTAATTGTAACGGGAAGGTCCTCCTGCATACAGTTTTCTATTTTTTGTTATTATCAGACAGAAAAATTTATATCTCGCTTCCAATTACTTGAAAAAATTTCTTGTTCCTAAGATTTTGTTGGAAATTGAATGCTCTACAAAAAAGGTCCATTAAGATTTTTTCGTAAATCCAAACGTTTAAAAGATATTAACAGTTAAAGTTTGATTATTTTTGGGAAAATTTTTTATTTCTTATGAATTTTAGAACTCAATGAAAAAAAAATTATTATTTGAAATTGGTCCAGCCGTTTCGGAGCCTACCCGGTACATACAGACATACTTTCGTTTTTATATTTATAGATAAAAGATTAATTTCTTCATAATAAAACAATTGATATCCCTGTTTATTTGTCTATTTCACACGAAACAAATTTATTCGTACCCAAAGGCGTTTGATCTCACCTCGCTTTGGTTACTCCAGTCTCTCCATTGGATGATTGAATGTTACCCAGTTATAGAACCACCATAACAATTAACAAAAATACCAAGGACATTATTGAAGAAGAGTTGGAAATTTTTTAATTAAAAAATTTGGAATACAAAATTAGTCAAAATGTTGGGATTAAAATTAGATTTTTAATTCTAGACGTTTGGAATTAAAAATTAGAAATTGAAAAGGTAACATTTAATTTTGAATGTGCAAGTGTATGAAGGAACTAGTATACCTATAGTAGGTATGTTAATAATATTTTTATTGGCAAATGAGTTCAGAATAATCTAAAGTGTTCATTATTCATTATTATATCATCATTCTAATTTCATTCTATTTCCATTTGTAAGAGCCTCTTAATTAAAATAATTTCCGACTAGAGCCCTAAAGTGCAGTTAGAGTTGGAGTCTAAAACAAATTAAAGTACTAATTTCTACTTGTTAAATATCTGCATACAAATGTACGTATTTAGGCAAATGTCAGAAAAGGTCAATAGCATATGAACGTGTTATGAAGTCATTGTTATTGTTGTTGTAATTCATACTACTTTCCCATTGCACAAACAATGGCTCAATTTATCAACTACAATTGTTGCTGCTATGATTTGCTATTGTTGATTTTGTTCCTGTTGTTACATTTACCAATGACACCGTTTTGAGTGGCATATTCTGCAAAAGATCTTCTTTCTGCTAGTTGACTTTGCTTAACAGCACACTTGCACGTGCATATTTTTGCATGCGCACACGTCTGTATGTATGTGTTATCGAATTTGTATTGCTATCTTCGAATTGATTGTCACAACATGCATTGTTGCTTTAATTGTTTTTACAGCTATTGCTGGTTAATTTTTTGTATTGGCTGGCTCGCTGGCAGGCAGAATATAGTGCAAATTAAAAACTCCGTTTAGTTTTTGTGGGCAACTACGGGCAACTGCCGTGGTCAACTGCCGTGGGCAACTCCCTGTGGTCAACTGCCCGTGGTCAACTCCCCGGTTTTCTTTATTACATTTTCTTAAATACAATATTTTGCTTAAGCCTAGATACAAATATTAATCTTACATTCTAGGAAGTATATCTACAATCCACTTGAGATAGGACATATGGAGGACATATGTTACAAGTGGGAAGATTCATCTTACAATCTATGAGTTACATTTTGGACCACCTAAGGCGACAGTATTAGCAAAGTACACATAATGTTACTTACGGATACTTAATACGGACCATATGGGTCGTAAGTGTCATGTTACATATTTATGACAGATAAAGAATATGTTCATGTAATGTGAACTGGTGGTATTAACTTGCATGCCCGTGTACATATAGTACATCGCAAACATATGTAAATTAACGACTTATTAGTTACAAAGTCGTAAAAAAATATTTTTTGTGGTCAATTTGACCTTTATTGTTTAAAATCCAAATAACAACTAAAACTTAATTTACAATTAACATATTCTTAATATTGCCTAAATCTACTTGCGTTAGCACTTTTGTTTAACATACGCTTATGCGGCGCATAGCGGATGTTGTTCCCAATTGTTTGTTTCTGCTGACTTGCGGCGCATGGCGGATGTTGTTCCCACTTGTTTGTTTCTGCTGACTTGCGGCGCATGGCGGATGTTGACGTCG